>NW_006921818.1:2245099-2284886 GCF_000298275.1 Orycteropus afer afer | reverse complement strand
TGACGAAAGAGGGGGAGGCCTTCAACGAGATGGATTGATACGGTGGCTGCAATGATGGGCTCAAGTATAGCAGGGATTGTGGGGCTGGCGCGGGATCAGGCAGTGTTTCGTTCTGCTGTGCATGGGGTCGCTATGAGTCAGAAACGACTCAATGGCACTTAACAACAACAAAAACTACAATTGCATTCAGAAGACAGTTCTCAGCCTTTATTTGGAGAGCAGGCCCACTAAGGAAATCCTCTGCCTGGGCTGCAAAAACTCCCAATGTTTAATGTAATAGGGTAGCATCCCTTAAGCTCTTATAATGAGCCCTTCCACTGCAGTCTTCCCTCCCCCCAGTTGAGCTCCCTACGTTGATATTCCCTAAACCTGCACTTGGTTCCCCTTTTCAACCTCACTCTACTCTTCTGGAACACTTCCACATCAATACTTATCATTCTAAGTCCCATCCTCTTAAGGTAAGGCACTCCTAGTGAACCATTTGCCTTCAATTGGTTTTTTATTTTTCCCTATTAGTTTTCTCTTGCTGCCAGAATAAATTACTACAAAATTTAATAGTTTAAACATCACAAACTTATTACCTTACTACTTAATACATCACAAGTGTGCCACAGGTTCACAGGCTGTTTTCCTTTCTGTAGGCTCAAGGGGAGGATCTGTTTCCTGCTCATTCAGGATATTGACAGTATTCAGTGCCTTGATGTTATGGGACTGGAATCGCTGTTTTCTTGCTAGCTTTCAGCTGAAGGCCATCCCAGCTTTTAAAGGATGCCTGAATTCTTTGGCTCATGAACCCTTTCCTCCATCTTCTAATCCAGCAACTATGGGTTGAATCCATCTCGTGCTTTGAATATCTCCTTCTTCTGTCAAATCTCTCTGGCTCAGACTAGAAAAGTTCTCTATTTTTAAGGACGATATGATTAGATTGGACCCACATGGATACTCCAAGATAATCTGTCTCAAGATCCTTAAATTAATCACTTCTTCAAAATTTCTTTTGCCATATACAGTAACTTAGTCACAAATTCTGGGAGCCAAGATTCTACCTGTCACAGACACCAAAGATATAAATTTTAAAATGAAGTTTTATTGCCTTAATATAAATGAAGGCATGCAATAGGAATTTCTAAGTTATAACAGGTCCACAAGGGTGAATTATGTCAGACTGGAGGTTTTATCATTGCTCATCAAAACCTTCAACAGAAAAAGCTGGACAGAATGGCTTTGTTTTATTCTCTTGTCCCAAATTTTGTATAAATTTATTGTGTGTTTGACAATATTTGAGAAACGGCTTTTTGCTAGACAATGTGCTAAACACATTTGTTTGGTTTTGCCACTAAATTACTTAATACTAGGAAACATCTTTAATTCACAGATCAGGAAATTGTTTTTGGAACAATGCAGTGCATTCCTTAAGGTCCCATAGTGAGTGAATAGTATCTCAGGGATTTGAACAGGGTTATCTAATGTCTAGGATTCTTCAGGCTGCAAAATACTTTCTCTTAAATTTTATATCCTTTTTTTAAATGTTTATGTTTCTATTTTGCATAACCTCTTCTTTCTTTCTTTTTTTTTTTCTAGCTTCTGAAATTTTAGAAGCAGATAGCATGCACTTTGTTTACCTGTTTAGAAAAAGTTAAATGCATTTTAGGTGCATATCCTGATTTTATAAAATATTTTCTCATAATTTCTTAGCTTCTAGACAAGGGGCTCTTGTGGCACAGTGTCTAGGGCATTTGACTGCTAACCAGAGGGCTAGTGGTTCAAACCCACCAGCCACTCCTTGGAAGGAAGGTTGGGCGATCTACTTCCATAGAGATACCACCTCAGAAACCCAAGGGGGGTTGCTAGGAGTCAAATCGATTCGATGGCAGTGAGTTTGGTTTTTGAGACTAACACAAGCTAGGATGGAAGGCCTGGAGTTTTACTTCTGAAAATTAGGCAATGAAAACCTTATGCAGTGCAACATTATATTGTCCAATATAGTGCTTGGAGATGAGCACCCTAGGTTGGAAGACACTCAAAATAGAGTGGCTACAACAATGAACTCAAAAACCAAGAACACGCTGCAGGATTGGATGATGTTTTCTTCTGATTAATATACATAATTGATTCATATATATTACTGAAGAGTTTGATTTCAAACATTTTTGTCTGGTAGATCTTTCTGATGACAGGTGCCCTGCTCTATCTGTAAGTTGCTTGGGAGACTAGTTCTTCACTTCTCCTTTAGTCCCAAGACTGGAATTCCTGAATTAGGAAATAGAGGAGGAAGTTCTTACTTTGCATCTTTCTATTCAAGTAAACTTCACCCTGTGTTTCTAAATCTTTCCCTCCCTTCACCTCCCCTCATCTGGCCTCACCAATTCCCTGACGCCTTTTGCCAGCGGGGAACTGATATTCTTTCTTTTCAGTAAGGTATGTATCCACTTCCATTAAATCAATTCTAACCCATAGTGACCCTCATTAGGTTTCCAAGGCTGTAAATATTTATGGAAGTAGATCACCTCATCTTCTTCCCATGGAGCAGCTTGTGGGTTGAACCACTGACCTTCTGGTTAGCAGCCAAAAGCCTTACCCACTATGCCACCAGAACTCCTTTTAGTGATAGCCATAGTGGATATCAATTTTCAGAGTTGCCTCACTCATGCAAAGTAGAAAATTAGAGCTAATGTTCTGATCCTGTCAAAGTCATCATTTAAGGATGGCAGGGAAGTGAAGAGGTATCCAAATCATCCTGGCTAGAACATTTATGTCTGCTCTTTCAAATGGCAGCTTGTAGGGTAAATAGAGTCTCTGAGTATGCTCTCCTGGTGACAATTTCTAGACCAGAATTCTTCACTGGATCCCTCCTGCCTGAAGAAATTACTTCACGCTCTGTGGGTTGTAGGAAAAGCTATATCCTTTTAGCTCTATCACCTAATGTTATTTTACTACTGAGTCTCTGAAGAGTCCTTTAATAGTAGGTTAAAAACCACTCAACTAATTTATGGATGATATATTTTAAAGGTTTCTTTAAACTTCCAAAGGGTTTCACAAGGAAATCAGTATGGATAATATCTCAACAGCACCTTAGCTCCTACCTCATGATTTTTTCACCATTTTAGAAAGGACAGCTCAGATCCACTGAATCCCTGAATTAGGATTCATGCAAAACATATGAAATAAATATGACCTACTTTGTGTCAGTCACTTTTCTAAGCATTGAGGCATACAGAATTTAACCAGAGATACAAAAATCCCTGCCTACATGTATTTGCAAATGGGAAAAGAGGGAGAGAGAGAGAGAAGAAAATAAACATATAAGTTACATAAGAAGTTAGATGATAATTAATCAGGGAAGCAAATTCTAGAATGAGTCTAGGTGTATTTTCTTCAAGTCTTCCTCATCCTCTATCTCTTGGGTCAGTGTCTGAATTCAAATTATGTATATGATGGACACTGCTTGTTGCTTACCTAATATCCATACTGCCTTGTTACTTAATAAGAGATTTCTCATTTTCACTGGGCAGCCACACACTTACTTTTCCAGAGTCCCTGACAGCTGTAGGAGACAATACAATTCAGTTCTGACCATGAGAGGTAGACACTAGAGGAAATAGTTCTGTCTATAGCCCTTCTGTTTTCTACCTGCCCAGAATGTGGACATAACCCCTGGAGTTTCAGAAGTCACCATACAATCAGAATGAAAGCATGGCAGAGAAGGAAACTGTACCTCAAGTAGTTGTATCAGACTTGACTATGTCTTCTAGTCATGCCACTTTGTACAACTCCAGGGGCTTCCATTCACATTGTAGCCTCTACATTGTACCTCCTGGAACAAAATTTTAAGGGATACTGTATGCATGGGGCTTTATGGAAATGTATAACATAGAAGTACTGTATTTTTAATTAACTATCCTTTGATTTATTTATAATAGTCAAGCAGCAATTGTTGCAGTCAAATACAATCTTAGAGATTCACTAGGGGATTGACAGCAGCCTTACTTCCTTTCAACATTTTTCTTTCAGGATATAGAGGCATGTACTCAATTTGAGTCTTAAGGCAATCCCAGTATACTGTTTGACAACTATGAGAAATGGGCTGTAACAGCAACTCTAATAGTGTGATTCATCTGTCAAGTTTATTTTCTTGCCAACATAATACTTTCTAGAGAACTCAACTTGTTTAGGAAGGAGAATTAAAAGAAGGATTAGACTGGAAGTGTTGGATGGTAAATTACTCATTAGGGAATAATCAAATAATCTGAACTGTATCTCATATTATATAATGCAAGTTTTGACTACTCTTCAAACCCATATTCAAGCTTTCACATACCAAGTAGACCTCCTGGTATCTCTAGACTCTGTGTCTGTTGCCATGGAACTGATTCACCCTTTATGTTGTGTTTCCTGAGCTTTTACAGTTTTCTCATTCATACTTGATCTCTTGCCTTCAGTTCATTTTCTCTCTAATTGAGTCTCCATATTACTATACAGTTATCTCTCTCAAAGTCACATCTTGCACTCACTTCTCTTCTTTAAAAACTTCTTTAGATGCAAAAACAAACTCCAGATGGATCAAAGACTTAAATGTGAAACCTAGAACTATACAGTTTCTCAAGGAAAATTTAGGCTCAAACTTAAGGGCCCTAATATTTGGTATAAATACACTACCAAGCATAATTCAAAATGCACCAACAGCAGAAGAGAAGCCAGATGATTGGGACCTTCTAAAAATCAAATGTTTATGTGCTTCCAAAGACTTCTCCAAAAGAGTCAAAAGAGAACCTACAGATTGGGAAAAAATATTTGGTAATAACATATCTGACAAGGGACTTATCTCTAGAATTTATAGAACACTCCAACACCTCAATAACAAAAAGACAAACAATCCAATTAAAAAATGGGCAGAAGACATGAATAGACACTTCACCAAGGAGGATATTCAAGCGGCCAACAAACATATGAAGAAATGCTCACGATCATTAGCTATTAGAGAGATGCAAATCAAAACAACAATGAGATACCATCTTGCTCCAGCACTAGTATCAAAGTTCAACAAGACAGAAAATAACAAATGCTGGCGAGGTTGTGGAGAGATTGGGACTCTCATACACTGCTGGTGGGACTGTAAAATGGTACAACCATTGTGGAAAGCAGTATGGCGATTCCTTCAAAAGTTGGAAATACAAATACCATTTGACCCAGCCATCCCATTACTAGGTATATACCCTAAAGAAGTGAGAGCCATAACAAGAACAGATATATGCACGCCGATGTTCATCGCAGCACTATTTACAATAGCCAAAACTTGGAAACAACCTAGATGTCCAACAACTGAGGAATGGATAACCAAACTTTGGTACATTCACACAATGGAATACTATGCAACGCTAAAGAATAATGTAGAATCTGCAAAACACCGCATAACGTGGATGAACTTGGAGGACATTATGCTGAGCGAAATAAGTCAGTCACAAAAGGACAAATATTGTATTAGTCCGTTATTGTGAAAGTTAAGGAAAGGTTTATATATTGGAGGACATTTTCTTTGTTGGTTACCAGGGGTGGGAGGGAAGGGGAGGGAATGCTGTTAGATAGATAGAGATAAATATTGATTTGGGTGAAGAGAAGGGCAATGTACCAAATGTGAGTGACCAATATGGCAGCATTGAGGATGAGAAAGACAGAGAGAGTTACATGGGCAGTACAAACAACAAATATGAACCCCTTTGTAAATACAATACTGAGTTGTCAATGAAAGCAAACATGGGTATAGGGACGGATAGATGGGTGAACAAGCTAAACAATTATGTATGTCTAAATGGAGAGTGTATCCAAGATCATATACAGGGTTGGCAGACAATGGGCCTCTCAAAGAGTATGAAGGGATGGACACTGGGAGGAGGTAACTATGGGGAGGAAGTGGGAGGGGAGCTGCTGCATTGTAAATTTTGGTCAATGACATGAGACAAAGTATATGTGAACTGCTGTATGAAAAGTGAATTTACTCTGTAAATCTTCACCCAAATCCTAATAAAAACAAAAAAACAAAAAAACAAAAAAAAACTTCTTTAGATGAATGTTGCCTTCTAGCTGTAGCATATATGTTTTAGTTTGATACACCAGGTCCTTTATACTCTGGCATTGTTTGAACTCCTAGCCACAATTCTTACCATTATTCAAGATTTGATGATGTATGAACACATTCCAACATTTATGCATTTATGCCTTTTTTGCTCATTTGTTTTCTTTCTGTCAAAAATCTTCTCCTTCCTCCCAGCTTTCTGCACTCTTCTGCTCATCCTTCAAGGCTGAGCAAATGGCACCTTTTCTGTGAAATGTTTCTGATTTCTCCAGAGACTTGGTTATTCCTTGCCCTGCTTTATTCCTTACATAACACTCAGTACCACCTCATTAGAGCACTGTTACGGATTAAATTGTGCTTTCCCAAAATATGTGTTGGAATCTTCACTTTTATACTTGTGGCTGTAATCCTATTTGTGAGTAAGGTTTTCCTTATTATTGTAATGAGGAGAATGTGTCATAAACCTAATCAATTCTAAGCTATCAAAAGAGCAGATTAGACATAAACGAGCACCAGTGTGGGAAGGATAGATGCCATGTGAAGATTGTCAAGGAACTGAGGAAGAGCAGAGCTGCAGAAGCTTAAAGAGATAAGGATTTTCCCTGAGAACTCACAGAGATAAAGCCTTCCTCTATAGCTAGTGCTCAGAATTTGGACTTCTGATCCCCTAAGCTGTGAGAAAATAAATTCATGTTCTTCAAAGCCACCTGCTTGTGATATTTCTGTTACATTAGCACCAGTAAATTAAGATAAGCACTTATTTCACTCTATTATTACAATCAATTATCATTTATTCATATGTCTCTCTCACCAGTTATGAGGAACTTTAGTGGTGTAGTGCCTAAAGCATTTGACTGCTAACCAGAAGGCTGTCAGTTTAAACCCACCAGCCACTCCTGGGAGGGAAGGTTGGGCAATCTACTTTCGTAGTGATACTGCCTTGGAAACCCAAGGAGGGGTAGCTATGAGTCTCAGATCTGACTCCATGGCAGTGAGTTTTTTTTTTTTTTTTTTTTTTTAAAGGGCCCAGTTCTCCTCAGAAGGAATGCTGGTCAATCTCCTGTGGAAATACCACCTCAGAAACCCAAGGAGGGGTCACTATGAGTTGGAATCAACTCGATAGCAGTGAGTTTGCTTTTTGGTTTTAAGGGTTCAGTTTTTTTATTCATTTCTATATATCAGATTTTAATGTAAGTGCTCAGCAAATATGAGATCAGTTTCAAAATTTATTTTTAATTTAGAACTATTAAGTTCTAAGGAAATTCTAAGGAAATACCCCAAGTATAAAATATCTAGTTATATCAAAGATGAAGCTGAAGTGATAAAAAAAATCCCAAATACAAACTTTCTGAATTATTTGGAAACAGGGTCAAAGTCCTGAGTTATTTGGAAAATTACTTATCTGAGACCAGTAGTAAAGTGAGGCCTTGTAGACCTTCTGAGCTGCACTCCAGATATTACATAACATAATCATCATAATCTTTTGCATAAGCACTAAATAATTACTCCATAATAGTCATAGCCAAAGATATGTGTTTGTGTATATCTTTTTTTTTTAACCAATACATGCCTAGTGGTAGAAAATATACTTTAATATATTTTCTTCTTAAACTAAACAAACAGTATTTTGAAAGTTTATATTGTATAACCCTATATATAATTTTAACTTAGTTGGGACAAGAGCTCATCTTATTTGGTTAGATGGAAGTAGTATAAACAATATCCATTGATATCAAGAGAGCTTACTGTATTTAATGGTGATGGATGCTTAACACTGTCAATTAATGTTTGATTCCAATAGCTGTGATTGAGAACATTGCTTTCAGGTGCAAGCCTATAAATAAATGAAATTCATTGCCAAATTTCATCTGTTGGGCTTATGCTTTCCCATTGGGGAAAAAATGCAATCTAATTGTTAAATATAACGTGTCTGAGAGAATGTGACTAGAGATAGCTGACTAATTACTGTTCTCTGTATTAGAAATTTTCAGGCTGACATGAGAAAGTGGAGGTAGTGGGCACTACTTGCCCCAAATTTTTACTCAAGCAGTGGCACTCCTTTGTTCTCTCTCTCTCTCTTTTTTTTTTTTTTTTAAATGGACATTTTATTTGAAGGGTGGGATTTATGGTCATGCCATTTGGGTAGACCATTATATTATCTGGGTAGACCATTATAGTATCTGTACTTTACTTTAAAATACATCAGTGGAAGCTGTGTGATACACATGTATGTGATAAAATTTTAATTTACAACAAAATAACTGTTGTTTAACATTTGGCATATCCTATTCAAATCCATATACTTCATATTACTTGGTTCTACAATCAACACCAATGGAGGCCCAGTCAAGAAATCAGATGACGTATTTCACTGGAGGGTGGGGGAAAATCTGCTGCAAAAAAAATTTTAAAGTACTGAAGACCAATGATGACTTTTGAAAACTAAGGTGCAACTAACTCAAGCCATGGTATTTTCAATCACCTCATATGCATATGGAATCTGGACAATGTATAAGGAAGAATTGATGCTTTTGAGTTGTGCTATTGGGAAAAAAAAAAAAAAAAAAAACTGAAAGTACCATGGACAGCCAGAAGAACAAACAAATCTGTCCTGGAAGAAGTGCAACTGGAATGCTTCTTGGAAGTGAGAATGACAAGACTTCATCTCACCTACTTTGATCATGTTTTCATTCCCTGAAGGGACCATTACCTGAAGAAAGATATCAGTCTTGATAAAGTGGAGAGTCAATGAAAAAGATGAAGGCCTTCAAACAGACGGACTGATACAGTGGCTGCAGTGATGGGTCAGGTATAGCAAGGATTGTGAGGCTGGCACAGGACCAGGCAGTGTTTTATTCTGTTGTACGTAGGGTCAGTATGAGTTGGAGCCAACTTGATGGCACCTAACAGCAACAACATTAAAAACCATGCAGTCTCTGGTGATATAAATGGTTAAGGTGTTTGGCTGCTAATTGAAAGGTTGACTGTTTGAATCTACTTAGAGGTCCCTCAGAAGGAAGCCTTGATGATCTACCAAGAAATCAGCCATTAAAAACTCTAGAGAGCACAGTTCTGCTCTGACACATATGAGGTCACCAAGAGTCAGAGGTGACTCAATGGCAGCTGGTATACTGGTTGGTTAGTGAACATTTTAAAGATCCTAATTAGAATTCTATACTTCATATGAAGCTCAAGCAGGAGCTTCAATATCACCACCTAATCTGTACTAGCTTCTTCTCACTACTGAAAATATGGCCCAGAGACCAGAAGCATGGACATCATGCTTCTTAAAAATATAGTTCCTCAGGTCCTTTACCTAGACCTACTGAATCAGAGTCTGCATTTTAACAAGACCCTCAGAGGATTCTGTGAGCATTAAAATAGAGAAGCACAGCATTATACAGTTTTTTAACTGGCATAAGGGGTGTTTTTGTCTTGGTGAAGCAAGTCATGATAAAACCATATGGTTGGTTAGAATTATTGTACAGGCACTTCTATCCAGGAAAAAACTAGGTAAAAGAACATAGGGAGCCTTGAAACCTTTGGGGAGGCATCCCAAATGAATCTAGAACTTATTTAGTCTCATGTTCTCTTACTTAAGAGAAGATTCTGTAATCTAATATGACTATAAAGTTAGCAGGATCATCTCTCAGAATACTATTACATTTGCCTTTGAATGAAACATTCATGAAAAACACTTGTCATTGTCTTACAGAGAATGAGGATGTCACATGACTGTTTTTGTGCTTGTTTCCTAGTATAGATGTTTACATGTGTTTTTGTGTGTGTGTCTGACACTTCTGGCCTTACAACACTATAACACACCATCTGGTACAGCCCAGTAATCACTGGAAACTTGGATATTTACCAAGAAAACCAAAAAAACCAAACTTGCTGCCATTGATTTGATAACGACTTATAGTGACACCCATTAGGTTTCCAAGGCAGTAAATATTTTCTTTTCTTTTTTTTTGCTCTTTAGAACTTTATTTTAATTTTATTTTTTAAATTTTTATTGTGATTTGGATGAAAGTTTATGGAGCAAATTCATTTTCCATACAGCAGTTCATACACATTTTGTTTCATGACATTGACTGCCATTCCCCACAGTGTAACATCTCTCTTCCCACTTCTTCCCCATAATTACTTTTTCCCTGTGTCCTTCCCTCCCAGGCACTCCCACCCCCCAGGGCATCTCACTGTGCAAACACTGACTTCTGTTCTCCCACAATTGATCAACTGATCAATTGATCACTTCAAGGAGTGTATCTACCTGATATAAATATTCACCCCATATGCCTGTCTATTGTTTGGGTGGAAGCCACAGGAGTGAGTTCAGTTTTATACCTGAAGGGTATAACTAGAAGCCATAAGGGTAATTAGAGGCCATAATCTCAGGGGTCTCACCAGACTCTATCAGACCTGCAAAATTGGTCTTCTTTTTTTTTTCTTTTTTCTGATTTTGAGTTTTGTTCCACATTGTTCTCCCACTCTAGCCAGGATCTCCTGTACCAATCCCCCTCCTAGTGGTTGACAGTAGCAGCTGGGCACCATCTAGTTCTCATGGTCATATAGGCTGAGGATCATACGATCTACTGGTCACTTAGACTAATCGTTTCCATGTGTCTTTGATTTTCTTCATTTTTCTTTGCTCTGGATGAGGAGAGACCCATCATTGCATCTAGATGGCCTCTTGCATACTTTTAAGACCCCAGTTTATACTCACCTAAGTAGGAACTGTGGTAGGTAAGGCATTTGGCTGCTAACCAGAAGCCTGGCCATTCAGATCCTCCAGCCACTCCTTGGAAGGAAGGTTGGACAATCTACTTCCATAGTGATACTGCCTCAGAAACCCAAGGAGGAATCACTATGAGTTGGATACAACTCTACAGCAGTGCGTTTAGTAAGTAGGATGTAGAACAATGTTTTCGTGTAGTATGTTATGCCAATGGACCTTGATGTCCCCTATGACCATGATCCTGAGTCCACAGGTCCAACTACTCACTCCCTCAGGGTAGCAGGCTTTGACCAAGAAGCCACTTCTCAGCTGTACTATACACTTGGACATTCTTACATAAAAATACCCATGTAGAAACATTGTCTGCCAGAATGGTCATGGGCACGGTCTCTCCTGCCTAGACATACCTGATCATTCAGCCTGTCTACCTATCTATCCATCATAGATCAATGTTTGCCATCACTGACAGTGCAGTACTGTACTTGCAAAAGGGTTTGTCTTTGTTGTCTGTACCTCCCATATACCTCTCTTTGTCTTCCTCTTCCTCAGTGCCAATGTACTGATCACTTGCTTTTGGTACATTGCCCTTCCCTTCACTCAAATCAATACTTGACTCTACCTGTCTAGCAGTGCTCCTTCCACTCCCGTCCCTTCTCTGGTAACCAACAAAGAAAGTTTCCTTCCATATATAAATGTATACAATAAAGAACTAATATAATATTTGTCCTTCTGTGATTGACTTATTTCACTCAGCATAATGTCCTCCAACTTCGTGCATGTTATGTGGTGTTTCAAAGATTCTGTGTTATTGTTAGCATTCTACGGCAGTAGGAGCTCTGTGGCATAGTGCCTAAGGCATTTGACCACTATCCAGAAGGCTGGTGCTTCAGGCCTGCCAGTCACTCCTCGGAAGGAAGAGTGGGTGATCTATTTCCGTAGAGATACTTCCTCAGAAACCCAAGGAGGGGTCATTATGAGTCAGAAACGACATGATGACAGTGAGTTTGGTTTTTTTTTTTTTTTTTTTGGTTTTAAGGCAGTAAATTTTTGTGGAACTGGATTGCTCTAGCTTCCTTCCATGGAATGGCCGGTGGATCTGAACCACCAACCTTCTGGTTAGCAGTTAAATACCTAGGCACTGCACCACAAGGGCTCCTTATTTACCAACAAGTATTTTACAATTAAAGAAGGACAAATTAGTTTTGGAAATTTAAAAAACAAAGACTTGGAAGCCACACAAACCTGAAATTTCTCTTCATATTTTTCTGTGATAAGTTTGGCTTACTGACTAGTCTTATGATCAAGACTAGTTTGAATTCAAAGTAAACTTATAATCTAGAACAGATTTAGCATTACTACTGATGATATTCTGTTCTCAATGCCACTGGTGAATTATATGTACATTTCTGCAACTGAAACGTAGCCTTAGATTTTGCTGTCTCTTCAAGGAATCATGTTAATTGCCAACAGATGGCACAAATAACCTTGTTCACTTCATAAACAGTTTTTCAACATTCTATTACTTTGTCATTCTCAAATAAATAAGATTCACCCTATTTATTTACACATTTTACATTTCATTTTATTGCTTATATGAAAGTTCAAGTTAAGGCTAAGGAAAAAAAAAACAAGTCCATAAGAGTGAAAGTATGACCTTGGATACATCTCACTTGAAGTTAGAGACCATCTCAAGAATAGACTTAACACATTGAATACTAATGATGGAAGAGCAGAAAAGTTGTGGGATGACATCAAGGATATCATACATGAAGAAATATAAAGGTCATTAAAGAAGCAGGAAAGGAAAAAAAGACCAAAATGGATGCCAGGAGAGATTCTGAAACTTGCTCTTGAAAGGAGAGTAGCTAAAGCAAATGAAAGAAATAAAGTAAAAGATCTGAAAAGAAGATTTCAAAAGAGCTTGAGAAGATAAAGTATAATGAAATGTGTGAAGAGTTGGAGTTAGAAAACCAAAAGGGAAGAACACTTTCAACATTTCTCAAATTAAAAGAGCTGAAGAAAAATTCAAGCCTTGAGTTACAATATTGAAAGTTTCAATGGGCAAAATATTAACACAGAAAGCATCAAAGAAGTTGGGAAGAACACACACAGTTAATATAGCAAAAAGAATAGGTCAACATTCAACCATTTTAAAAGGTGGTATATGATCAAGAATAGCTGGTATTGAAGGAAGAAATCCAAGGTGACCTGAAGGCATTGGTGACAAACAAGGCTTCAGGAATTGATGAAATACCAATTGAGATGCTAAGCACTCACCTGCTTATGGCAAGAAATTTAGAAGACAGCTACCTGTCCAACAGGAAGAGACCCATATCTATGCCGATACCAAAGAAATGTGATGCATTGGAATGCAGAAATTATACACCAATGTCATTAATATCACATGCAAATAAAATTTTACTGAAGACAATTAAAAAACAATTGCAGCAATACATCAAAAGGGAAAGCCACAAATACAAGGTGAATTCAGACGAGATGGTGGAACAGAGATATCATAGCTCATTGCTGAAAGCAGAGAATAATAGAAAGACACTCAGCTGTGTTTTATTTACTGTGTAAAAGCATTTGACTGTGAGGATCATAACAAATTATGGATAACAATGCAAAGAATGGGAATTCCAAAACATTTAATTATGCTCATGAGGAACCTGTATGTAGAACAAAAGACATTCATTGAAATAAAACAAGAGGATTCTGCATCGTTTAAAATCAGGAATAGCATGTGTCAGGATTGTATCCTTTCTTGTTCAATCTGTATGCTGAGCAAATAATTTGAGAAGCTGGACTATATGAAGAAGAACATGCCATCAAGATTGGAGGAATACTCATTAACAACCTGCAATAGAAAGATGACACAAACTTGCTTGCTGAAAGTGAAGAAGACTTGAAGCACTTACTGATGAAAATCAGACTACAGCTTTCAGTATGAATCATATCTCAACATAAAGAACATAAAAATGCTCACAAGTGGACCAATAAGCAATATCATGATAAATGGAGAAATGATTGAATTGTCAATGATTTAATTTTACTTGGATCCACAATCAATGCCCATAAAAACAACATTCAGGAAATCAGAAGATGTATGGCTTTGGACAAATCTGTTGCAAAAGACCTCTTTAAAATGTTAAAACATAAAGACATAACTTTGAGAGCTAAGGTGCTCTCAATCCAAGCCATGATATTTTCAATTGTCTCATATGTATTTGAAAACCAGACATGAATAAGGAAGATCAAAGAAGAATTGATGTCTTTGAATTATGATGTTGGTAAAGAATATTGACTATATCATGGATTGCTAGAAGAATGAACAAATCTGTCTTGGAAGAAGTACAGGCAGAACTATCTTTAGAAGTAAAGTAGATAGTCACCACAAAAGAAAGACTCTCAGTGAAACTGATTGACACAGCAATGTTTGTGAAGATAGTGCAGCACCAGGCAGTGTTTTGTTTTGCTGTATGTAAAGTAGCTATACGTTGGAATGACTAAATGGCTTTTGAAAACAACTACAACATTTCATTCTAAATTAACATAGTAAAGCCTAATCTATGGGTTTTCCAAAATCATTTTGTTTATTTTCTGAATCTGTTGTTGTTATTGTTAGGTGCCATTGAGTTGCCTCCTACTCACAGTGACCCTAAGTACAATAGAACGAAACACAACCTGGTCCTGCAACAGTCTCACAATCCTTGCTACACCTGAGCCCATCATTGTAGCCATTGTGTCAATCCAGCTTGTTGAGGGCCTTCCTCTTCTTCATTGACCTTCTACTTTACCAAGCATGATATCCTTCTCCAGGGAATGGTTCTTTCTGACAACATAACCAAAGTAGGTGAGGTGAAGTCTGGCCATTCTCTCTTCCAAGGGGCATTCCAGTTGCATTTCTTCCAAGACAGATTTGTTAGTTTTCCTGGCAGTCCATGGCACTTTCAGTTTTCTTTGACAATACCACAACTCAAAAGCATCAAGTCTTCATCAGTCTTCCTTATTTGTTGTGCATCTTTCACATGTATATGAGTTGATTGAACATAACATGGCTTGGGTTAGGCACACCTTAGTCTCCAGAGACATCTTTGCTCTTAGCACTTTAAAGAGGCCTTTTGCAGCAGAATCTCTAAGTGTGTTTAATGTGCTGGATGACATATTGGGTACCAGCAGTGAAATCTATCCACAGTGTTTGTGTTGCTGGTAGAGGGAAATAGGAAAAGGAACTGTGGTTATTTTAATGGTGAAGGACCTGCTAGGCACAGACTTGAAATGACCTATTCCAAAGCATATTGATCTGGATGCCATATTGATAATATAGCATGTACCATTTTTTTATATCCCCCTTCTAGTCACAGAGTTGACAAAACACTACCTTGGCCACTTTTAGGCAGGCAAATCATTTTTAGGATGCTATGCTTATTTTCCTCTCTCAGGTCAGGATAAGAAGTGGAAAGTGCCATCTGAAGACATAATGGATGGTCGCAGCTCTTAGAAAAATAGGTGGACAATTCTATACTATCCCTAAAGTTAACATCCATCCTCTACCACAAGCCCTGAGCTATCTTTGACATCTTCCATTTTTAGTTCCATAATTGAAAAGGAAAACTACTCCATTTCTGTTTTATGGATTTTTAAGTTAAGGTTGTACTGAGAGCCCAATGGAGATATTTGGCCAAATTTGGCTTTGAGAAAGTTCCCAAAGAACTGCAGAAATAGACCAGTGAGTTAATTCCCCAAGTTTGTCACGTTGTCTCAGTTAGCCTATGGAAAATCAGTTTTCAATTGTGTTATCAAGAGGCACTGAGAAACGGTGTGAGAGTTCACAGTACTCCCCCCTTTTGGTTGTAGAATCATACAAATTCTTGTTTATCTTCTTACCTCCTCATCCATGCGTAGGCTTCTACATTTGACTTTCTCATATTATATCATGAATTAAGATTTTAATGGCATAAATTTTAATTAATTATAGTTATCACTGTGCCCTGTCCTCTACCAGTCCTCTTGAACTTCAGCCTACATCAATTACACTTAGCTGTCTCTATAGTAGGAGCCTTGGTGACACAATGGATAAGCACCTGGCTGCCAACTAAAAGGTCAGCAGTTTGATCCCACCATTGGCTCTGTGAGAGAAAAGACATAGCAATCTGCTCCTGTAAATATTACAGTCTAAGAAACCCAAAGGGACAGTTCTACTCTTTCATATGGGCTCACTATGAGTCAAAATTAGCTCAGCTGCATACAACAATAACAATCCCTACAGAATTTCAGAGTCAATCTATCTAAAACAATATTTATTAATGATCTGTCATATATTACACATTGTGCTAAATAATTGACTTATTTTACTCTGTCCCCTCAGCCTCCAGTAAGGGTCTTCTAATATCTTGCATATAAGAGAATGACACCACCATCCATTTATTCTCTGCAGAAGCCCTGGGCCATCACTGACATTTCCATCTTCCTTATTGCTCTAGAGCTAATTAGGGTACTATGCTCTGAAAATTCTACTTCCTTAATATCCCTAAAATTATACTCTCCTCTTTCTGTTGAGAGCCTTCATACAGGCCTCCATTCTTTCTCACTAGGATAATTGAAATAGTCTCATACGATCTCTTTATAGCCAGCCTGGCTCATTACAGTCCAGTGATTTTCAAGGAGTCTTGAAAATTCACCTGGTGTGCTTGTGGAGAGTGCAAATCCTTAGTCATCACCTCAAACTGACTGAGTCAGAAGCTCTGAGAGTTGAAGTCAATTTTTTTTGTTCTTTTAAACAAACCCTAGAAGTAATTCTCCTGAAGGTCATTAGGGCTCACATTTGGGACAATCTGCCTTTTCATTGCTAGGATAATCTTTCTTAAATGCAAATATTATTCCACTGCTACTTTTTATGCAATTCTTCAATGGTTCCACTTTTTTTGTTTGTTTGTTTACTATGAGTAACATTTTTTTTTTTTCTTTCCCCTAACTATTTTGTAGGGAGATATTGTGTCGTATTGCCTAAGGCATTTACTAACCAGAAGGGTGGCAGTTCAAACCCACAAGTCACTCCTTCTAAGGAAGATTGGACAATCTACTCCTGTAGTGATACTTTTTTCCCATTTATTCTCTTTTATACTCTATACCAATGAGCTCTGGTGGCACAGAGGTTAAAGCATTGGCTATTAAGAGAAAGGTTGGCAGTTCAAACCCACCAACCACTCTTCAGGAGAAAATGAGGCAATCTGCTTCTGTAATTTATAACCTTGGAAACCCTAGGGGGAAGTTCAATTCTGTCCTATACAGTCACTATAGGTTGGAATCCTTTCCACAGCAATGTTGTTGTTGTTGTTGTTATTTGCCGTCGAGTCGGCCCCGACTCATAGCGACCCCTCCTTGGGTTTCTGAGGCAGTATCACTACGGAAGTAGGATTGCCCAACCTTCCTTCCGAGGAGTGGCTGGTGGGTTTGAACCGCCAGCCTTCTGGTTAGCAGTCAAGTGCCTTAGGCACTATGCTACCAGAGCTCCATAGCAATAGGCTTTAGTTATACTCTATATCATTGTTTTCAAACTTTGATACACATTGCAATCTCCTTGGGAGCTTTAAAAATTACAATTAGCTGACTTAAACTGAAAATTAGATTTTAAATTTGAAGTTAACTAGCTATGGTAGTCCAGACTTGACGACAGTGAGTTTGGTTTTGGTTTATACACACACACACACACACACACACATTACTCACCTATTGACATAGTTGGGTTCCAAAGACCAGGTTGCTGTGTGTAAACCAGCATTATGTGAAAATGAAAGTTTGTTTTTTTTTCTGTTTTCAAACCATCCATTTGTCCAATTTTTTTTATTTAGAAAATCAGCCACACAGCCATTGAGTCTATTCCAACTCATAGTGACCACTCCTTGGGTTCTGAAGTGGTATCTCTATGGAAGTAGATTACCCAGTCTTACTTCCAAGGAGTATCATAGAAATAACGACAGCTAAGATTTATTGATGAACTCATCACTACAATGAATCCAAAACCAATAAACTAGACTCATTGTCATCAAGTGGATTCTGACTCATAATGACCCCCATTGAGTTTCCAAGGCTGTAAATCTTTATCAGAACCAGACTACTTCTAACATGGAGTAGCTGGTGGGTTTGAAACACTGGCCTTTTGGTTAGCAGCCAAATACCTTAACCACTACACCACTAGAGCTCCTTGTCACAAGTCCAGTTATGAATTATTCCTCTGCAGAGAAGAAGGCTTGGAAGAAACAAAGCTAGATAAAGCCAGGCTATGTGGCTGGAGAGCCTACTGCTTAAGTATTAACCTTCCTCTTGTGCTGGGTCAGGGCTTCCCTTGAGAAGTTACCTCCCGGACTCCACTTTGAATCTTGCAAGCCCTGCATTCACCATCCCAAAGTCTGCTCTGCCCTCTTGGTCTGTTGAGTCACTGAGACTTGGGCTTACTGCAAGGGTGCTAGGATCCTGCTGTGCACCTAGCCCCACCAAAGTGGAGGCTTCAGGCCCAGTTTGGCTCACTTTGCAATGTCAATAAACTTGCATGTGTTTTTTCTAAATACCCTCTCTGTTGCCTCTTTCTTTCCTTTCATCCCACACCACAATTTTGTGCTGCAGGGCCCCAGGCCACATGGGAGCTAGGAACCAAGAATAGGTGCTTATGGCTTGGTTGTGCTCATGCATCTGCTTGGAGCTGTGGCCATTTATGAGGCCAGCCCTTTGGCAGCTGGACTAGGCACCCTTTCCAGTTAGAGTGAGGGAAGGTGAAGAGCCCAGCTTCCTGGAGGCTTCCCAGAAACCCTTCCTGTGGGAGGGGATGCTGTGTAGCTGTTTATGCCTCTATGCCACTGGGCTTGTTAATGTGAATAATAATCAGATAGTGGATTTTTTACTGTAGTGGTAAATGTGAAATGTCAGATAATGAGATGATAGTTGATAAGTGATAAATCACTGTAGATAGTTATAAAACAAATGATTGATTCTTGTATCCTGCCACTAAGTATTATGATTTAATTTGTCTTGAGCTGTGGTCTAAACATTACAAATTTTGAAAGGTCCTTAGGTGATTCTAACTTGCTGAAGAGTTTGGAAACCACTGTTGCAGGTCATGACACCATGTTGAAATACTTCAGTTCCCTCAGTGCATCACAGGCCTTTACTGCTCTGCGCCTCTGTTTAAGCTGTATATTTTGTGTCAGGATGGCTTAGGTATGATTTCATTTTTCAGAACCTAGTCGCTTTTTCACATGATCCTGTCTCATGAAGTCACAATTAACTGACTTAGGCTGAAAATCAGATTTTAAATTTGAAGTTAATTAGCTTTGGTTGGCCAGATGTAAAATCTATATAATCAGGGTTGGAGATGGTACCAAAGTAAGCCAATGAGTTTTGTGGACTGACTTTCCCAGTGAACAGGGAAACCAAAAGTGCCAAGATAATTGAGAGAATGGAGCAGATATGTAAAGAGGATCCAATGAACCTCTGGGGTCCAAGAGAGGGATAGGGGCATAGAGGATAGTATTCAGTTCCCTATGAGATTTTGTACCTGCTCCTGGACTTCACTATACCTTTCCTATAACTCTCTTTTTGTTTGAATTTATTTGAGTTTCCATTTCTTGCAAACAATTTCCAAACAGAATACTGGAGTAGCCGCTTCTCCTTCATGTAGCTAAATTCTACAGATCATTTAAAATCCTACAAAGGAACTTGGAACAAAAGTTTAGATGTTCCTTTTCTTTGTTTTATTACCATGTTACACTTACATTTATCATGCTGTTGTTGTTAGGTGCCCTCGAGTTGGTTCTGACTTATATAGACCCTGTGTACAATAGGACACAACACTTCCTGGTTCTGCAGTGTTTCACAATCATAGCTATGCTTGAACCCATTGTTGCAGCCCTTGTGTCAATTCACCTACATTTATCATAGCTCTTAATTATTTGCATTTTCCTTGTTTAAATCACTACACTGTGAGGTCTTTGAGGATTAGCTTTCTGTGTCCTCAGCTTAAAGCACGGTGCTTAATTTCAAAGAAGAAATAAATTACTATTTAATAAATGGATGGATGCATGGATGGAAGGATGGATGAGTTGCTCAATATGGCCCTTATTTTATCTTTGGACTTGAGTCTTTATTCTTTTTAACTCCAATCTTCTCTAAGGTTTTCCCAGAGCTTCGGGATTTGATATCAAAAACTGTTCTAGCATATTATTCTGCTTTTTAATAGTTATATTCCCTCCTTTACTTGGTTTCTGTGTTGGCCCAAGATTTTATGGAGATGGAAATTTGAGTGAAAGGTAATGGTACAATTATGATAAAATCTGTTTAAATGTGAAAATTCTTAAATGAAGACCCTATTTTTAAAATTAAATATTTTTATTTTGAAATCATTTTTGAGATAATTGTAGATTCACACGCAGTTGTATGAAATAGAGATACCATGTGTACCTTATGACCAATGTCTCCCAATGGTGACATCATAAAAAGCTATCATTCAGTATCACAACTGGGATATTGAAATCGATGTCATGAATATACAGAATATTTCAATTATATAAGATATCTCATGTTGCCCTTTTATAGCATCTGTTTCTGCCGCCCTCCCATATCCTTCTTAACCTTTTGTTGTTGTGTGCCATTGACTGGATTCTGATTCATAGTGACTCTATAGGACAAAGTAGAATTTCCCCCACAGAGTTTCTGAAGCTGTAATCTTTATGAGAACAGATTACCAAATCTTTTCTCCCACAGAGCCACTAGTAGGTTCGAACCACTAACATTTTGGTTTGTGTCGAAGTACTTAACCATTTGTGTAACCAGAGCTCTTTTTTAAATTTCTAGTAACCACTAATCTTTTTCTATATGTATAATTTTGTAATTTCAGAAATGTTATGAAAATGGAATCATAGAACATGCAACATTTGGGATTGGCTATTTTTCCTCAGTATAATTCTCTGGAGATTCATCCAGGATATTGTATCTATGAATAGTTCATTCATTTTTTATTGCCAAGTAATATTCCATGGTACAGATGTACCACAATTTGTTAAATTATTCAACTGTGGAAGGGCATCTGGATTGTTTCCAGTTTTTGTTTGTTAAAACTAAGCTGCTATAACATTCATGTACAGATTTTTGTGTGAAAAATAAACTTTAATTTCTTTTTGATAAATGTCCATGAGTGTAACTGCTGGCTGACATAGTAGTTACATTTTCAGTCTTTTTAAGAAATTGCCAAACTATTTTCCAGAATGTCTGTTAAATTTTACATTCCCATCTGCAATGTGCGAGTGGTCCAGTTTCCTTACATTCTTGCCAGCACTTGATGTTATCACTATTTTTTATTTTAGCCATTCTGATAGGTGTGTAGTGGACACATTTTAATAAGTACATGCCAGTGGCTTTAGTATATTTATAAAGTTGTGCACTATCTAATTCTAGAGCTTTTTAATCATTCTCAAAAGAAATCTCATACCCATTAGCAGTGTCCTACAGGGGAAATTCACACTCTATAAAAATAAAATCTAAAAGATTTGTTGAAATTCTAGAGAACAGTCCATACCAGGAAATGTTTACAATTATAAAGTGAAAATGGCATCTCTGGAGAGCAACAAAGGAGCAAATATTTTTATACTGTAAAAGCAGGTGCTAAAGCTATAATATTGTGATTGGCTGAAAGACAGTCATAGGAGTTTGAGGTGGGTCATCCCTAAGCAGGGGTGGGGGCATGGAGAGCATGAGGAGTGGTTAGTGTGGATTGATGGATAACATATTGTGGGATAAATAATTGGCTAAGGGTACATAATTGCATGCATACATGCTTTTAAAATGATTACAGAAAGGCCACAAGACATTCACAGGACATGCTTTTTTTGAAGTATGTGATTAAAACTGTTTTCTCAAGCATGTGTTTCCCTGGGAGTGTGTTATAGATAAGATTTGTCAATAGTGCTGTGCATCAATGAACCTTCAGGCATAGACTGTCACCTCCTGCATCTGTTTGAACACAAGATCCCCTGGCAACAGGCTGTGACATCTCCCACACCTGTCTGACAACAGAAAAAAAAAAAAAATTCCTTAAGGGTGTATGGTTATGTCAATACAAGGGTTAAGCACAGGAAAGAAAAACACCTGTTAGGAAAGATAACTTTAAAATTCAACATGGATTCCAGACTCACGTCAAGACTTAAGATGAAGTTAAGTCTTCGGTTTCAGGTTGCTCTATTTATACCCACTAAGTGCCTCAGATTTTAGACTTTCATAGAACCAGTCACTCCCCATTTTTCCTTCCCATTAGTCCTGTTGTTGTTGCTGTTGTTATGTGCCGTCGAGTCGGCCCCGACTCATAGCGACCCCTCCTTGGGTTTCCGAGGCAGTATCACTACGGAAGTAGGATCGCCCAACCTTCCTTCTGAGGAGTGGCTGGTGGGTTTGAACTGCCAGCCGTCTGGTTAGCAGGCAAGTGTCTTAGCCACTATGCTACCAGAGCTCCTCCCATATTAATACATATTCTCTCTTCAGGGTTTGCTTATTATGGACATTTCAGAGAAATGGAATCATATAATATATGAACACTTTGATGTGACTTCTATTATTTAGCATAATGCTTATAAACGTTGTCCAAGGAATGAATAAGCACTTCATTCCTTTTTATGGCTGAATAATATTCCATTGTATGAATATATCACATTTTGTTTATGCATTCATCAGTTGATGAACATTTGGTTGTTTCCAGTTTTTGACTGTTGGGAATAATGCTGCTATGAATATTTATACACAAGGTTATGTAGACATATGCTTTATTTCTCTTGAACATATACTTAGGAATGGAGGATTTGTTCTAAATTTTCTGTTTGGTTTTTCTTCATAGCTACTATTTCTTTGCTGAGACTGTCTTTTCCTTTGCTGGGGATTTCTTTTTCTCTTCATTTATTTCAAGTGTGTTTGTAATTACTCATTGAAGCATTCTTCTGATGGCTACTTTGAATATTTTTCAGATAATCCTAACATCTCTGTTGTCTTGGTATTGACATTTATTATCAGTTTTCATTTGGTTTTTGGAATGCTACACTATTTTTTTTTTTAAAAATTGAAACATGGACATTTTTGTATGATGTATATTTTTGTTTTGGTCAGCTTTCTCTGATCCTGTTCCAGAAGTTAAGTGAGGATTCTGCCTTGTTACTTCTAGGTGGGTGTAGAAGTCCAGATTCCTTACTCAGTATTTGTTGATGAACAGAATACCCTTGTTACTGCTAGGCAGAGGTGGAAGCTTTAATATCCCACCTGATCTTCACAGACAGCACAGTGGACACGGCCTTTCTTCCCAATTACCACTGGATGATTATTAAAGTTTTATCTTTCTAGTAGGCTTCTCTGACACCATCTCAACAGGGAGAGGGAAGGGAGCCACATTATCGCCAGCTAGGGAATGGACATCTAGGCTTCTCACTTGTTCTCCACTAGCTTAGGTGGTATCCTCATTATAAGTGGAAAGGGATGAAAGTCCTCTCTTCCTACTTGGACATGTCTGTCACCACCCCAGCCCCTCATTTCAATTTAGGATGAAAGAATAGGTTCTTCATTTGGATTTTGCTGTTGTGGACAGGTTTGGGGTTACATATTTTCCTTATTTGTCTGGGGTAGTTATTGGTACATTAAAAAAACAACAACAACAAAAAATTCACTCCTGTCAAGTTGGTCCCAACTCATGAGCCCTCTTTGGGTTTCCATGGTAGTATCTCTAGGGAAGCAGATGACCCATTCTTCCTTTCGAGGAGTAGCTGGTGGGTTTGAACTGCCACCCTTCTCATTAGCAATAAAATGCCTTAGGCATTACGCCACTAGAACTCCCATTTGATGTTGTAGTTTAGAGTAGTTATTGTTACATTAGAGCTTAATTTCTAAAGCACTTGGTTTGTGGAAGGCTGTAGTCTACAATGGAAGCCATAACTCCATTTTGAGTCTTGATATAAGTTCACACACCACTTGAGTTCTTCATTTTACTTCCAATGCTTTCTGGCTGTTAAACCAACAGTTTGGCTATGCTTAGACAAGCCCAGGGCCAGACCATGGAGGGGCAGTTTGTCCTCAGGAACAATGTGTTTGAAAGTAGATTAGCTAGTATGATGCTTGCACAAGGAACTATAGAATTTACCTGGGCATGTTCCTAATTATTTCTCTAAAATTGCTGCATGTTATCTGATTTAATAGTTGAGGTCCCTGAGAGTGCCACATGGTCATGAGTCACATCTTGACCACAATGTAACCAGGTGGTAGAAGCCCTGGAATTAATCCTGTGAGCTTTCTAACCTGCAGCACTGTATGTATCCCAGTCATGGTCCTTTTCCTGCTTCTGAGTCCTTCCTATGACAGTGATGGATTGACCTGTCACCAATCATGATCTTCTGATGATTTTGTTTGTTCTTTAGCATATATATGAAAACCATGGCTGTGAGTCAGTAGATTCCATTGGCCTCATGCTGGTGGTTTCCCTCATCCAGATGATGAGTCTGGTCTGTCTTTGTCCTGCTTAAGGCTTAATAAAAAGTTCTCTATAGGATATGTTTGAATCAGGGGTCCTTTTTTTTTTCCTTAGAACATTGTCTAAACATTTTCTATCTTGCTAGGCTGCCTTTCTTATTCCTTTGGCTAGAGAGAATAGGACTGCTGTTATGTTTTTTCGTTGTGTGTACTTGTTTCTGGATTGCTGGTTTCTTGTCACAAGACCAGAGTCTATGAGGCAAACAGAAGACTCAGAGAACTCATCATCTTGCCATTCCTTGGTTCTTAAGTTCCTTAGCTGGTATGCCTTATTCTCTTTATATTTAAGTCATCTTATACTTATTTCTTTGTAGAATATTCAGCATGTTTAGTTATAATTAGTGGAAGAAATTAGGAAAAGTATGTCTACTCTGTTTTCCTGGAATGATTCAATTGTTTGATCCAATTGTTAAATACTATTAAATATTTTTAAAGATATGTTGGTAATAATAATAATAGCTTCTATGTATTGAATATCTACTATATTACAGGCATGATTCTCAGAGCTTTGAATGCATTAACTCTTTTCGTCATTAAACCATTTCACAGAGGAAGAAAAGTGACAAATTAACTTCTCCAACTTCAAAAAGATAGCCTGTGGTACAAAGATTCAAACCCAGGTGGTCTGATTGTTAAGCCCAGATATTGAACAAGTTCACTACCTTAAAACAACCTCTAAATACAAAACTTGAATTCTCCAAATGACAGGAGCCTTCTGAGTTCTTTGAGAAAGCAAATCTAGTGGATTATGAAAGGAGAAATATAGTTTAAGATTTTCCTCTAAAAAATTTGAACTTCCTATCAATTCATACTTAGCATGTTTGTTTATTTTAGATTCCCCTATTTCATTTCCTTCATCATATGCATGCATGTTTTTGCATGAAGGCCAATAAATTGTATTCAGAGAGAGAAAGCAGTAGCAGCTTGACAGAAACATTTTATTCTCTCTGGGGGAAAAAAAAATGCTTTTTCAATATTGTGTCTCCATGGTGCTCTTTCTCTGCATTCTACTTCTTTAAGGACCAAGTTTATATGAGTGGGTACTTCTCTGAAAAAAAATTCTCTTCCACCAATTTCTGTTAGAGATTTCTCTAACAGAAGACACAGATTTTACAATGGTAAAAAATATGGTTCAAAGATATACTTCCTTTTGAGAAGAGCACCAAACCCACTGTCATGGAGTCTATTCTGACTCATAGCAACCCCATAGGAAATAACACATAGTGGGAGGTGAGTGGTAAAATGGGGTCAGTGGTGACTGATGTCAATGAGATTATCATGGACAATCCGGTCAATGTATTTCAAGAAGGGTCTGTGGGTCTGAACAACAGCTACAAGCCTTAATTTAGACTTTCAGATCCTAGGCTACCTCATATACTTCTTTCTGGTTTCCTCTCCAGCACATATCTTCTGCCCCAGGCTATGGAGCACCCTCTTCATTTGCATTTCTACTTCTGCTCCTCTTTTTCTAGTGACTGAATTGAAGTGTAAACTATTGCATTGCTCTTATAGTTCTTATCCTCTAGTTTAAATTCTAACAGTTGCTTTGAGATCCAACTTGAACTTCTGTGAGAGAGTACCATTCCCAGTGATCATAGGGTGAGAATATTGCAAATTGCACTGGAATATGGAGTTCAAAACCTGTTCATTTTTCTTTTACATAACAGTGAATAAGCAAGTCAGGTCCTTTCACTTTGCTTAGCTTCATTTTTTATTGTTGTTGTTAGGTGCCTTTGAGTCTCTCCAACAGCAGAACGAAACATTGCCTGGTCCTGCACCAGCTCCATGATCCTGACTCTACCTGAGCCCATCATTTTAGCCAGTGTCAATCCATCTTGTTGAAGGCCTTCCCCTCTTTCGTTGACCTTCCACTTTACCAAGCATGATATCTTTCTCCAGGGAATGGTCTCTTCTTACAACATGACCAAAGTAGGGGAGACAAAGTCTGGCCATTCTTTCTTCCAAGGAGCATTCTGGCTGCACTTCTTCCATGACAGATTTGTTAGTTTTTTTAGTAGCCTGTGATACTTTCAGCATTCTTCACCATCACCACAACTCAAAAGCATCAACTCTTCTTCAGTCTGCCTTATTCACTGTCCAGCTCATGCATGCATATGAAGTGATTGAAAATACAATGGCTTGTGTCAGGCACACCTTAGTCCTCAAGGAGACATCTTTGTTGTTTTGATTTCCATCTCTCTAATAGCTAATGATCATGAGCATTTGTTCATGTGTTGATTGGCTGCCTAAATGTCTTCTTTGGTGAAGGGTCTATTCATGTCCTCTGCCTTTCCTTTTTTTTTTTTTTTTAAAGTCCCTGTAAACACTTGCAGCACTCATATTATACTCAGAGTTTATATCTGCGGCCTTGAACTCATATATACACACACAGATTTGGATACAAACTTGGTTATAAAAAATTTGTTGATATTTGGATAATAATTTGGTTGTAATTTAGTTATAATTTGGTTAAAATTTGATTACAATTTTGTAACCAGGTAGTATTTAAAAGTCATAAGGATAGATTCTCTATTTTATTTTATTTTTTTCCTCTTATCATGAGTCTCCCCACATTAATGTTTGCTGAAAAATAGAATAATTTGAATGATGAAAGCAAGAATAATGTATTTTCTGTCTAAATTGAATGTCTAGTTTTCTGCAAAGTCATATCAGTGGCTTAGTGTGCCACAATGTGGTCAGCAGAATGAGAATTTTTCATCAAATTCCATGATCCTGTGTACTATTCTTAGGCAAAGGTCTAGACATTGTTTATGCATTAAAATCCCTATTTCAGATAGATCATGTTATCTTGTTCTTAAAAAAAAAAGAACCATTTATTTTATGGTGAAGTCCAGGTCTTACCTACATATTGCCAATATGGTCAAATAAAAAAATTAAAAAGTAAATGATCAACTTACTTTATTTTACTGCTTATGTCACTTAAGTGCATGGATTGATGCTGCTCATGGAAATCACTTATTGGATCAAGGATGAATAACATTTCTCACCAAAACTTTTCCTTGTCTCAAGCAGAGTTCTTCTAATGTTCAGAATCAAATTCAGGAGGCCACAAAGGAAATTAGACTCTAAGATGCATCAGTGCTTTAACAGAGATGTCAGAAACTATTGATGTTCAAATTCTAGGACAAAGAAACTTCAATTCAGAAAATAAATTCAAGCAAAAAGGATTTGAGAAGCCTATCATAGCAAGTACATGGGGAAAATGGTTTATTTTGATGAGGAAATGTGACAAAGTGTGAAACTGTCCATTTGAAGCACTAAATTTTCTTTCTGAATTCTGATGAAATTTAATTGTGATCATTATTGTATTTAACTTTATTAGCGGTAGTATGTCTCTGAATAACAGAGAGATACTGTCCAGTTCTACCATATCAGCCATAGGAATTTATCTAGGATTTAGCTTGCAGAAAGCAAAGGCAGATAAATGAAAAATGGTTATAGTGCTGCAGCTTAAAAAGAACTGTCAATGATAAGTGAAGAGAGATTTAGGAAAAAAAACAAAACAAAGCAAAACTATGTTCTTCTGTTAAAACCAGTTGTACCCTCACACATTTTCTGATTATTTTTTTCCGTTATTTCTCAAGCTATCATGTATTTTCGTATTTTCATTTCCTTACAGAGGGATTGTTGGTTTGTAGGAAAAGGAAAACAAAGATCAGTTACTAAGGATTTCTCAACCTTCCTGTGGTAGCCATGTTTGTTTGTCAACTTGGCTGGGCCTGGTTGAGTGACTGGGCAGCTGGTGGTAGTTATTCCCCATGATGAGACCAGCAATCAACTCTATGGTGGGATCTACCACAAGCAGCTGAGTAGCTGCCTTTGGGAAGTGGCCTGCTTCCTGTATATAAGGAGAAACCTTGGGAATGGTCTCTAGCCTTTGGCACCTGCATGTAGCTGTGTCATTGCTCAGCAGCCTGCTATGCTCTGCCAACCTTAGGACTTACAATGGACTTAAATTAATGGCCTGCCATGTGGTTTGGTAAAATTGGGACCATGCCTTTGTACTTGTCAACCTTGGGGCTTCTCAGCCTCAGCAGCCAGTAATTGTCTGAGTGAAGAAACACCTCTAGCTCTAGTGGGCTTGGAGCAGAAGGCAGAGCCCAAGGTTGAGGGGCTTTCACCCAGCCCCTGGAGCCTGGCACTTTGAACTTGGACTTAAAGCCTCCAGATTGTAAGAATAAACTCCTGTTAAGACCATCCCATTTATGATATATTTCTTGTCAGAGCGGCACTAGGTAACCAGAACACTTCCCATCTCATATTTGGCTCAGGCTTTGCTCTCTCTGGAATCAAATTCACTCATGAATCTATCTCTCTGCTATATTAATACATTGCATTAACAATCTCTTGCTTTGTTGCCCTTCCCCAAAGTATAGTGCATATGCACTCCTGTCTGGGTGATTTCTAGATTAAATGGCTCTCCTAGGATTGTATATGAATAATACATACTTAGAACCAGAATTCAGATGAAGAATTTTAATATTCAGAGTTTGTGTATGTAAAGAAATAAAAGTGTTCATTTCTTTTTCTTTAGAGTTGAAATAGCTATTTTAACCAGAGTAGCTCTAGGTGTTGGTGTGTTTGGTATATAATCTCTCAATTGTGGTCTCATCTTATTCTTCAACTCTAGAAATATTTCTTCTGTTTCATATTTGATTGTTGCTTGCATCCCATTTGCTCACATTTCTCTGTAAGACTACCACAGATGAAGTTTCCAATTTCTGTGTATTTTGTTTGATATCTTTCTCGTTGTTCCCATGGTTTTATTTTGATCTTCTAGATTCTTGGATCATCCCTTAACTTTTGTCATTCACACATTATGGTGACTGAGCATAGGGATGGTGGACATATTATATATCCCAAGACTAGTTGCCATTGTGTTGATTCTCAGTCATGGAAACCCCATATGTGTCAAAGTAGAATTATGCTTCACAGAATTTTCAATGGCTGATTTTTAAGAAGTAAATAACCAGGCCATTCTTCTGAGGTATTACTGGGTAAAAGCAAACTTCCAACCTTTTGGTTAGCACCCATTTGTGCTAATCACTTACACCACCCAGGGCTTTTCTGTTACATATACCAAAAAATGAAATACCAAAACTCACTGCCGTTGAGTCAATTCTGATTTACAGCAACCCTCCTTGGGATTCTGAGGCAGCATCTCTATGGAAGTAGATTGCCCAATCTTCCTTCTGAGGAGTGGTTGATGGGTTTGAACTGCAAACCTTCTGGTTAGAAGTCAAATGCCTTAGGCACTACACCACCAGAGCTCCTGTCTGTTAAGCATAGCCGTAGCCAAATTTCTTGTGTAGTAGAAATACATGGTCAAATCCAACTCAGATTTGGTGAGAGCATCTCTGACATGTAGAAGACAAAGTTTTTTTTGTGTGATGTAAAAAAAAAAAGTCCGTTGTCACTGAGTCAATTCTGACTCACAGTGACCCTACAGGATAGACCAAAAGTGCTCCAAAGTGTTTCTGTAAATCTTTACAGAAGCAGACTGCCTCATCTTTCTCCCATAGGATGGCATTAGGTTTGAACCACTGATGTTTGGTTAGCAGCCAAATGCTTTAACCACTATGCCACCAGAGCTCTTTTGTGCAATAAAAAGCAAGCCATATTTTCTTCTTATATCTTCAAGGGAATTACATGCAAAACTATAATCTCAATCTCCTCTGCTCTCATGTATTTTCCTAACTCTGCAACTTCCTATGCCACTTTAACACTCAAGGGTGCACTGGGCCACTTCTTTCGTGGGATATACAATGACAGTGATAAGGGAAGGTGGTGAAGTCATGCCCAGACTGCCACAAAGCACAGGCATCTCTTTCTTGCTTTGTATTTAGTAAGACAAAAACATATTTTTGAAGAGGTTTACTCAGTACTTCTGTGTTGAGATGATCTATCTTTTTCCTGTGTGACTCAGTTGTTCCTTTTCTGAAGTCAATGCTTGTGTCAGAGATCAAATCTGACATTTCCCAGTATGAACCTCTCTACTATTATATAGTGGAATCTGTGAGAGCCAGACCTTAGTGAGACTGTCTTGTTTTTCTGAATCTCACAAGTTTTGTGCTTTGCCAGTGTGCAGTCTTACCACTTTTCTATTGCTTTTTATTGGAAAATATTTGAGTTTTCCTTCTCTGATAGGTTTCTGTTTTATACCACTTCCAGCTTTTGCAGATTTTATTGTAGTTACTAAAAATATTTGACTTCAATTTTCTCCAAAACATTTACTTTCACCTGCTACATTATGCAATGATTTGCTTATTTGCTTCATGTATATTTTATTACTGGAATCTAAGCTCTCTGTGATCAGGGTATTTGATTGGTTTGTTCACTGCTGGACATCCAGGTGCTCAGTAGATTTCTACAGAAAGGAAGGATGTGATAGTGAACTAAGAAGTCAAAGGCTCTTTCCTTGATTCTATGGTCCTAATATAAAAGTATATAAAACTGACAATGAATAATTCCAGAAGTGCTGGTGGATGGTTTATGTTGAAATCAGTTGAGTTTAAGGTGTTCAAAAGACATCTTATGGGGATGCCAACTGGAAATTTAAATTGGAAATCTTCATCTGAAAGGATAGTTCTCTGTTGAAAGAGAGACTGAGGGTTCAACAGCATATGTAGACTTGGTGTATGGAAAGCCTCAGGCAGATTATGTAACTTGAGATGATCAGTGGGGTGGAAAATGAACTCTAAGGAACATCAATGTGGAACTTAGAGAAAATGTTTTTATGCTTTTTACATAATTAGGACCTTTAGAGCAAAGAAATCTAACTAAAAGGACAAACATTGGAAGTTAAATGATAATTGATTAAAGCAAGATTTCCCAAGAAATTAAAAGATTGATCTCTTGAAACTATGTGTTTACATTTCCAAACAGGATATCTTCCCACCCCCAACTATTTGTTTACCATTCAAAGAACTGTAAAATTTAGAAAGCAAAAGTTTTTCTCCCTCTCTCTGAAAGACAGAGTGACAGCTCTATATTAAAAAAATGAAAAATAAAAACACTCATTGCCATTGAGTCAAATCTAATTCAAAGTGAACTCCATTGGGTTTCCAAGGCTGTAAATCTTTATGGCAGTAGATTACCCCACCTTCCTTCCACCGAGCTGCTGGTGGGTTTGAACTGCTGAACTTCTGATTAGTGGCCAAATGCCTTATCCACTATACCATCAGAGCTCCTATAAAGCTGCCCACCATGCACTGTCAGTTTTTCATACTGTGTGTTGTTGTGATGCTAAAATCTGTGTCAACAGTAGTTCAAATAGTAGGGTTACCCATGGTGGATAAGTTTCAGCAGAGCTTCCAGACTAAGATGGACAACAAAGAAGAATGTGGTGGTCCCTTCTGAAAAAAATTGGCCTTACAAAAAAAAAAAAAACCTTACAAATAACAGCAGAACATTGTCTGATAAAGTGCAATATTAAAGGATTCCATGGGCAAAATATTGAACAACACAGGAAGAAACAAAAGATGGAAGGAATACACAGAATCACTGTACCAAAAATAATTGGTCAATGTTCATCCATTTCAGGAGTTAGCATATGATCAAGAATGGATGGTATTGAAGGGAGAAATTTGAGGTGTGCTGAAGGCATCAGTTCAAAACAAGGCTCCAGGAACTGACAAAATGCCAACTGAAATGTTTCAACAATGAGAAGCAGTGCTGAATGTGCTTACTTTTCTATGCCAAGAAATTTGGAAGACAGCTACCTGGCCAGCTGACTAGAAGAGATCCATGTTCATGTCCATTCCAAAGAAATATGATACCACAGAATGTGAAAATTATTGAACAATATCATTAATATCACACAGACAAGTAAAATTTTGCTGAAGATCATTCAAAGAGTTGGAGCAACATAGTGACAGGGAACTACCAGGAATTCAAACCAAATTCAGATGTGGAGTTGAAACTAGGTTTTCTGACATCAGATAGCTCTTGGCTGAAAGCAGAGAATACCAGAAAGATGTTTACCCATGTTTTATTGACTATGCAAATACATATGACTGTGTGAATCATAACAAATTATGGATGATATTGTGAAGAAGGGGAATACCAAAACACTTACTTATGCTCATTTGGCACAAACCAAGAAAGAGTTGTTAGAACAGAATAAGGGTTTAAAATCAGGAAAGGCATGTATCAAATTTGTTATTTTCACTATATTTATTCAGTTTTTATGCTGAGCAAATAATCCAAAAAGCTGGGCCATATAAAGATGAACATGGCATCAGGATTGGATGAAAACTCATTAACAATCTGTGATATGCAGATGATACAACCTTGCTTACTGAAAGGGAAGATGATTTGAATAACTTACCGATGAAGATCAGTAAGCAACATCATGATAAACAGAGAAAATATTGAAGTTGTAAAGGATTTCATTTTACTGGGATCTGCAATCAAATCCATGGAAACAGTCAATAAATAAAATTATGTATTGCATTGGGCAAATATGCTGCCAAATATCTCTTTATACTATTAAACAACAAAAATGTCACTTGAAGTTGAAGGTGTGCCCAACCCAAGCCATGGTATTTTCAATCCTCTTATATGCATATGAGAGCTGAACAATGAATATGGAAGATGGAAGAAGAGTTGATGCCTTTAAATTGTGGTGTTGGTGAAGAATACTGAGAAGGCCATGGAGTGCCAGAAGAATGAACAAATCTGTCCTGGAGGAAGTGCAGTTAGAATCTCCTTAGAAGCAAGAATGGCCAGACTTCTCACCTACTTTGGTCATACTGTCAGAAGAGACCAGTCCCTGGAGAAGGATATGATGTTTGGTAAAGTAGAGGGTCAGCAAAAAAGGGAAAACCCTCAACATGATGGATTGGCACAGTGGCTACAACAATGGATTCAAGCAAGCAATGGATTATGGGTATTACATAGGACCAGGCAGTGTTTTTTTATGTTGTATATAGGATCACTATGAGTCAGAGCCACCTCAATGGCACAGAACAAACACAAGAACAAGAACATTTTGGTACCAGATTCATAATTTCAGGTTTCCTCTCCTGTAGTGTAAGAACTCATAACAAGAACAAATAAAGAAACAACAACAACAAAAAGGTCCCAAAATAAATAAAAACAGGGAAACCAAAAATTTCATTTGAGGGTGATATCTGGCTCTCATAGCATCATTATGAAGGAGGATAACTGGGTATGAGGATCCAACACAGTTGTTAATGTAAAATAATACTCTGTCTCTGGCCCAGTAATCTCATATTTGATCTCAGGACAAAGTAAATAAGTATGGGTAGGAAAATATACAGAATACAAACTCAAGGTGGGCAAGGTAAAAGGCACAGTCTTTATATTACCAAACCACATGTCAGGCTATTGATTCAAGTCCATTAAAAATCCCAAGATTGGCAGAGCATGGCAGGCTGCTGAATGAAGACTTGGCTACATGCAGGGTCCAAGCATGCCCAAAACTACAGAACTCTCTCAATGCTTCTCCTATAAGGAATTTCTGGAATCAGACCACATCCCTAAGGCAGCTACTCAGGTGCTCCAGCAGATTCCATCATGGAGTTGATAACCAATCTCACCATGAGGAATAACTACCACCAGCTGCCCAGCCACTCAAAACTGGGCTCAGCCAAGTTGACATATAACCTTAACTACCACACTGGGCAAATAATCTGAGAAGCTGGACAATATGAAGAAGAATATAACACCAGGATTGGAAGTAAACTCATTAACAACCTGTGATATGCAGATGACACAATCTTGCTTGCTGCAAGGTAAGAAGATTGAAGTACTTGCTGATGAAGATCAAAGATTCCACCTTTAGTATGGATTGTACCTCTACATAAAGAAAATAAAAATCTGCACCACTGGACCAATAAGCAACAACATGATAAATGGAGAAAAGATTGTTGAGGATTTCTTTTTACTTGGGTCCACAATCAACACCCATGGAAGCAGCAGTCAAGAATTCAGATGATGTATTGAATTGGGAAAATGTGCTAAAAAAGATCTCTTTTAAGTGTTAAAGAGGAAAGATGTCACTTTGAAGATTAAGATATACCTGACTCAAGCCATAGTCTGTTCAATAGCCTTATATGCTTGAGGGGACTGGATATTGAGTAAAGAAGACCACAGAAGAATTGATACATTTAAATTAGGGCATTGGTGAAGAAAACTGAATGTACCATATACTGCTAAAAGGACAAACAAATCTGCCTTGGAGGAAGTACAGCCAGAATGCTCCTTGAAGCGAGAATGCATAGACTTCATCTCTTATACTTTAGTCATTTTGTCAGAAGGAAATAGTTGCTGGAAAAGGATATCATTCTTGGTAAAGCAGAGGGACAGTAAAAACAGAGAATACCCTCCACAAGATGGATTGGAACAGTGACTGTAATGATGGGTTCAAGGATAGAAATGATTCTAAGGTTGACACAGGACTTGGTAATGTTTTGTTCTGCTGTACGTAGGGTTTCTATGAGTCAAAACTAACTCAATAGCATCTAAAAACAACATATACTCTCTGTATATATACACACACACACATATATTAGGACCTCTGATGGCACAATGCCTAAGGCATTTGACTGCTAACAGAAGGTTGATGGTTCAAACCCAAGAGCCACCCTGAAGAAAGAAGACTGGGGAATCAACTTCCATAAAGATTTACCACTTTGGAAACCCAATGTGGGTCTCTATGACCTGGAATTGACTCAATGGATGTGGATTTAGTTTTTTTGGTATAGACACACACACACACACACTAGAAGTGGAAATGTTGTGATGATGGTCTTAAGAGTGCTTGAATTTTATTTCAAATTACTTTTTTTCAATTTAATTAAACCACTCAATAACTAATGGTAGTCTGCCAAATTAATTCATTTTAAAACTAGACAAGTATATTCTACTATGTTGATCAGATAGAGGTCTTCAAAAGATATAATGACAAATGGACAGAGGATAAACAATCTGAGTTCTTCCACCAATAAGCTAATTGTTCATGAACAAATCACTTCGCCCACCACCCTCCAGTATTCTTTTGTAGAAAATGAAGGGACTGGACTCTTCATTGGACTCTAACATCATTCCTCACCTTAATATTCTCTAGTTTTATAAGCCTATGTGAAAACATTCTGACAAGTTAAAGGCAGTTTTAAAACGTAAGCTATCATTCTTATATATTGCTCCTTGCTGAGAAATGGTTGCATCCTATGGTGAAATAACATCAGCACTTAATCTTCAGGTAAATTATGCCTTAAATAAACCATTACCTCAAAAACAAGTCCACATTCTCATGTAATTCTCAGGTGCTTTTGGGACCTCTCCAAGTATGAGAAGATGGATGTCTTTTTTCTCTAAGTATTCCATTTTCATAAACAAAGGAAATGGTATAAGGGGATACCATGTGTTCTCCCTGTGCAATATACTTACTCATTTTCCTGCTAACATAAATGGCTTTGGAAAAGAAAACACTCAATGATATCCTCTGGGGCACCTGGAGTCACAGTATAAGATCATCTCACAGAGAACTGAGTTGGAGGCTTAGAAAAAAATGAGCGCTTTAGTACAGAAAATTTTTAAAATTACAGTTTAACTGTGTGATAATCAGAAAGGACATACTTTTAGTAAAGTATATTAAGAGGATTAGTATGAAAGATCAGGTAATAAGTATAGTTTCTTGTGTCTCCAAGTCCGCATAGGAAATGCACTGAGATGGTACTTCCTGGTTATCTATTGATATGAAATCCTCCCCACTGTAAAACAATTAATTATTGTCTCTCATGGTTCATTGGATTTGATTGGACTGAACTGGGTGGTTCCTATTCGGGGTCCTTCATGAAGTTCCATTCAGATAACTGGGACAGGAATCATAATTTGAAATAAAACCCGAACCCGATATCCAAGATGGCTCACTCACATGGCTGGCATTTAATTCCGGCTATTGATTTACTTGTAGCTTTATGTGGCTTGAACTTCTCACAGTTTGGTAGTTGTATTTCAAGAGCTGCCCTTAAGTGAATGTTTCAAGAAATTCAGAATGAAACTAAAAAAACATCTCAAGATCTATCCCCTGTCCCAGAATATCTTTCTACCACATTCTATTGGTCCAGTAAGTTAATAAAATAAGTCCAGATTCAAAAGAGGAGTATTACACTCCACCTCTCTAGGATAGGAATAGCAAAGAATTCTTGGCTACTTTAAATGTTATCATGTCTTCCATAATGATGTCCTGTCAGGTTGGAGAAAGCTCCAAAAATGTCACCTTGAAACTCTGACAAAATTATCTTTTGGCAAAAATTGACCACCTATACTATTGAGTTAGAAATAAGTAGATGAGTTCTTTAAAATCATTGTTTTCATTTTATCCTGATAATCAGGTCTGAGAGGAGTGAACAACTGGCAAAAAAATAGTTTGATCCATGCACAATATGATTCAACTGCTATTGCATAATATAGCCACAACATATAAAAGCTCAACTTACATTTTTACTTGTTTTACTTGATTTTGGTGCAAAACTAGATTATATTGTTTATTCATTTGTTAATTTGTTTTCTTTTTGCTTAATGTTTTCTGTTTTGCTTAATGCTGAATTTACATAGAATCTTAGAGTTGAATAGCACCAAATAGATTACAAATTCTAGACTTTTATTCTATGTTGTTTTTTGTTGTTGTGGTTATGTGCCCTCGAGTCTGACCCAACTCATAGCAACCCCTCCTTGGGTTTCCGAGGCAGTATCACTATGGAAGTAGATTGCCCCATCTTCCTTCCGAGGAGCAGCTGGTGGATTTGAACCACCAGCCTTCTGATTAGCAGTCAAGTGCCTTGGGCACTACGCTACCAGGAATCATATAACCATATCGCTGAGATGGTCACCTGTTGTTGTTGTTGTTGTTAGGTGCAGTCGAGTTGCTTCAGACTAACAGTGACCTCATGCACAGCAGAATGAAACATCACCAGATTCCCGCCAGCTCCATGATCCTTGCTATTCTTGAGCCCATTGTAGCAGCCACCGTGTCAATCCATCTCGTCGAAGGCCTTCCCCTCCTTCCTCAACCCTCCACCATACCAAGCATGACATCCTTTTCCAGGGAATGGTCCCCTCTGAGAACATGACCAAAGTAGGTGAGATGAAGTCTGGCCATCCTCACTTCCAAAGAGCATCTCGGCGGCACTTCCTCCATGACAGATTTGTTAAGTCTTTTCGTGGTACTTTCAGCATTCTTTGCCAGCACCACAACTCAAAAGCATCAACTCTTCTTAGGTCTTCCTTATTTATTGTCCAGCTCTCACATGCGGTTGAAAATACCATGGCTTGTGTCAGGAGCATCCTAGTCCTCAAGGAGACATCCTTCCTCCTCAGCACTTGAAAAAGTTCCTTCACAGCCGACCTGCTCAGTGCTACACGTTATCTAATGTCCTGACTGCTTCTTCCATTAGCATCAATTGTAGAACCAAGCAACATGAATTCTTTGACAACCTCAATCTTTTCTCCATTTATCATGATACTGCTTATTGGTCCAGTTGTGAGGATTTTTGCTTTCTTTATATTGTTTTCTTTATATTGAGATGTAATCCATACTGCAGACTCACTTTCAGCAAGCAAAGTTATATTGTCAGCATATCTCAGGTTATTAATGATTCTTCCGCCAATCCTGATGCCGCATTCTTCATATAGTCCAGCTTCTTGGATTATTTGTTCAGCATATAGATTGAATAAGTATAGGGAAAGGATACAATCCTGATGCACTCCCTTCTTGATTTAAAGGTACAGGTTCCTCATGAGCACAATTAAGTGTTTTAGAATTTCCATTCTTTGCAATGTTCTTCATAATATGTTATGATCTACACAGTAAAATGCCTTGGCATAGTCAGTAAAACACAGGTAAACATCTTTCTGGTATTCTTTGCTTTCAATGAAGATCCAGTTGCCATCAGCAATGATGTACAGTATAGTATATGTGTGTGCGTATACATGCACACACATATACTATACTGTACATCATTGCTGATGGCAGCTGGATCTTTGCTGATAGATATTTCTATCTCTATATATCATACATATCTATCTATATCTATATATAGGAGCTCCGGTAGCGTAGTGCGTAAGGCACCTGACTGTTGACCAGAAGGCTGGCGGTTCAAACCCACCAGCCACTCATCAGAAGGAAGGTTGGGCAATCTACTTCTGTAGTGATACTGCCTTGGAAACCCAAGGAGGGGTTGCTATGAGTTGGGTCTGACTTGATGGCACATAACAACAACAACTATAGATAGATAGATAGATAGATAAGTATCATCTATTTATCTAGCTAGCTCTAGTGGTACAATGGTTAAATAATCAACTGGTAACACAGAAATTCAGTGGTTCAAACCCACCACCAGCTTCATAGAAAAGAGACCTGGTGATCTGTTCCTACACAGATTTACAAACTTGTACACTCTGGGGTCGGTTCTATACTATATTATAGGATCAGTATGTGTTGAAATTGACTCAATGGCACACAAAAAGAACAAGAAGCATACATATTTCCAAGAGAAATAAAAACACAGAAAAACTTGAACATGAAGCTCGGAGCAGCATTATTTATAATAGCCATAAAAAAAAAGGGGAAACAACTTAAATGTTTGTAAACTTATGAATGGATAAAATGTGATGTATCCATGCAATGGAACACTGTTGGACAATAAACATGAAGGGATAATTTATGTATGCTACAACATGGATGTTGGATTGCTCACTCATGGACAGTTGCAGGCAGGACAACAGAATCACACTTATAGAAGCTGGCAAGTCCCAAGTTCTTGGATCAAACGTCAAACTGGAGGCTTTTCCTGACTCATGCAGCTGCAGGGGCTAAAGAGCTCAAGGTTAGCAGGCAATATACCAGCTGTTTACTCCAATGAATGATGAATCCAAGATCTCCAGGCTAAATGGTGGATTATTCGCTCACAGACAGTTGTAGGCAGCACAACAGAATCCCAATCCACAGAAGAACAACTACAACTGTCCAGGAGTGAGCAATCTAACATTCGGCCTGGAGGTCTTGGATTTGTCATTCGCTGGAGTCAACGGCCAGTATACTGCCTGTCTACCTTGAGCTCGTCAGCCCCTGCAGCTGCATGAGTCAGGAAAATCCTCTAGCTTGACGTTTGATCCAAGAACTTGGGGATTTTCAGCTTCTATAAGTGTACCCACTAAGTATGGTTTTACAAGACATATGGAGAGAGAAACCTCCCTGAGAGCCAGCACCTGGAATTCAGACTTCTAGCCTCCAGAAGATACCATGTATCCACAAGGACACTCTGGACCTGGATGACTGAAAAAGTGGAACATCCCCCTTGTTACTCTTATACTGCACACCCACTTGGTGAACAGAGGTGCAGCCATCTCCTATTCCCACCCATCTTCTGGGCCTGCAGGAA
>NW_006921818.1:2237103-2240874 GCF_000298275.1 Orycteropus afer afer | reverse complement strand
CTTGAAAACATTATGCCAAGTTAAAGAAGTGAGGTACAAAGTCTCCATCTTGTATGTTTCTGTTCACATGAAATATACAGAAGAGACAAATTTAGAGTCAGAATGTAGATTACTGGTTGCCTAGGGCTGAGGGTGTAGAAGAAAGGGAGTGACTATTAAACATTGCATGATTTATTTTCAGAGTTATAAAGAATGTTTTAAATTTGATTGTGGAGATGGTTATACAACCCTATGAATATAATAACACACTGAATTATGAACTTTAAATGGGTTAATATTATCGCATATGAAATACATCTTAATAAAGCTGTTACCAAAAAATAAATAAATAAATAAATAAAATACTCTTCATTATTGTCCAGGAGGCTAGGATGGGATTAAAAGTGGCACAAATGTCAAACGGCAAGATTCTAGAATGAGGAAATATGCTAGCTGAGCAGTTCCATTAAAATGAGATGCAAATGAGTTAAGGGTTATGACTCATTTCTTATTTGTGTCATTTAGATTTGCCTGGAACAATATTTTTCAAAAAGTGATAAATATTCATGATGGTTGGTTTTAAGGAGTTCCTAGATATTAAGTAACATGAATTAATTAACTGATAGTAGTATTCTTTTTATGGTGATGACATAATTTTTTAAAAATATATTAATTTAAAATGAAATTAATTTAAAGAAAAACAAATGGTATATAAACAATAGTGCAGTTAGTATGAGGATATGGCAAAAATCATGAAAATAGTTCATGGATGACTCATTTTGGGAAATTCTAGTCCAGAGAAAACTTTTCCCAGGATACATATTATTCTCTAAGTTTCTCTAACAATAATGAGTCCTTGGTTACCTAAATTAGGGATTAGGTGTATGTGGGTAGATAGCTCAAAATCACCTATTCTCAACCTGGGAAGAACATGGCTTAAAATAGCAAAACAACAGTGGTTCATTTTATGTGAAAAACCTTACCTCATATTTCATTCAAAGACAAAATAAAAGCAAAACATTCTTGAGCTAAAGAAATGTGGAGTTCAATATTGGCCATGCAACCAGTAAAACTTTGGACACATTATAATATCTCTGAGGCTATACCATATTTGTGAAATGGAAAGAAGAAGATTTACTTAGTAGTGTGGTTGTTAGGATTAGCTAAAAATGTGTAAGTGACATATATTACAGAAATAGAATAGACAAAGGTTAGATTTTTTTTTTTCCTTACATTGTAGGTTGTACAATGTTGCTCCAGGGAACAGAGTAAAAAGTTAATTGGCTGTGGCATTGTGTCAAGAAGAAGCATGTTAAGGCTCTTGAAGGGCTGACAGGTGAGTCCCTCAAGACTTTAGAAGTCAAGTGCAGCTATAGGTCAGTAATACCTGGGGACAACCAGCACATTCCCTGGACAAAATTCACCTCCCTGTTTAACTCTGTATCCATTCTGATTATGCTTCCTTATCCCTTGATCTTTAAGCAAATTGTTGTTGTTGTTGTTTCTTTGTTGTTTGTATTTGATGATTGCATCTCTCTCCAAGCAGATGGAAGACCATCCAGAGAATTCATGTGGGGTCCCAAATATTTCCTAGTAGAAGATATTAATTCCTAGGAGTCTGACTGTTAAGTGTATGTATAGATCAAACAGGAATGATTTTCCTTCAGTCCTTTATTTAATAATTGAGTTTCTACTCACTATGCAATATGAGGTGGTAAACAGATCTTGGAGCCCCTGAATGGTACAAATGTTTAGCACAATTGACTGCTAATCCAAAGGTTCACAGTTTTTCACCCAGAAGTGCCTCAGAAGAAAGGCCTGGTGATTGACGTCAGAAAAATAAGACATTGAAAACCCTATGGAGTGTAGTTCTACTCTGAAACACATGATGTCAGCATGGGTTGGAATAAACTTGATGACAACTTGTGGTTAAACAGAACATAAAAAAAAAAAAAATTCACTGCCATTGAGTGGGATCTGACTCATAGCATCCCCTCCTTGGGTTTTCCAAGGTGGTATTACTTTGGAAGTAGATTGCCCAACCTTCTTTCCGAGGGGTGGCTTGGCTGGTGGGTTTGAACTGCCAGCCTTCTGGTTAGCAGTCAAATGCCTTTGGTACTACACTACCAGAGCAAACAGAGCATAGGCTTTAATTTTTTACACACTTGCATGTGCCTCCTTGCTCTAAGTTTCGTTAGCTATATGACCACCATAGTAATTAGCCTCTCTTAGTCTCAGGATTCTCTTTAATGAAGAAAAATTTAAAAAAGAAAACAAGGAAGCAAATACAGTGGGAGTGAGGGAAGGAGGAAGGAAGAAAGAAAGAAAGGAAGAAAGAAGACTGATATCTTTCTACCAAAATATAAGAATAAATCAAGATCAGACAATTTGGGAGATAATTAAAGTAGGCACTTAATTAACATTTGCTACCCCTTTTCCAGTGTCCTTCTTTTTTAACTGTGTTTAACAATTTGAAATCATTTGTTAAATAATTAATAGACATAAACATAGTAATAGGTGGAGATTATAAAACCCATAAAAATACAGTTCTTGTCCATAAGGATCACTACTACTTAAATTAGCGAAAGACATGTTGTTGTTATGTGCTGTTGAGTCGTACCCGACTCATAGCGACCCCTCCTTGGGTTTCTGAGGCAGTATCACTATGGAAGTAGATAGCCCCATCTTCCATACTTAACATAAAACATAAGTTGGACTGTGGAGCAGTGATCAGGAACTATGTGTAAAAACTAGTAAAATCATTACAAATATCATTGGAAAGCCTCCACTGAGAAAGTCTCTATTTTTCTATATCATCTCATTACAGTGCCATTTTGGTCAATACATTTTTGAGTTGATAAATGACTGTTTTTTTCCTTAAGCAGTGAATACTGCTTCACTGGTGAACTTGTCATACATGAGAAACTCTGAGACACTGGCTACGTTATTATTGTTATTTTATAGAAGAGGAACTTGGGACTCACTGAGGTTCAGTAAAATGTCCAATCATACAACTTGAGAAGGAGCATTCGGACTCAGTTCTATCTGACCCTTGAGACTTTACTCCAGGTCACCACATGTTACAGCCTCTCCAGGTCTCGATGAAAGTGAGGAGAGCAGGTTGTTTGACAGAGTGTGTGTGAAGGGCATTCTGCTGGCTTCCAGAAATGACAAAGTATATGTTTTAGAAAATTCCGAAGGGATAGACAAACTGGCACAGTTGGAGCAGAAAGATAGATTGACTATGATAGCTACTGAACAAGTTGGGAATGTCATTGACCCCTGGCTTAAAAGAGCAAACCACACATCAGCCTGAAAGCTTGATTTTGAAATGATTCTTTTGCCTTTTCTTCATAGATTGTGTTGAAAAAAAAAAAAAAAAAAAAGACTTTGCCATCAATTTCCTTTGCCCTATTATTAGAAGTTCTAAAATCACAGTAGTCTGGGGTTTCTGCAATACAGGCGAAGGTATTCCTGTCCACGTGCATGTGAAGACCAGTTCTCTTCATTTGCTCGTGGAAAAGCCATCATGATGTGAGGTAAGAGAAATACTAATAGCTTTTATACCTTGAATGCTGAAGAGGGTGATCTCAGTTTCTATGAAGCCATCCATTACTTTTTTAGTATGATTGTCAGCATAGTACAGAGAACACATGATTTCCATTGCTTTTTAAACTTTAGCAAGATAGATAAAAAGATTACTGTGATGAAGTTGCATGTAGAAAAAGGTGGTGTGTGGGGTCTGTGTGGTGTGTGTTGTGGGATGTGTGGGATACTTTTTTTTTTTTTTTT
>NW_006921818.1:2211007-2217958 GCF_000298275.1 Orycteropus afer afer | reverse complement strand
AAAAAAAAAAAAAAAAACTAAAATTGGTATCACAGTTACTTTCCGCCCTGATGAATGCTCTGTGTTTGTTCCTCCAGATCCATTCACCACTATCTTGGCTCCCATAGCCTGCCTCACAGATAGCATCAATAAGCTTCCCATGTACTCTGGATTCTGGTTGGATTTGACCAAACAACAGGGGGAATTCAGAGTGTAGAAGGAAACAGAGGTCAGGCTACTGATTCACTTGGCTCTCTTCCTGCTAGACTATAACTTCAACACATCCTTTACCAAATGTCACAGCTCCAGTTGATCATCTACAAACTACAGAGTGTCATCTCAAACTGCTTCCCATCTGGGGGTGGGAATGGACTGTTGCTCTTAGGGTTTTTCATTATCCCTTGCTGGTTTCCTTCTTTCTGCCCACTCATCTGTAAGTAGTCCTTTATTAAACTCCACTCAGATTAGCCATTTATTTATGCCATTTTCTCCCTGCTGAAATCCTAAGTGATACATAAACCAAAATGTAATTGGCTATTGGATATGTTCAAATTAATACATTTAAAATTATTTACTCATTTCATTGCTTAACTGCTCCCTACACCACAGCAATGGTGGATCCTAGGGGCTTGGCAGCAGGATGGAGCTGATGGGTCCTAGAGAAAGTGAGATTGTTATCAAGAAAAAGGCTATGGAAAAATAAAATAAAGGAAAAGAAGATTTCACTGAAAAGTACCTGTAGTTTCAAAAAGGAGCAAGCCTGTATGAATGTAAGGGATTTTTATTTGTGAGTGATGCCAGGGTTGGAGCACACCTGGATCCAGTTGGTGGGGAAGAGAGACACCTGGGCCAGGGCAGACACACTGATGGTGACAGGGATTGGAAGAGTAAGGGTTGCTGAGTAAAAGACATTTTGAACAAATGGAGGGTGAGCTAATGAGAGAAGAAGAGCTCCGAAAATAGCCTTCTCCTGAGTACCACAGCGTAAACAGAAGGAGGATTGAGGGAATGCTTATGAAATGGCCTCCCGAGTTCAGAGGGCTATCTATGTCCCTGGGAAATGATGACTGACCTCTTATTGAAAGATGCTTTCAAGACAGTAGTTGTGATCTGAATCCCAAGAAAAGGAGAAAAATAACAGCTAGAATTTCTTAAGTAGATATTGTAGGCACTTAAAGAAGCTCTGGTGGTGCAGGGCCTAAGACATTTGACTGCTAACCAGAAGCTTGGCAGTACAAATTCACCAGCCACTCCATGGAAGGAAGATAAGGCAATCTACTTCCATAAAGATGTGCCACCTTGGAAACCCAGTGGGGGTTGCTATGAGTCATAATCGACTTGATGGTCATGGGTTTGGTTGTGGTTTGGTAGGCACTTGAACATAGTAGTTTCATTTTAAACCTCTTAAATAAGTTATTTTTCCTCCTCTCATAAATGGAAAAATCAAGATTCAAAATTTATTAATATAGGATCACAAAACATGTCAGTATCAGAACCTTACTCAGCTCAGCCCTCTCTGAGTCTGAAGTCGGTTAAACCAACATCTTCCCAAGACCAAAAGAGGGTCCCATTCCCAATTCATCATGGATAAGGAGATCAACAGAAAATAATCTTCATAGGCTTGAAGTGACAACAATTCAGATAATTAGGAAAAAGAGGGATTCATACATCTGAGGCTATGAACTAAAGGAGAGGTCTATGAACTGGAAAGAGGAAAAAATGGAAAACTCTCTGAAATAGACAATATTAAGCTTGCAATTGGCCATAAAGTTAATACAGTGTAACCCCATATTTTAAACATACACCAATCATATGTGTTATATAGTTACACCCCACAGATTCCTCCTGCTATAGCAAATCTGGTGGGCATCAAAATACATTTAAAGTACTGGACCACACAATGACTAGATTTGGGCAATTGATCTCAAACATTACTGTGCATGAAAATCACTTAGGAGGGAAAGTAAAAAATACAGATTCCTAGGCCCCATCTCTAGAGGTTCTGATTCATTAGGCCTGAAATGGAAGCCTGGAATCTTCATTATAATCGGCACCACAGGTGACCCTTGATGCACTGGTTTTTAAGCAGTCCTAATCTGAAATTTGACTTAGGAAAAAGTGAACTCAGTAGAATAATAGTGACATACGGCAGATATGGAGATAAAGATCATGATTAAGGGTTGGTTATTTTAACTATGTAATTTTTTTTCCATTTATTTGCCTATTTTCATTCTGATTCTCCACACTTACTCCTTTATAAATTCTCTACTCCTTTATAAATTCACTCTTTGGCTGTTCAACAGAATCTATTACTTGGGTTGCTGAAAATGTTCTTCACCCATTACTCCATCTAATCTGATATAGCCTAAAAAGGTAACCTTCTTATAACCATTTCAAAATGTCATTTTCTTCCACAAAAACCTTTAAGGTTTCTTAGCTATTAAATGATAAAGGCCAGTCTCCTTGACAATGGTATTTGATGGCCTCTGAAATCAAATTTTGCCTTATCTCCCCAGGATAAATCCCCTACATTCTACACAGAATAAGCTTGTTTCCTCTTTTTTTTTTTTTTTAATCAAATGTCATCTAAGCAACCACTCCTTCATCTGATTCCTAATACTGCAGTTATGAACAATGAAACTCCTCCCTTCACTTCATTCCTACATTGGGGTAGGGAGGAGGAGATCTGTGGATGAAGCAGAGATATACTTTCTTTCTTGGGAAAGAAAGGACCTGATTTGTAGCATCTACCAAACTCCATCCTGTAAATCATTCCATTGTGGTTGATTTCAAGCTACCAGTACGGTGTTACTGAAGGTAGGGTTGGAAGAACTGTGCACAGCCAAGCCTGCTGAGCCTGTATAAACTGAGTTGATCTGAGACTAAACATTACTCCTCTCTCTTTTCTTGGACCACAATGTGTCTGGTTGTAGGAGAGATTCTACCTGTTTTCTTCACAATGGGTAAAGAACTTTGTTCTTCCCCAGGATCTATGTAGTACTCAGGGTCTTGCTGGAAGATGTTATACATTACAAGGAAATAGGCAGTCTTTACTCTTGGTACTTTCAAGGTCATTTGTCCTTTCCTTACAAGCTGACTTGTCTCATCTTAGCTCTTGACGGTGCTATAATCTCTGTGCCTCAGCCACACGGCCAACTTGCTTGTTGGCTCAGTCTGGGTCCCAGCAAGGAATCGTCCACAGAAGATTTGCAGTTCCAACACCATCATCTTCCAAGTACTGACTGGTTGTTAGCAGTAACTTCCTGATCCCTAATCCAAAGAGCTGAGGGAGACTCTGGGGGCGAGATCTATGGCCTTCTCTCTGCCTATCACCTCCCCTTATTCATTCTTTTCCACCATATAGATAGGGTCATGTTAGTCACAGAGATACCCCAACAGGACTAGAAAGTTCCCCAGTCTCGAGTTAATAAAGTTTGCAGTGAGCTCCAGTGCTTTGGGGTCCCTTAACATGTTTGCTTATCTCCAAAACCGCTATCAGCATTCCCCAACCCTTGGGTTTCAATTTAGAGAAGTTAGCCAGATATAGGTATTCCCTTTCCTGTCCTTCACTTTTCTGTCTCCCTTGGCTGTTATTTTCTTTGCCAGAGGGTCCATATTTTCATTTCCTTTAGGGAGAGAACTTTTGGGTTCTGCCTATAGGTGATTATAGGAAGAATATGCGAACAAACAAATATACAACTTATTCTTTCCAAAGATATGATAAAAGGAATATGAGTAGCCAATAAAACTTATAATGACATTAAACTTTGACTCCAGAATTCACTGGAAAAAAGTGATGGAGGCTCCAGTTCCCCATCTTTTTGCATTAGGGTCCTCAGTCTTGCTAACACACTCATTTCAAGAGTACCAAGACTCCCAAATGATCATGGGTTTTGGCTACTACTTGAAAGATTGAAGGTTACAGTTCACCTAGAAGTTCCTCAGAAGAAAGGCCTGGCAATCTACTGCTGAAACATCAGCTATTAAAAACCTTGTGGAGCACAATTCTACTCCAGCATGCATAGGCTCACCATGAATCAGAATCAACTCAAGAGCACCTAGCTTATCCCACTCTGTAGCATTTCTTTCTGCTGTATTGTTACTCTTCTCACTTTCATGAATTTGTGTTACAAAGCTATTGGGTTTTCAGGATTTTGAAGATTTTAGGTTTCCAAGATTACAGTCATAAGGATGTCAGTTTTGAAATTAAAATATATTCGCATCCTCTTAAAAGTACCTTCTCTTCCAGCACAAAGTGCTTCATGGCTTGTTTCTAATGTTGGAAAAATAGACAGGGGAGCAAGGGGAAAGGGAAAACTCCATTACTTTAATATTTTTAAATATTCTGTTAGTTCACAGTATTTATTAAATTCTATTTCAAAAATACCCTTGCTGTCCTTTCTCCATGGGAAGAGAAGCTATATTTTATTAATGAACACAGCTACTCTGCCTATGCAGGGAAGCTGGCTTTGTGCCTTTCTTTAATTTCTTGTACCCAGGGGTAGTTGTGTTCTGCTTAAAGGAGACATTCCTAGTTTCCCATTCTGAATAGAAAGTGAGGCCAGGCCTGTACCCAAGACCTGATTGTCCCAGTTTAGCAGTAAGAAGCCCAGTTTGATATCAATATTAAGCATAGTAGATCAAAAACTGGTTTTGGAGGAGCAGAGTACTGGCTCAAATGTACTAATTTTTACTTATGAGACTGTTAATCTGTGGGTATACTCCACACTTAAAGACGCTAGAAAGAAGGAGGAATATGCAAGGCTTCTTAGCCCTGTACTTCCTACCACACAAAGTCTTGTCTCTTCCTCTTATTCATTCCAACACTTACCATCCTCCAGGCTCAGCTTAAATCTAAACTCATATTTTCTCACCTATATATCACATTTATAACCTTGTATTTCAAGTTATTTATCAGTTCTGTGTCTCTGACCTTATAAAATGCTTTCTGAAAGTAGTGACCATTAAACCACCAGTTACCATGGAGTTGATTCCAATTCATGGAAGCTCTATGTGTTGCAGAGTAGAAGTTCAGTTCATAGGACTTTCAAGACTGTGACCTTTTGGATGGAGATTGTCAAACCTTTCTTTCAAGGTACTTCTTGATGTATTCAAACTGCCAACCTTTCAATTAGTAGCTAAGTGCTTGACAGTTTGTACAACCCAGAGATTCTAAATTAATCTCAAAAATGAAATTAGCTTACCATCAAGTCTACTCTGACTCATAGCAACATTGTAGGACAGAACAAAACTGCTCTACAGGGTTTCCAAGCCTGTAAATCTTTACAGAAGTACACTGCCACATTTTTCTCTTGTGGAGTGGCTGGTGGGTTCAAACTATGGACCTTTTGGTTAGCAGCTGACTGCTTTAACTACTGCAATACTAGTGCTTTTTCAAGGAAATAACAGTAATTTTGTAATTATTTGTATCTCTGCAGACTAGGCATAATATAGACCCACTTTGAATATATTTTAATTATTATATTGTATGTAGTAATATATTGTATACTCTATCAAGGAGCTCTGCTGGTGTAGTGCCCAAGGCATTTGACTGCTAACCAAGAGGTTGGTTGTTCAAACCCACCAGCCACCCTTGGAAGAAAGACTGGGCACTCTACTTACATAAAGAGTTACTGCCTCAGAAACCCAATGAAGGTCACTATTAATCAAAATCGACTCAATGGCAGTGAGTTTTTAAGTATACTATATCAGAAGGAAAATGGGGCAATCTACTTTCGTAGTGATACTGCCTTAGAAACCCAAGGAGGGGTCACTATGAGTTGGGTCCGACTTGATGGCATATAACAACAACAGCAACAACATGTCAATATACTGTACATAGTACAGGAAGTGCAGCCAGAATGCTCCTTGGAAGCAAAAATGGCCAGACTTCTCTCACCTACTTTGATCATGTTATCAGAAGGGACCATTCCCTGGAGAAATATGTTGTGCTTGACAAGGCGGAGGGTCGGCGAAAGAAGGGAAGGCCCTCAACAAGATGGACTGACACAGTGGCTGTGACTATGGACTCAAGTATAGCAAGGATCATGGAGCTGGTGCAGGACCAGGTGGTGTTTCGTTCTACTGGGCATGGGGTTGCTATGAGTGGAAGACGACTCGACGGCACCTAACAACAACAACTTAGTAGTTCTGAAAATGATATTTTTTCAAGCTCTTATTAATAGTATGTCCTGGATGCCTATACTGCTTACATACTAGAATACTACCTTTGACAGAATGCATAGTGATCTTCAGACAAGAGATCCATCTATGCAGGAACAAGAGACAAAGAAAATCTTGGAAACTTTGCTTTCTAATCCTGTGATTGAGCCCAAAGTCTAAATTCTGAGGTTCAAAGGGTTTAAAACGTAATCATAGATGAGTCGTCACCAACTACCCTGACAGCAATTCTCTCAGAGAGAAAACATTGAACAACTGGGAATGACTTGTTCCCTCAGGGTCTTAAATATTTAAGCGGTAATCTTCTCATTGGATATCTCTAAATTATTTAAAGTAAATTGGCTTGCCCTGTGGTCTGCTCTTTACAGGGGTTTGAAAGCCTGCACTATTTCCTCCTCACAAGTGGGTAGGTTTATAGCTTAATCAAAATGACTGTAACCTAAGGCATTATGCCTGTTATAAACCACATCCATTACAGGGTCACCAAGGCAGGGAAGAGGGAGGGTAGGCAGCTGATGTAACTGGAAAGCATGTGCTTTCTCTGTCTTCTACACTTGTACCTGAAGACTAGTGGTGGACATGCCTTCGGTGCATTCCATCCTTCCAGAGGGCAACATCTCTGAATTCCGTTTCAAGGGATGAGCATGGTGGCACTGTACATTTTTGTGTTTGATATACTTGACAGTCAAGTCTTCAGACTCCTTCTGTTCTCCATTCCTTCAAAACATTTCCCTCAAGAGACCCAAGCCTTCTTTTATTTTGGAGAAAGAAATACTGAGGGCATTGGGAAAT
>NW_006921818.1:2199819-2210542 GCF_000298275.1 Orycteropus afer afer | reverse complement strand
TTGGAATAGACTTGATGTCACCTGCAACAATAATAAAAACAAATATTCTAGGTCACATCTGTTTAGACAGGTATAATCAAAGGGATATAAACAGCCAAAAAAAAAAAAAAAAAAGTGTGATGACATTAAGCTTTGACTTCAACATTCACTAAAAAAATGATGGAGACATCAGTCCCTGAAACTTTCTTCTGTTAGTTTTCTCAGGCTGACATACATACTCACCTTAGGTGAACTCAGATACCATGGTAAAAAAGTATGTATCCAGGGTAGGTATATAGAGTAAGTGATATGCATTCGACGACTAACCTAAAGGTTGATGGTTTGAACACATCCACTGGTGCCAAAGAAAAAAGGCCTGTTGATCTGTTTCTGTAAAGATTACAGCCAAGAAAACTCTATGGTGCAGTTCTATGCTATAACACATGGGGTTGCCATGAATCTGAACTGGCATGATGGACTTTTTTTTTTTTTTTTTTTTAATTCCACCCTGCAGTATTTCTTTCTACTGTACTGATTCAGCAGAAAGAATGGAAGCTATTCTTTTGTCTTTTATGAAGTAGAAGTATCAGTTACTTGCTCTCTGGTCACAGTAATTACAGAAGCTAATTTTCTCACCTTAGGTGGTTATGAAAACTTTAATACTTCAACAACTAGATTAATTTTATGACTACAGATTCCCAGACTACATACACACCTCACTAATGGTGATTTAGACATAGTGTTTGCACATAAAGTTTTGCTGAACAAATTAGGTGAGGTGAAGAGAGGAGAGAGCAGGCAGAAGGGAAATTTTTCTTGAATCCTGAAAGCAGGGAGCAATTTATCCACCAAATGAGAGCCTCTTTCATTGGGAGGCTCCCGTGGCTAAGCTTATTAAAAAAATAAGATCATGAGCACATCATAAACTGGGTAAAAGATCTCAGTATGATGCTTGGAAAATTTCCAGAGTCAGAATCACAGGGAGGTTAGGGATCAAGATGAAAACTCTGGATTCATCTTTGTCCGTGGGTACATTTCTCAAAACTATGATGAAAAATAGCTACAGGAGAAGTTGTATAGATACAAAAAATTCTTTTCCTCTGGAGACTTTTCTTATTCATTAGGCTTAACCCTCCCGATAAAGACCTGTAAAATGGGATGGGATGTTAGGATGAAAATAAGGTCATGAGTATGTTTATTGAGGACAAAGATGTATTGAATTTTATGTTGTGCTGTGAGGAAAGGAACAAGAACACAAGGACAGGGAATATTGATTATGGAACATCATGAGGACATAGGCATTTATGGAATGAGCTTTTGGAATATAAAAATATTAAAGCCAAATAAAGACATATTTCAGCTGTGATTGATGGCTTTTGCTATTGTGATAGGAGATATTGACTGTCTGGAATTCTTAAATAAAATATTTATATGACTTCTTTAAAATAAAATTGTGTGTTAGGTAAAAGTGGATCATGTCTTGGATCTTATGCCAAAGAGCTGACAATACTGAATGAAAAACAAAACAAAACATTCTTTTCCCTTCTTGGTACACATAAATGTCTCTGGGTTCTCTAAGTCTCCACAGGACCCCAAAGACTCTGTTCCAATGTTTAAAAGGAAAAATAAACATAATAACTAAAGAAATTAGAAGGCTCAGTAGAGAAATATTAACTATGAAATACTACTACGTGGAATTGAAAAAGATAATGTATGAAATAATAAAAAATGGGTTTGATGGGTTAACATAAAAATGGATACTGCAGAGGAAAAGGTCAGACTTTAAGACAGCTTAACAGAAAATATTCAAATGGAAGCACAGCAAGAAAATGAAATAAATGAATATCACTTTAGTTACTTGAAGGGCAATATAAAACCATTGTAATGGTTGTGCAATTGGAGTCTTCAAAGCAAGAAGAAATATATTGGACAGAAAAATATTTTCAGAAATACAAGCCAACATTTTTTTCCCCAAAAATCCAATGAAAATATCAATGTAACCAAGGAAACTCAACCTAACCTAAGTAGGATAAATATAAATATAACCTAAGTAGGATAAATATATAAATATCTAGACAGAGGAAGTCTGAAAAGCAGTCAGCGAAAAAAAAAGACATGCTTCATACAGGGTAACACTAGTTAGAACTAGTAACACTAGCTAGAGAGCAAGCTACAGGGTAACATTAGTTAGAACGCTAATTTCTCATCTTGAAAAATGCAAACCCGAATACAATGGACTGACATCTTTAAAAATTCTGAAAGGAGAATATCTGCTAACTTAGAATTCTATGTGCAGCTATAAATATCCTTTGAAAATGAAGGCAAAATAAAGTTTTGGTTGTTTCCAGACAAACATAAACTGAGAGAATATCATAGAATATCATTATCAGACCTGTACTACAAGAATTGATAAAGGAAGTTTTTTCAAGTTTAAGAGAAAGATAGCAAATGGAGTGTTACACATGAACAAGTTCAATAGACAGCAACAATAGACAAAGGATGGGAACAGTATGAAGAATGTATTGTTGCAAGGTTTCTTATGTTATATGTAAAGTGACATAGTTATTATTCCAAGTAGAATGTCAGAAATGGAGCATGCATATTGTATCCCTAGAGTAGCTACTGGTGAACACACACACACAAAATAACTAAAGGTTACAGCTAAAAAATAAAAGAAATGATAAAAATAAATGCTAAAAATATTCAATCCAAAAAGGAGTGGAAAGAAATTTTAAAAAGAAACTAAGTTAAAAAAAAAATTATTAATATGATAGAGAATGGTGGAAACCCTGAGACTATGACCCTTAGGTACTTTAGGCCTGGAACTGAACTTACCCCTATCACTCAACTTTTAGCCAAATGACAGACAGGCTGATAAGGTAAACAATAACACCAGGGAAGTGTGCACTCCTTAGAACAATCAACTGTATGAGATAAAAGGGCAACATCTGCCTAGGGATGAAGCTCAGAAGGCAGGAAGGAATAGGAAAGAAGGAGGGTTGGAAATGGTTAACTCAGAGAAGTGGAAAAAGTGATGCTACATTGTGAGCATTGCAGTCAATGTCACAAAACAAAATGTATATGGACTGTTGAATGGAAAACCAATTTGCTTTGTAAATTTTCACATAAATCATAATAAAATGTTAAAAAAAAAAAATAAATAAACACTATAAAAATCTGCTTTACCTTCTGGTAGCATAGTGCTTAAAGCATTTGACTGCTAACCAGAAGGCTGGCAGTTCAAACACACCAGCCACTCCTCAGAAGGAAGGTTGGGCAATCTACTTCCATAGTGATACCAACTCGGAAACCCAAGGAGGGGTAGCTATGAGTCAGGTCTGACTCTACAGCACATAACAACAACAACACAAAAATCCACTTTAACCCATCAATAGTTAAAATAATTACATTATTTAAGCAATTACATTATATATAAATGACAACACTTCAGTTAAAAGGCAGAAATTATTTGACTAGATAAAAAAATAAAGTGGCCATGTTAATATCAGATAGTACAGATTTCAAGACAAGAAATATTGTCAGAGAAAACTAGGAAGATATCATGATGGGGGGAAAGGTTTAATACAAAAAATGTAGGCACATAATAACTGAGCTTCAAAATATGTGAAGCAACAACTGATAGAACTAAAGGGAGAAATAAATCTACAATTACAGTTGGAGATTTCAACTCAGTATAGGAGAGAGCAAGTAAACAAAAAACTCAGTATCTTGATAGAAGAGCTAAACGACACCATCAGCCAAATTGACCTCATTGACATTTGTAGAACACTTCATTCAACAATGGCAGAATTCTTTTCAAATGGATAAAGAATATAATCAAGATTCTCCAAATGTTAGGCCACAAATAGAATATGTGTCAACAAATTACACAAGATAAAATCTTACACAACATTCTCTAACCACAAAGCAATTAAATTTGTTGTTGTTGTTAGGTGTCATAAATTCATCTCCTATTCACAGCAACCTCATGTGTAAGGTTATAACATAATGAAATATTGCTTTGTCCTGAACCATCCTCACAATTGTTGCTATGTTTGAGCCCACTGTTGTAGTCACTGTGTCAATCTCATTGAGGATGACACTCTTTTTAGCTGATCCTATACTTTACCAAGCATGATATGTCTTTCTCCAACAATTGTTCCAAAACAAGTGAGACAACATCTTGTTCCTCATTTCTAAGGAACATTCTTGCTGTATTTCTTTCAAGACAGATTTGTTTGTTCTTCTGACTGTCCATATTATATTCAATAATCTTCACCAGCATCACAATTTGAATGTACCAACTCTTCTTGGTCTTCCAAATTAAATTGGAAACCAATTAAAAAAAAAATTGGAAAAATATCCCAATTATTTGCAAATTAATTAGTGCACTTTTGAATAACTCACGCATAAAAAAACAGTTACAAAGCAAATTAGAAAGTTTGAATTATATGGTAATGAAAATGAAATATATCAACATTTTTTGGATGCAGCTAATGCACTAGTTAGAAAAAATTATATTTAAGTGTTGAAATTAACAAGAAAAGCTCTTAAAATCAATAATAGAAATTTCCATCTTAAAAAGCTAAGAAAAGAAGAGCAAAAGAATGTAAAAGGAAGGAAATTACAAAGAAAAGAGTGGGAAACAATAAAAGAAAATAAACAGAGGAAATCAACAAGACTGAAAAGTGGTTCTTTGAAATCAGCTAGATTGATCAAATAAAAAAGAGATAAAACTCAAAATACCAATATCAAGAATGAAAGAGGATATAACACCATAGATAAATTAGAAATTTTTAAAAAATGAGCTATTATGAACTAATGCCAATAATTTTCATTTAAGAAGTTAAATGAATTGAAAGAATGTTTTGAAAGATACATATTACCATACACAAAGACATAAACAGTCTTAATATTCCTATTAAAAGAAATTGAATTTGCAATTAAAATTTTTTCCACAAAGAAAACTTCAAACCCAGATAACTTCATTAGTCAATGTTAACAAATATTTAAACAAGAAAGAAAACCATTTTTACAAAATTATTTTCAGAAACAGGAACAGTCCACCATCCAATTAATTTTAGAAGGCCAGCATAACATTGAAACCAAAACCAGAGAAGAGCATTAAGAAGAAAATATCACTGAAAAAATATCCCTCATGTACACAGATACAAAAAAATTTAACTGGATGTCAGTGGAATGAATCCAACATACATAATGCATCATGACCCAGTTGGGTGTATCCTGGAACGGCAAAGGAAGATGGAATGTGCAACAATTGGAATTTGCATATACTGTTGGTAAGAAAGTATGCAACCACTTTGGAAACCTGTTTAGTGTTATTTATGATATGAGCGCACTCATTCCTTAGGATCCAGCAGTTTTATTCCTAAACTTATATCTAATGGAAATGCCTGTACGAATGTGCTGTTGGGAAGTGGGAAAGCAGTCTACCACATGGCCTTCCAACCCCTACCTGATCAGTAGCCTTGAGCATGGGAACATTCCCTGATAATAAAACCAAAAACCAAACTCACTGCCATCAAGTAGAAGCTGACTCACAGCAACCCCTCCTTGGGTTTCCGAGATGGTATCACTATGGAAATAGATTGTCAATCTTCCTTTTGAGGAGTGGCTGGTGGGTTTGAACTGCTAGGCTTCTGGTTAGCAGTCAAATGCCTTAGGCACTGTATTACCAGAACTCCTTGATAACAGAGGCTGAAAACAGCCTCTCTCTCACCCAGTGTCTCACAGGCATACCTCAGAGATATCACCAGCTTAGGTTCCCGACCATCACAATAAAACAAATATTGCAATAAAGCAAGTCACACAAAGTTTTTGGTTTCCAGTACATATAAAAGTAATATTTACACTAAACTCTTATTAAAGGAGCTCTGGTGGCACAGCACCTAAGGCATTTGACTGATAACCAGAGTGTTGATGGTTCAAACCCACCAGCTGCTCATGGGGCAATTTGTTTCCATAAAGATTTACTGCTTTGGAAACCCAATGGGGGGCCACTAAGAGTCAGAATCAACTTCATGGCAGTGAGTTTGGATTTTTTGGTGCACTATTAAGTGTGCGGGAGCTCTGGTAGCATAGTGGCTAAGACACTTGCCTGCTAACCAGACGGCTGACGGTTCAAACCCACCAGCCACTCCTCGGAAGGAAGGTTGGGCAATCCTACTTCTGTAGTGATACTGCCTCGGAAACCCAAGGAGGGGTTGCTATGAGTCGGGTTTGACTCGACGGCACATAACAACAACAACAACAACATTAAGTGTGCTGTTCCCAGCAGGAGGGAATGTTGTCCTTCAATTGCAGGTCAACAGAGGTGTATGCAGACCACCAGCCCCACAATTGAAACTGACTTTGCTATGTTTATTCTCTATAGAGTAAAGCATTGTTTCATCTAATGCCTGCATGTGTAATTTGTGGTTTTGTAAGCAACCCTGAGCAGTGATTCAACAGTTTAGTACAGCAGGCAGGGTTGAGACATGCCATACCAATTACCTAGATGCACAGCATTGTTAATTACAACTCAAAATGGGAAGAACCTGCAAGTCCACCAAGTGCCAAATAAAGTTTTTTATAAAAAAAAGTACAAAAAAAAAGAACAATGAATATAAACAACTTCATGCAAAACTTGAACAGACCCCATAGTGTTCAGCAAAAAATGACACATCCACTAGCATATATACTCTATGATTCCATTTATATAAAGTTCAAAATTAGATCACAAATAAATATAGAGAATTACTTTTGACTAGTAAGAAAACTCAGATATTGGAAGAATTAACAAGGAGGATTCTTGGGTGCTGCATGTATTATGTTTCTTGACCTGGGTAACACAGGTGAGTTTTAGTGTAGATAATTTATTAAAATGCACCTTTATGACTTTTGCATATTTTTAATCTCTGTTATATTCCAATAAAAAAGTTAAAAATTATACTACTTTTTTTTTAAAAAAAAGATACTCACTAAGAATGATTACATTTTGGCCTATAAAATTGCTTCCCCATTTTTTAGTTAAAATAATAATTCTCCTTTTTTTAATGGAAATACTAAAACATACAAAAAAGCACATATTAACCCTCAAATAAATAAACAGTAAAAGCTTTTTACTTTCTATTGGGTCTGGTCCTTCTGACCTGAACAACAGGAATTTCACTGGAGGTGATGATTCAATCTAAAGCAAAGCTCCCATCTGCTGATATTACATTATTAGCCTGGCTAGTTCTTCTTTGCTTTATCCTTCCGTAATTTGGTGTACATTAAAGTGGGAAAATACCTCTTTTGAAAGTGATTGGCTTATAATCATTATCTATTCAATCATGTATGGTATTTTTTTTCCCTTTAATGTCTGAGGATCTAAGCATGTGGAAAAGAAATAGTTCAGTTTGCATTTTGTTTAATGTTCAGTTTATTAAACTTGGTCCTTTTGACATTGTCCTTGACATTTTTGAAAGCATTCTCATTTTCTAGTAGTAATAAGATAATTTCATAGTCATTATGGTATTTTGTTGACCGAGTCATGGGATGAGTTACTTTCTCAGTTTCAAACTGATATATATTGCTTAATCTTATCTTTTTAGGATGCAAAAAAGCCACTACCATGGAATCAGTACTGATTCATAGTGACCTTATAGGACAGAGCAGAACTGCCCCTAGTATTTCCAAGGCTATAAATTTTTGTAGAACCCATGGAGCTTCTGGTGAGTTTGAGTTGATGACATTTTGGTGAGCAGGCAAATGCTTCAACCCTTGTTCTACCAGAACTCCTGGTGAGATGAGGTTTCAACACTAAAACTCTCTTCCATCCTAATAATTTACAGATAGGAGATTCAAGGGAGCCTGTATGAAGGAATACAAATGATCCCTGCAACTGAGACGTGGAGGACAAGTAAATTGAGGATATGAACCAGCAGAACTCTACCTCAGGCAGTGTTACACTACTGGAGTATAAATAGAGTTGCCCACTATTTATGCGGGCAGCGTGAGTGTTTTGCTCTGTACAAGCAGCTATTTCAGTGCAATCAGTGAAGATACGGTAATGGTGATTTTGGTAGCTGGATAATTCAATTGCTAACAGCATAAGGAAAATTGGATCTAGGTCTCAGATTCATTAATATACACCAGCTATTTAACAGTGAATCCACACACAACATTCATATTTGCTCACAGTAATCATGAGTCTCAGTTGGTAATGCAGTAGATACCTTCTTACTGTTGGTCAGGTGCATCAATTTTCATATGAAATCAACATATTATATCATGTTATCCATGCTAGCATTACATTCCAAAGTCTGTGCTTTCTGAGGTGAACATGGGTGTGAAATGAAAAAAGAACTGCAGGCAGATAACAATACCTATAACTTTTTTGTAAAAGGAGATATTAGCATTCCAGCAGAATTTTGTAGCTGCGTACATTTTAATGAAACTAGTTTTTCTTTTTTGCAAAAGCATAATGAAAGCTAATTTTAAAATTTCACTTTGCTGCCTCTGTCTCCATGATTCAGCAATATTAGAACACATACTAATGTAGGAGCATATTAGAAATTAATGACCCTCACAGTCAAGAATAGATTTGGATTCATCCTGTTTGCCATCAAATTTGTTCTTTCTTCAGTATATCCTATGTCTTTTCAATGGTAATACCCAGTGTTCCTAACTGTGGCATCTTTGACTTTCTTCTTTCCATTCCTTTTATTATAATGTAGTAGTTGCAGCCAAATAGATTTCCTTTTAAAATCTGGGCTTACCAATGACTGGCTGTGACCTTGACATGATATTTACCCTCTCATTTTCCTTTAGTTTCCTCTTCTACAAAATAAATGTAAAAACAGTACAGGTATACTTTGGAGATATTTCAGACTTGATTCCAGACCACTATAATAAAGTGAATGTCACAAAAATTGAGTCACAAATTTTTTAGTTTCCCAGTGCATATAAATGTTATGCTTACATTATACTGTAGTGTAGTAAGTGTTCAATAACATTGTGAAAAAAGTTTGAAATATTGTGAGAATTACCAAAATGTGACAGAGGCAAGAAGTGAGCACAGGCTGTTGAAAAAATGGTGCCCACAGACTTGCTCAACACAGGGTTGCCACAAAGCATCAACTTGTAAACAATGTTCTTACTTGTGAAGTGCAATAAAGCAGAGTGCAATAAAACAAGTATGCATGTACTCATATTATGTGATATTGGCAGAACCAAATGCAAAGATGAATGTATCTGGTAAACATTAAATGCTTAATAAACATTACTGATTATTTCTATTATTACTATCACTAGGCAATACTGATTCTACCTCTAACCTATCTCTCATGAGTACACATTTCCTTGTATTCATACTGCTTCTGTCTTGATTCAGGACTGGTCTTCCTGCTGCCCTGGACTCTTAAAGATCTAATCCAAGCTACTCTTCTCAGCCACTTTTATTGCTAAAGTGTGACTCTTATCTTGTTCCTTTTAAAAACCTGCAATGACGTCAAATTACACAGAAAATAAAATTGAAATGTTTTAGCTTGGCTTTTTAGGCCCTTAATAAGTTAGGTCTAGGCCTTTTTCCAATTCTTTTTGGTCTGAATGTGTTCTTAACTTGTATTGTGGTGTTGGGTTAGTGCTAAACTTGGTAGTGATGATATTTACTCTCAAGATTTGTATGGGGATTGTTCTATTTAATTCTTAGATGTCTTAGCTTCAAGAGCTCCATTAACTAGCAGAGTAGCCTTTGGAAATTCAGTTGACCTCCCTGGGCTTTATTTTCTTCATCTGTAAATTGACATGATTTTTAAATTTCAATGTGCATAAGAATCATCTTGAGAACCTGTGAAATATATAGAACACTTGTTCCAGAGATTCTGATAATTAAAAAATATATACATTTGAAGACTAACATACAATAAGTGCATAAATGGCGTATATCTTGATTTTTACATACATATTCTTGTGTGAATACCATACATGTCAAAATGTAAAACATTTCAAGTGCCCCAGAGGTTTTCAGTGCACCCTCCTAGCCATTGCCCCTTCTAGAGACAACCACTGTCTAAATTCTATCTTTAGTCCTTTTTAGAAACCTGGATTCAGTAATCTTTGGTGTTCCTTTTAGCTCTTATTTTCTCTAGCTCTAAATTCCTAATTCAAATGGAGAAGAAAGTACTTTGAATAATTCTGCATTTGTATCCCAAATTCAGACATTTTTAGAAATTGTTTCCTCTCTATAGGACACACCACAAAATACCTTCCTCTCCTTTGACTCCTAACCATTCAAAACTTTCATGTTCTTTCTTAGTCTTCAGCTGTATAGTGGCTCTTTCTCAAGGCAGGTTAACATAGTATACCAAAGTTAAAACTGTTGCAGCCAAGTTGTTCTAACTCATGGCTACTCCATGTATGTCAGAGTAGAACTATGCTCTGTAGCCTTTTCAATGGCTGATTTTTCAGTGTCTTTCCTAGGCTCCTCTGAGTGGACTTGATCCTCCAAACTTTGGGTTATCAGCTGAGGGCATTTTTACATATGTATTACACTGGACTATGTACTAAAGTAGAAGCTCTGGTGGCATAGTGCCTGAGGCCTTGGACTGCTAACCAGAGGCTGGCAGTTCAAACCCATCAGCTACTTCTTGGAAGGAAGATTGGGCAATCTACTTCTGCAGTGATATTGCCTTGGAAACCCAAGGAGGGATCTCTATGGATGGGATCCAACTTGATGGCAGTGACTTTTTTTTTTTTTTTT
>NW_006921818.1:2148639-2199624 GCF_000298275.1 Orycteropus afer afer | reverse complement strand
ATGAGGAAATTGAAGAATTTTATCAGCTTCTACAGTCTGAAATTGACCAAACATGCAATCAGGATGTGTTAATTATCACTGATGACTGGAATGCAAAAGTTGGAAACAAAAAAGAATCACCGATAGTTGGAAAATTTGGCCTTGGTGACAGAAATAATGCTGGAACTTGTATGGTAGAATTTTGCAAGACGAATGACTTATTCATGGCAAACGACTTTTTTCAACAACACAAACGGTGGCTATACACATGGACTTCACCAGATGGAACACACAGGAATCATATTGACTACATCTGTGGGCAGAGGCGACGGAAAAGCTCAATATCTTCAGCCACAACCAGGCCAGGAGCTGATTGTGGAACAGACCATCAACTGCTCATATGCAAGTTCAACTTGAAGTTGAAAACAATTAAAACAAGTCCACAAGAGCTAAAATATGATCTTGAATATATCCTTCCTGAATTTAGAGACCATCTAAAAAATAGATTTGATGCATTGAACACCAATGACCAAAAACCAGAGGAATGGTGGGATGACATCAAGAGCATCATCCATGAAGAAACCAAGAGGTCACTAAAAAGACAACAAAAGAAGAGAAGACTAAAATGGATAACAGAAGAGACTCTGAAACTTGCCCTTGGGTGGAGAGTAGCTAAAGCAAGTAGAAGAAATGACAACATAAAAGAATTGAATCAAAGATTTCAAAAAGCAGCTCGAGAAGACAAAGCCTATTACTATAATGAAATGTGCAAAGACCTGGAGTTAGAAAACCTAAAGGGAAGAACACGCTCGGCATTTCTCAGGCTAAAAGAATTGAGGAAAAATTTAAGCCTTGAGTTGCAATACTGAAAAATTCTAAGGGCAAAATATAGAATGATGCAGGAAACATCAAGAGAAGATGGCAGGAATACACAGTCACTGAACCAAAAAGAACTGTTGATCTTCATCTTTTTCAGGAGGTGGCATATGATCTGGAACCAATGGTATTGAAGGAGGAAGTCAAAGCTGCAATGAAGGAACTGGTGAAGAACAAGCCTCCAGGAGTTGACAGAATACCCATCGAGATATTTCAACAAATGGATGCCACACTGGAGGCACTCACTCAGTTATGCCAAGAGATTTGGAAGACAGCTACCTGGCCAACTGACTGGAAGAGATCCATATTTGTACCCATTCCAAAGAAAGGTGATCCCACAGATTGTGGAAATTATAGAACAATATCATTAATATCACACACAAGTAAGATCTTACTGAAAATAATTCAAAAATGGTTGCAGCAGTATATTGACAGAGAACTTCCAGAGGTACAAGCTGGATTTGGAAGAAGATGTGGAACAAGGGATACCATAGCTGCTGTCAGATGGATCTTGGCTCAAGGCAAAGAATACCAGAAAGATGGTTACTTGTGTTTTATTGACTATGCAAAGGCATTTGATTGTGTGGATCATGACAAATTATGGATAACTTTGAGAAGAATGGGAATTCCCAAACACGTGATTGTACTCATGAGGAACCTGTACCTTGACCAGGAGGCTGTCTTTTGAATGGAACAAGGGGACACTCCATAGAGTGCATCAGGGTTGTATTCTTTCCCCATACTAATTCAATCTATAAGCGGAGCAAATAATCCGAGAAGCTGGACTATATGAAGGAAAACATGGCATCAGGATTGGAGGAAGAATCATTAACAACCTGAAATAAGCTGATGATACAACTTTGCTTGCTGAAAGTGAGACTGACTTGAGGCACTTACTGATGAAGATTTAAGAAAACCATCTCCAGTATGGATTACATCTCAATGCCAAGAAAACAAAAATCTTCACAACTGGACCAATAAGCAGCATCACAATAAATGGAGAAAGAGTGAGGTTGTCAAAGAATTCAGGTTTCTTGGTTCTACAATCGGTGCCCATTGAAGCAGCAGTCAGGACATTAGATGACATGTAGCAATGGGCAGGTTTGTTGCGAAGGAACTCTTTCAAGTTCTGAGGAGCAAGGATGTCTCCTTGAGGACTAAGGTGTGCCTAACACAGGTCATGATATTTCCAATCACCTCATATGCATGTGAAAGCTGGACAATGAATAAGAAAGACCAAAGAAGAGTTAATGCTTTTGAGTTGTGGTGCTGGTGAAGAATGTTGAAAGTACCATGGACTGCTAAAAGAACTAACAGATCTGCCCTGGAGGAAGTGCAGCCGAGATGCTCCTTGGAAGCGAGAATGTCCAGACTTTGCCTCACCTACTTTGGTCATGTTTCAGAAGGGACGATTCCTTGAAGAAAGATGTCATACTTGGTACGTTGGAGGGTCGACAAAAGAGGGGAAAGCCTTTGACGAGATGGATTGACACAGTGGCTGTGGCAATGGGCTCAAGTATAGCAAGGATCATGGAGCTGGCATGGGATCAGATCGTGTTTCGTTCTGCTGTGCATGGGGTCACTATGAGTCAGAAATGACTTGATGGCACCTAACAACAACAAAGTTGTTGATGGTGGTAGTGGTTGTTGAGTCAGCTCTGACTCATGGTGCCCTTACCTATAACTGAAGTCCTCTTGCCTTGAACCCTCTCCCTGGCCTTTGGTATGTTTGAGTCTAACAAAAAAGTTAGAGGTCAGGTACTCCATCTTCCCTCACTTGTAGCAGTATCTTCTATAGCAGGACTGGCAAATGGTCTATTACCTTTGTTTGAAAATTTTTGGTGACTGAGACTTGATTACATCACAATTGGACATTTCTCTTGCTAGAAAGTGATTTCACATAGTGAGCCTTATTAGAAAAAAAAAAAAAGAACTTTTAACTTCTTCTCCATCTGAATCAAACTCAGAACTAGAGAAAGCCAGTGCTACAAGGAATAACAAAAATGATCAAATCCAGATTTGTAAAAGGAATAATGATAAAAGAATAGTAGTTGTCTCTAGAAGGGGCATTGACTAGGAAGGTGGACTAAAAACCTCTGGAGCACTGGGAATTTTTTTTTTTTTTACTTTGACATGGATGCTATGTCCTCCAGAATAATAGAGAATAGCTAGTCTCTTTTCCTTACAACTAAATTTTACATATCTAAGACAATGGCAGATATGCTCTAAGACTTTTCTTCTCTAGTATTCGTAATCAGAACCCCTAGCATCTTCCTTATAATTGCATGCTTTTCGAAGTTGTGGCTCTGAATGGTCCTTTAGAGAGTCACTGTAATCTACACAGGAAGGAATAATACTCCAGGCTGCAACATAATTATTGGACAAGTTGCATGACCTGGCAACCTGTGTAGCCTCACAAGGCCCCATGCTTAGAAGGTCCCCATGTTTGTTTTATTTATTTTTTTAATCAGCATCAATAGCCTGCTCTTTTTGTGTATATAAAAATTTGTATAACAGAACATTTGCCACCTCAGTATTTTTCAGGTATACAGCTTAGTGATACCAATAACATTAATCAATTGTGTAACCAATACCCTCCGTGCTAAGGTGTTAAGTTTCCCATCACTACAAACTAAGGAGTTCCAAAACAATGGCTCCCCTTTACATATTTTGATGCTCTACTGTTGCTGTCTTAAAATTTATAATTTTCTTTTTTTTGAACAAGGGCCTCTGCATTTTCATCTTGCACGAAGTCCTACAAATTATGTAGCCAGTTTTGTCTCTGGTTGCATTTGCTGATGCCCGTGTAGAGGCACCTCAGAACACAGACCTGGCAAACTGGTTTGGAAAGGTCACACAGCTTTGCAAATCCTTTGGACTGGGATTGATTTCCCAGCAAGCAAGATAAGCATGACGTACTTGTGTGTACTTACTAATCTGTAGTGAACAAGTTCCCATGGGCTTACCTGTGCTTACTTATTAACCTGTAACCCTTTTCACATGTTTCTTATAGTGAAACCCATATAAAATTGTTCACTACAGATTACTAAGTAAGCACAATACTTACCTTGCTTACTGGGTGCTCTGTCCCTATCAAGGATTATAAATTTGAAAAGAAGCTTTGATTCTCTAAGAAGGTGTTGTGGAGCTGGAGGCAAGATAGATGCCAGCCATACCTAGAAGCAGAATCTTTGATGTGGTGAAAAATGAGAAATTGTTTACTTCAGATTAGTAAGTAAGAAGAAGTAAGCCTGTGCTTATCTTGCTTATTGCATAATCTACACTGACTATGGAGCAGTTGTCCTCTGCATAGTTAAGGTCGCCATGAATCGGAATTGAAAACTAACAACAATGCCCTAAGTATTTTAATTTTTTTTATAATACTTCCTATAACACTATTGTTGTTGTTATGTGCCATTGAGTTGACTCCAACTCAAAGCAACCCTATGTAGAACAAAACAAAACACTGCCTGGTCATGCGCCATCCTCATAATCCTTGGTATGCTTGAGCCTGTCATCACAGCCATTCTGTCAGTCCATCTCATGGAGGGTCTTCACCTTTTTCTCTGACCCTCCACTTTACCAAGCATGATATCCTTCTCCAGGGAATGGGCCCTTCTGACAACATGACCAAAGTGGGTGAAGTGAAGTCTGGCCGTTCTCTTTCCAGGAGCATTCCAACTGCAATTCTTCCAGGACAGACTTGTTTGGTCATCTGGCAGTCCACGATACTGTCAGTATTTGTCACCAATACCATAACTCCAATGTGTCAACTCTTCTTCACTCTTCATTACTCATTTTCCAGCTTTCACATGCATACTAGGCTGTTGAAAATACCATGGCTGGAACTGGCACACTTAGTCTTCAGAGAGACATCTTTGCTTTTCAGCACTGTAAAGAAGTCTTTTGCAGCAGATTTGCCCAGTGCAATACGACCTACAATTTCTCAACTGATGCTTCTATGGATGTTGATTGTGGATCCAAGTAATATGAAATCTTTGACAACTTGTTTAGAAGTCTCTTTTTTTTCACTTTTTACAAAAGCTTTTCCTTAGAGCAAGGAACATATTTCCAACATTATAATCATGCTCATGTTATAGAAGAACAACCCTTGGCTTGAAGAAATTAAATAAATTGTCAAAGTTTTATAGCTGATTAGTAATAAATCTGGGCCAGGACCAAGCATCTTAACCTCAGGATTCCTTGCTTTAGGCCCTTCTACCTTTCTTGTGGACTAGCTCTATATTTCAAATCCCATGGCTCACATTGTTTATTCTAATCTTATTAGTTTTCCAAGTCCCTATAGCTCCCCTTTACGTTCACTTTGCAAGCACCGTGTTTCTATTTGGATCCCATGCATCACTGACTCATATGTAGTCTAGATTTTTCTCTATTTTGATTTTCAAGTCATTTACCCATAATTTCCTAGTCTTTTCTTATCTAATAATTGAGGCTTATTTTGCTATCCTAAGCAATTTACCCTGAGCTTGCATTTTTCAAATAAGAAAACAAATACAAACTAATCTCAGATTACTTTTGAGAGAATTCTAGTGCAATCTCATTTTTTTTTCCCACCCTGGATTATGATTCTGATCTATAGCTAATCTCCAGATCATTAAGGATGTTACCATAGTTGAAAAGAAATTTCCATGTTTTTTTCATTAAGTGTTCATTTAACTTGAGAAGGGAAGTTAAACTCCCTTAAACTGCTGAGACTTGCCTTATTTGACCAAAAATAAATGCAAAGCAATTCTATGATAATGTGGCTTCATTTGCAATTATATTAGCCAGGGGAAGGGAAATGGAGAGTGTAATGTAACAAGGTTATAATGACCATCTCAATATGGAAAGGCTGATAGTGATGTGAAGCCTCAACTTAGACCTTACCTATGTACACTTCACAGCCTGATTCCTCAATCTTGTGGGGTGTCCGGTCCAAGTGAAACAGGTCAGTGAGGCCCTTTGCCTTCTACTAAAGATTCTAACTTAGGCTCTGATTCTTGGAGAACCCAGGCTAAGACACATATGTTCATACACAATGCTTATCACCTGAGGCAGTCTATCAGTGTTATTCATAATTCACAGAAAATTTAAAAAATAGAAAGAAAGAAAGAAATTGATCAAGGTGATTTAATTGTACTTCCATATGTGATATTGCCAGGTATAGTATCACTTTAAATAGGTACCACTTTAAATAGGTAACCCAGAAATAAAATCCATCAGGCATTCCCATCTCAATTAATGATGCCACCATTTTCCTCACTTATGAGTTAAAAAATCTGCCACCATCCTTTATCTCTCTCTTTCCTTTACCTTTATGTCCAATTAAGCAAGTCTTTTGGCTACTAGTTCCAACATACAACAGGATTGACTCCTGTTCTCCACTTCACATACATACAGAGATTAGATAAGCACTTCTTCTGACCTCATCTCTGCAACAAACTCCTACCTGGTCTCTAGTTTACACTTTGGCACTCTGATCCACTCTACACAACACTGTGATTGGACTTTTAAAAAGGTAAATCAGTAGTGGTCTCATACAATAATTGTCCTTTTGTGATTGACTAATTTGACTCAGCAAAATGTCCTCTAGGTTCATTCAAGTTAAGAGGTGTTTTGCAGATTCATTGCTATTCTTTCACAATGTGTAGTTTTCCATTATGTGTATGTACCATACTTTTTAATCCATTCATCTATGGATGGGCATTTAGATTGTTTCCACCTTTTTGTTATTGTGAATAATACTGCAAAAAACAGGGGTATGAATATATCTGTTCATGTCATGGCTCCTATTTCTGTAGGCTATATAAATAGTGGTGGGATGTCTGGATCATATGGTATTTCTCTTTCCAACTTCTTAAGGAAGCACCATACAGCTTTCCACAGTGATTGTGCTATTTTACAATCCCACCAGCAGTGTATGAGGGTGCCAGTGTTTCTACACTGTCTGTCACCAACATTTATTGTTTTCTATTTTCTTGAACTTTGCTATTAGTGGTGGTGTGAGATATCACATTGTTACTTTAATTTACATCTCTGTAATGGCTAATGATTGGGAGCATTTCTTTTATATATATATATATATATATATATATATATATATATATATATATATATATAGTAATTTGGGTGCAAATTTACCACACAGATTCATTTCACACTCAACAGTTCATACACATTTTATTTCATGGCACCAATTACAACCTCTACAATAAATGGCTGTCCTCCCATCTCCTCCCTGTGACTAGCCCTTTCTTTTGTCTTTCTTATCTATGCATTCCTGTCTGTCTAGATTTACCCCTATGCAAATGCTGCCCTTCTGATTTCACATTATTGACTGTTCTAAGGGTTGGATCTCCCTGGAATATGTGTGCCATTTGTAGGACTTTCTATTGTTTGACTGAGAGCTAACCCACAAGAGTGATTCCAATTCCAGTCTCAAAGAGTATCCCAGGGCCATAGACTCAGGGGCTTCACCAGTCTCTATCCAAACAGTAATTCTGGTCATTTTTTGTATTTTTGAATTTTGTTCTATATTTTTCTTCCCACTCTCCAAAATCTTTAATTTTGATCTATTTCTGAGTGGTTGGCATTGGTAGCCAGGCATCATCTTGTTCTTCTGATCTCAGGGTCATGAAGGCTGAGGTTCCCATGATCCATTTGTTGTTGTTATGTGCCGTTGAGTCAGCCCCAACTCATAGCAACCCCTCCTTGGGTTGCTGAGGCAGTATCACTACAGAAGTAGATTGTCCAACCTTGGGTTAATTGTTTCCATGTCTTTGATTTTCTTCACTCTTCTTTCCTCTGTTTTAGGAGAAAACAATAGTTGCATCTTAGATGGCTGCTCTTAAGTGAGCATTTCTTCATGTGTTTTAGCTAACTGAATGTCTTCTTTGGTGAAGTGTTTGCTCTTGTCCTCTGCCCATTTTAAATTGAATTGACTGCTTTTTCTGTTGAAGTGTTGATCCTTTCTATGAATTTAAGAGAGTCCTTTGTCTGATATATTGTTGCCATTTTTTTTGGGGGTGGTCTGTAGGTTCTCTTTTTATTCTTTTGAGAAAATCTTTTGATGTGCATAAATGTTTAATTTTTCAGAGATCACAGCTGTCCAGTTTGTCTTTTGCTGTTTGTGGATTTTTAGTTATGTCAGTGTATTTATGCCAGTAGTCGTACCCCTAAGTTTGCCTCACTTTTTTTTTTCTTTGATGATCTTTATGGTTTTAGGTTTTACATTTATGTCTTTGATCCATTTTGAGTTAGTTTTTGTATGTGGCGTGAGATATAGATCATGTTTAATTTTCTGCAAATGAATGTCCACCATTTCTTAAAAAAGACTAATGGGTTTTGACACTTTGTCAAAGACCATCTATTTGTAGTTGGATGGATTTATTTCTGGGTTCTCAAGGCTGTTTCACTGTCCTTGTGTTTGACATTGTAGCTGTTTTGATTACTGTGGCTGTGTACCAGGTTTTGAGATCAGAGAGTGTGAGACCTCCTACTTTGTTGTTCTTCTTTAGAAATTGTTTGGCTTATCCAGGGTCTCCTTTTTTTCCTTATAAACTTGGTAATTAATTTTCCCATCTCTTTAAAGAATTATGATGAAATCTGGATAGAGATTACCTTATATCTGTAGATTGCTTTTGGTAATATTGTCATTTTCACAATGTTAAGTCTTCCTATCCATGAGCATTGTAATTCTTCCATTTATGTAGGTCTCTTTTGGTTTCTTGAAGTAGTCTTTTGTAGTTTTCTTTCTATAGGCCTTCTGTGTCTTTAGCTAGATTTATTCCTACATACTTCATCTTTTGGGTGGCTATTAAAAAGGGTATTGTTTTCTTTATTTTCTTGTTAGAATTCTTTTTGTTATTGTAGAGGAATCCAACAGATTTCATATGTTGATCTTGTACCCTGCCACTTCATTGAATCTTTCTATTAGTTCCAGCAGTTTTCTTGTTGAGTCTCTAGGAATTTCTATATATAGGGTCATATCATGTGTAAATAGAGATAATTTTCATTTTCTTTGCCAATTTAGATGTCGTTTATTTCCCTCTATTGCCTTCTTGTTCTGAGTAGGGCTTCCAATACAATATTGAATAGGAGTGGTGATAGAGGGCATCCTTGTCTAGTTCTTGTTCACAAAGGGAATATTTTCAGAATAATATTGGCCATTGGTTTTGAGCATATGTCCTTAATTGTGTTGAGGAATTTCCCTCAATAATAATAATAATAATATTTTGCTCAACCTTTTTGTTTGTTTGTTTGTTTGTTTTGTTTTAATCAAGAAAGGGTATTGTTGCTGTTATGTGTATTGATTCAGACCCCACTCATAGCAACCCCTCCTTGGGTTTCCAAGGTAGTATCACTATGGAAATAGATTGCCCCATCTTCCTTCCAAGGAGTGACTGGTGGGTTTGAACCGCCAGTCTTCTGGTTAGCAGTCAAATGCCTTAGGCATTATGCTACCAGAGCTCCTAGAAAGGGTATTAGATTTTGTCAAATATATTTTCTGCATTGATTGGTATGATCATGTGGTTATTTTCCTTTGTTTTATTTATGTGATGTATTATGTTGATTGTTTTTCTAATGTGGAACCATCCTTGCATTCTTGCTTTGAATTTCACTTGGTTATGATGTGTTATTTATTTATTTATTTTTGATATGTTATTGGATTCTATTGGATAATATATTGCTTATAAGGGATATTGGCCTGTAATTTTATTTTTCAGAGATGGCTTTGCCTGGTTTTGGTACCAGAGTTATACTTGCTTCATAGAATAAGTTCAATGGTATTCCACCCTTTTGTATGTTCTGGAATAGTTTGAGTAGTATTGGTGTTAGCTCTTCCCTGAATGTTTGGTAGAATTTGCCAGTGAAGTTATCTGGGCCTGGACGTCTTTCATTGGCACTTTTTTATGACTTGTTCAATTTCTTCTTTTGTGATGGGTCTGTTCAAATTCTCTACCAGTGATTGCATTAGTGTTTCTAGAAATGTGTCCATTTCTTGTATGTTTTCAAATTTTTTAGAGTATTTGTTAGAGTTCTTCACAATATTCTATTATTATCCTTTTTATTTCAGTAGGTTTTGTTGTGATATATCCCACTTCATTTCTTATTAGCATTATTTGCATCTTCTCCTTCTTTTCCTTTGTTAACTTTGTCAATGGTTTGCCAATTATATTAATCCTTCCAAAGAATCAACTTCTAGTCTTGCTGATTCTTTCTCTTGTTTTTCTGTTTCCTATTTCATTTATTTCTCTTCAAATCTTTATTTCCCTTCCTCTGATGACTGTAGTTTTTTTTTTTTTTTTCCTGCCTGCTCTTTTCCTAATATTTGGAGATGTTGGTTTAAAGTGTTGTGGTAGTTAAGGTTATATGTCAACTTGCTTGGGCCTGGTTTTGAGTGGCTGGGCAGCTGGTGATTATTCCCCATGATGAGATGAGTTGATTCCCCAATCAACTCCATGGTGGAATCTATTGGAGCAGCTGAATAGCTGCTTTAGGGATATGGTCTATTTCCAGTATATAAGAAGCAACTTTGAGGAAGGTGTCTAGCTTTTTGGCACACTTGGATCATGCATGTAGCTAAGTGTTCATTTAGCGGTCTGCCATGGTCAGCCAATCTTGGGACTTTTAATGGACTTGAATCAATGAACTGCCATGAGGTTAGTAATATTGGGACTGCATCTTTTTACTTGTCTGCCTTGGGTTTGTCAGCCTTAGCAACTAGCAGCTGCTTCCTGAGTGAAGACATTCCTGTTGCTTCAGTGGGCTGGGAGCAAGAGGCAGAACTGTTAGAGCAGTTTGAGAGGTAACCCAAACAGATATTGATTTTGATTCTTTCTTCTTTTTGATGTTCTTAGAAGGTTACCAGGTGTGGGAGGCAGAGGGAGGGAAAATTGCCAACTGGAAGGAAGATACTTACTAAGTTGGGTGAAGGGAAAGGCAATATACAACAAGGTGAAGGCCAGCACAAAATGACTGAGGCAATGGAAGACACAAGGAAGATCACCAAAGTTGAAGGCAATAAAGATGAATACTATTACATGCACAATCCTGCAATAACAGTAATAACTATAATATGTGAGTAGATACATAGATAGACATTTAATATGAACTGAGATGGGAAGGCAAATGGTACTATACCCATGGATATATATACAGGTTTGACAGAGGATATCTCTACCTACATATTTATAAGAGCTGCAAATATATCTATAAATGTAGTAGAGTTTAAAGAGGGAAAAATTATGAAAACTTCTTAGTCATAACCAAACACCTTGAGAGAATGAGTCACTGGGCATGGAGACTCAGGATCATAGTCTCAGGGAACGTTGAGGTCAATTGGCATAACATAGTCCACAAAGTCAATATTCTACATCCTATTTTGGTGAGCAACATTTAGGGTCTTGAAAACTTGTAAGTGGCTATCTAAGGTGTTACTATTGGTCTCTCCCTCTCTGGAGCAAAGAAGAGTGAAGATAATCAAAATGACAAGGAAATAATTAGTCCAAAGGACTAATGGACTATGTGAAGCCCAGCTTCTATGTCCCTGAGACCAGAAAAAATAGATGGTGCCTGGCTACAATGGCTGACTGCTCTGTAAGTGATTGCTATATAAGGTCGTGGACAGAGAAGGGGGAAATGTGAAACAAAACTCAAAATCATAAAAAAAGATCAGGCTTCTGGTGGAACCTCTGAGACTATGGCCTCTAGCTGCCCTTCAGGTCTGGAACTGAACTGACTCCTATAGCTTTCAGCCAAACAAAAGATAGGCATATCAGCTGAACATTTCCATCAGGTATATACACTCCTTGGAGAGATCAATCAAGGGAGAATAGAAGGGCTGTGTATGTACAGGAAGACAGCTGGTGGGGGTGGGGTGTGGGCAGGAGTGCATGGGAGGGAAGGAAATAGGGAAGCAGTGACTATGGGGAGGAAGTGGGAAGAGAGCTGTTGCATTGTGGGAAATTGCGGTCAATGTCTTGAGACAAAGGGTATGAACTGCTGTATGGAAGATGAATTTGCTCTGTAAACTTTCACCCCAATCACAATAAAAATTAAAAAAAAAAAACAAAAAACGAAACAAGTTTTATGGTCTGATGAAGACTGGTGGAACTCCCCAGACTATGGCCCTTATACATCTTTCAAGCTAAGAACTGAACTTAACTGCTGTGATTTGTCTGACAGCCAAATGATAAACAGGCCTATAAGGCAACCTGTAGTATCAGGAGGATGTGCACTCATTAAAACAATTAAGCATATGTTTTAATCAAAAGTACAACATATGCCTAGTGATAGACATAAGAAAGTGGGAGAGGATGGGAAGGAAGGATGAAGAGAAAAGGTGGGCTCAGGGAAGAAGTGGGAAGAATGGTGTTACAATTTAGCTATTGCAGTAAATCACATAACAGAATGTGTGTATGGGGTTAAATGGAAAAATAATTTACTCTATAAACTTTCACCCAAATCACAGTAATAATAATCTTAAAAGGTAAATCAGATCATGCCACTCCTCTGATTACAATTCCTCCCTGGCTCTCTGGTCTTCCACATTTTGCATTCCTTTATTCTATTTTTCATTTTAAGAGCACTTAATGTTATCTACAGAGACCCTGCATAGTGCAAAGGGATAAGCACTTGATGACTAGCTGAAAGGTTAGCATTAAACCACCCAGAGGCATCTTGGAAGACAAGTCTAGTGATCTTCTGAAAGTTCACAGCCATTGAAAATTCCATGGAGCAGACTTCTATTCTATACATATGGATTCACCTTGAGTCAAAATCAACTCCACAAAAACAAAATACTATCTAAATTGTATATATCTTTTACTCATTTATATTTTTCTCTCTGCTCCCCCAACTTCAACCTGAAATGAAAGGAAGTATTCTCCTGTCTTGCTCATCATTTATCTCCCCAGTGCTTACAAGAGTGTTGGCATCCAGTCGTTATTGTTGTTAGTTGCCCTCAAGTTGGCTCTGACTCATAATGACCTTATCTATAATAGAATGAAATGTTGCCTAGTCTGGTGCCATCTTCATGATCTTTAGTATGTTTGAGATCTTTAGCAGCCAGTATGTGCACAAATATTCATTGAATCAATGCATGAACTTGTAAACCAATAAGGAAACACATTCTACTTCTTTTTATTTCAGACCATTCTCTCTAATATCTCAGAGCTAATTGCAAGGCTTGGCAAACCACTGGCTCTCCAGGCTTTCCTCTCAGGGCTTGCATCTCCTCTGCTCACTCTTTGGCTTGGCTGTATCTCCTCTGATTTGGGTCTGGTGTTTGTCCTCTATTCCCAAGCCTTCTTCTCCATTATACCTTCAGCTCTACAAGGAGACCTGGTGGCACAACAGTTAAATGCTTAGCTTCTAACCAGAAGGTGGACAGTTGGAACCCATTCAGTAATTCCATGGAAAAAAGGTCTGGTGATCTGGTCCTAGAAGGATTACAGCCTAAGAAACCTTATGGGGTAGTTCTACTTGACTCAACAGTATCTAACAACCAAAATAACACAACCTCAGCAACAATTGTTCCTCCTATATGATTTCAGCCAATAACTAACTAATCATATCCTTCTCCATGACCTTTCCCTGTATCTAAAGTTACTCTTCAACCTGTAGTAGGCTGCCATTCCCAGCTTCCACTCCTCTAACTCCTTCCCTGAGACCACTGGTACTTGCAAATCATCACATGGTATCATGGATTGAATTGTGTCCTCTCAAAATATATGTTACCTTGCTATGATTCTCAGTGGTTTGGCAGTTATATAATGATTTAATTTGGCAATTATGTAATGGTATAATAATCCCCCATGATGGGATCTGGCATGATAAGCCAATCAATTATAAGGGGATTATGGTGGGATGCAATCCCTTTACACTGGCCACAACACTCATCCTATGTAAGAGGAGTTTCTCTAGGGTGTAGCCTGAATCACCTTTTATCTTATAAGAGATAAGAATAGAGAGAAGCTAGCAGAGAGAGAGGCACCTGACAACCACCAAGAACCAGGAGTGGAGCTTTCCTTTAGACCCAAGATCTCTGCCTTGTAAATGTCCTAGACTCAGGGCAAGATTGGAGCCCATACACATATATAGGCTTCATATATCTCCAAGGAATGCTGGACCCACAGATGTTGAAAGGAGACAAGGACCTTTCTCCAGAGCCAACAGAGAGAGAAAGCCTTCCCCTAGAGGTGGTGTCTTAGATTAGGACTTCTAGCCCCTAAACTGACAGAATACAGTTCTGCTTGTTAAAGTCATACACTTGTGGTGTTTCTGTTATAGCAGCACTAGGAAACCAAGACATATATCCTTTAAGACCTGTAGAGCTCAATGGATCCCAGACAGAAAGTAGTTGGAGTGACTGAGCCAGATGAAGACCTCCTTCCGAGCACATATTCAAGATGTTTCCTCTAAGTTGAAGTTTGCAAAGCTTCACTGCTTAAAGATAAGCACTTGTTTCATAAAAATAACCTGTATGCTTTGGCTTATTGAGTCCACCTATGAATCTTTGATGAGAAGATCATTGCTCAAGCACCAGAGAAAAAATTGGGTTGCTTTTGAATCATTCTCAACTGCTTTCTGATAATGAAACCTAGCTGTTCACTTAAAAGTCAAGAAAGATTGCAATAAACAGCTTGAAAAAAAACCTTATGGCAGAGATGGGGGATGTTGAGCACAACATTACTGGCATTTGCAGGAGTTTTAAATGCTTGGTTGCAACTGTCACTTCCATAAAGACTTCATGAAGATTAATGACATAAGAAAAAGGCCATTTTGAAACACAATGACTATTAGAGAGGATTTTTTTTTTTTTTGGTAAAATAGGGAAAGAGCAGAAATTAATTTTCTCATATGTTAATCCCTATTTATTTTTTTATTTTAAACCCCACTTTCCTGTACTGTAGACAGAGGAATCTTGTATAAAGAATTTATAGTCACAATAATAATTGTTTCTAATCCTCCTCCCCATGTTGACTATATGGCCCCTCTATATTATTTGGACTCTCTGTGCATTGAGATTGAACATTTCACAATTAAAGCATATTTATTTGACTTTAAAAGTATAACCAAAAAAAAAAAAACCTCACTGCTGTTGAGTCAATTCTGACTCATAGCAACTCCTCTTTGGGTTTCCAAGGTGGTATCTCTACAGAAGTAGATTGCCCAGTCTTCCTTCTGAGAGTGGCTGTGGTGTTTGAAATGCTGTCTTCTGGTTAGCAGTTAAATGCCTTAGGCACTATGCCACCAGAGCATCCTTAAAAGTATAACATTAAATTTTAAGTACCATAAAAGAGCTACTTCATTAAAACTCATGTTACTATACTGTGTACTTTAGCGTGACCAAGTCCACCTTTTTCTTTACTGTGAGCAGGTTGTAACAGAGAGACTAGGAAACAAAAGAATGGATGCTGATTTAAATATAAAAGTGAATATGTGATTAAACGTTAACAAAGGTCAGGGATAAATGGACTTTGAAGGCCAGTGTTCCCATCTGTGTCTAGAGCAGGGCAGAAAGTAGAACAAAAGCTTATGAATAATGGCTGATTCTGCAGAAATAATATGGTTACATCTTCCTGGCACTGAAGTGTCTAATTTTTGTTGTGTAAGGAGCTCTGGTGGCACAGTGCCTAAGGCATTTGACTGCTAAGCAGAAGGTTGGTGGTTCAAACACACCAGCCACTCCTTGGAAGGAAGACAGGGCAATCTACTTCCATAAAGATTTACCACCTTGTAACCCAACAGGAGCCACTATGAGTCAGAATCAATTAGATGACAGTGGGTTTGTTTTTTGGTTTTGGTTTAATCTTTTTATATTTGGAATTGGGCTGGGATATACGGGGAGCCCTGTAACCTGGAACCTGTGATTCAGAATAAGGCTTCATGATCATTGCTGTAGCTCTAGTCTCTTTGTCACAAACACACTCATTGCACAGATTCTGACATCTGACTATTAAGATTTTGTATTTGTCTTTGATTTAATAATAATGATCTGCCACTTGCATGCCATTTGGATAGCACTACAAAGAATGGGAATTTCAGAGCACTTAATTGTACTCAGAAGGAACCTGTACTTAGACCAGGAGACTGTCATTTGAATAGAACAAGGGGATACTGCATAGTTTGAAATCAAGAAGGGTATGCATCAGGGTTGTATCCTTTCATCATACTTATTCAATCTGTATACTGAGCTAATAATTCAAGAAGCTGGCTTCAATGAAGATTGGAGGAAGACTCATTAGCAACCTGTGATAGGCAGATGACACAACCTTGCTTGCTGAAAGTGAAGATGACTTGAAGCACTTACTGATGAAGATGAAAGACTAGAGTCTGCCATATGATTTCATCCCAACAAAAAGAAAAAAAAAAATCCTCACAACTAGACCAATAAGCAACATTACAATAAATGGAGAAAAGACTGAAATTGTCAAAGATTTCATTTTACTTGAATACACAATCAACATCCGTGGAAGCAGTAGTCAAGAAATCAGATATCATATTGCATTAGGCAAATCTGCTGCTAAAGATCTCTTTGAAGCATTGAGGATCAAAGACGTCAGTTTGAAGACTAATGTGCACCTAACCCAAGCCAGGTGTTTTCAATAGCCTCATATGCATGTGAAAGCTGGACAATGAATAAGGAAGACCAAAGAAGAGGCAATGCCTTTGAATTTTGGTGTTGGCGAAGAATACTGAATGGGCTGCCACAAGAATGAACAGATCTGTCCTGGAAGGAATGCAGCTGGAATGCTCCTTGGGAGCAAGAATAGCCAGGCTTCATCTCATTTGCTTTGGTCATATTGTCAAAAAGGATCTTTCATTGGTAGAGTGGAGGGTCAGTGAAAAAGGGAAAGACCCTCAACAGGATAGCTTGACATAGTGGCTGTAATAGGATGGGATCAAGTATACAAGGATTATGAGGATGGTGCACTGCCAGGCAGTGTTTCATTCCATTGTATATAGGGTCCTTATGAGATGGAGTGACTCAATGACACCAAACAATAACGATGATGGACAATCAATTACATTCATGATCTTCCCTTCTTCTCTTTCCATCTCTTCTCTCTCTCTCTCTCTCTCTCTCTATATATATATATATATATATATATGTTGCTATTTTGATGCCAAGTCTACTGACTCATGGTGAGCCCATGTGCACAGAGTAAAACTGCTCCATAGAGTTTTCAAGGCTGAGGCTTTTAAAAGCAGATATCTGGGACTGTCTTTGGAGGCACTTCTGAGGGGGTTCTAATGATCAAACTTTCAGCTAAGAGTTGAGTACTTAACAGTTTGCACTACCCAGTTTGACTACTATTTCTATTTCTAACTCTATCTGGAAAGTAAAATAAAGAAACTGTAAAACTTGAGTGTTAATTTTATTTTATGGTTTGTAGCAACACTATGCTATTATTTATTCTCACTTCTTAAATCTTCACATTGAGTTTTCCATTCTACCACATGGTTGGTAATGTTTTCCAAACACTACTGTTTGCAGTTCTAATCCCTTGCATTTAACTCTTGCTTCCAGATCACCCGCATCTCTGCTCCAATCTGGAACACACTGAGGACTACTTCATCTGGGGCGCCTTTCTGTTCATGCCTTTGGATGGTTTCTTTTCCTCACCACATGGAACTAATTTTGTCATTAACATTTCAGGAAGCACACAATAGCATTTTAAGTGTACAGCAAATTAGAAAACCTCTGCTGTTTTAGTTACTCTTTCCTCCCAAATTTGAAAAGAAATCACTATCAAATTACCCAAGTCACATTTATCTTCCATAAACTTCCAAAGCTGTTGTTATACTCTCTATTTCTAGGTCCTTATTTAGAAATTACACTCCTTTTGGAGCAACACTGGGAAGAAAACTGAAATACTGTATATGTAGATTAAAAGAAATTCTATGAGGCACAAAAAGGATTACTTCCCTCAGTACTTGGCACATACTGCTTTTCTGGCTCTTGGAGTTGTATATGTGCAAATCCATGTGCCATTTAGCCAAATTTTGGGGCTACAGTGAACTGATTGATTAAGGAAACTTCATCCAACTAAAATTATAGATGAAGAGTATGTTCGTTATTTTTAGAAGTTAGTATTTCATCTAGTGCCAAGCACTCTGCTAAGTCCATTAAATGCATTATCATTCAACTCCTTCCCTCAACAATTATATGAGATAGTGACCATTACACAAGCCAATTGATCAGAAATGGAACACAATGGAATTTGCTAAATAGTAGTTAAGTTTCCACACTAAGTATTAATTCCATTAAATATTAAGTATTTCAGTCTTAATTAATGAAGCACCTTGGAACATATGCTTTATCTCATTAGGCAAATTTCTCCAGCATAAAATTAACTAACAATTATTGAGTATTTGCAGTGTGTCAGGCACATGATGTAATTTACATACTTATTTCATTAATTCTAATAATTGTCTTATGGAGGAGATACATGAGTAACATCCTTTCTTCATGGCTGAGGAAACTGAAGCTAAAAATGTTTAAGGAACAAACCCAAGATTAGAGAGCCAATGTGGAGCCAGACTTCACAATCAAGACTAAGTACTTAATCTCCCTCGTGTGACACTTCAAGCTTGTCTGGATAGTTCATGAGTGAGTCAGCTACACTGGCCAAAATTTCCCCTCTGCTATTTGCCAGCCTCTCTCAGAATATTTCCTTTAAATTCATTTTTTTTTTTTTTTTCTGGATGAGAAGAACCAATGCAGTTGTCACCAGCTCTGTGGCTGATATGGCCTATAGAAGTTGAGATCAAATGGATTCTAAGGAAAATATTCTAAATATACTTATATCCTATTTAATTTTAATTTAATGTTATAATGTACTTGCTTTCTTATATTACTAAAACTCCCAATATGCATAACTTTTAATGAGTAATTAATTTTTATCAAGTGGTTGTATAATAATTTGTTTTTCTTATTATTTACCATTTAAACTTCCCTTTTCTATTTTACATAATGCTGCAAGAAGCATCTTTCCATAGAGCTCCCTGCTCTGTGCCCTGATTTATGAAAAATACATAGGAAAAGGTCTTAACAATGAATTTTTGATTCCTACATTATCAGACTCTTAATGCACATTGTGAAATTTCTTTCTAAATATTCTGCACTAATTTATACTTCCCCCAGCTGGCTTACCATACCTTCATATCAAGTACTGGAATTAAAATAAGAGAAATTTTTGCTAATTCAATGGGTGAAAAACTGCATCACATTATTATAATGTTTATTGTTGCTGTTGTTGTTGTTATTTGCCATTGGGTCAGATCCGACTCATAGCAATTCCTCCTTGAGTTTCTAAGGTGGTATCACTATAGAAATAGATTGCCCAACCTTCTTTCCGAGGAGTGGTTGGTGGGTTTGAACCGCCAGTCTTCTGGTTAACAGTCAAATGCCTTAGGCACTTGGAAAAGATTACAGCTGAAAAAATTCTATGAGGAGGCTTTACTGTCACTTAGAGTCACTATGAGTAAAAATTGACTTGATGGCACCCAATAACAACAACAGTCAAGTTGTTACCTCTGCTTGGAGGAGAAACTAAAGACAATATTGTTGCTAAAACCAAGAGAGGATATGATCCCTTCAGTAAAGAAGGACAGAAAAGTAGTTAACAGTTTGCAGTGCTACAAAGAAAGTTATTCAGCAAGATAAGATTTGGAAAGTATCCTTTGTACCACCCCCCCTTTGGCTGTGCACACACACACACACACACACTGTCATGAATAGTGACAAAGCTTCCATTTTGCTTTTGGACTACATGGGAAAAATAATTACTCTTATTTATTTAAAAGGAGAAAGAACCTAAGTGGTTAGGTCTTGGCTGCTAATGGAAAGGTTTGTGGTTCAAACTCACCCATTGGCTCTGTGGGAAAAAGACTTGGCAATCTATTCCTGTAAAGATCTCAGTCTAGGAAACCTGATGGGGCACATGGAGTTGGTGTGAGTTGAAATCATTTAGACAAAACCTAATAACAAAAAAAATTTAAAAGGAAAATGATATATCACTAAAAAAATAATCTAACCTGTTGCCAAAGGTTCAACTCCAACTCATGATGACCCCATGTGTGTTAGAGTAGAAATGTGTTCCCTAGGGTTTTCAATGGCTGATTTTTGAGAAGTAGATTGGTAGACTTTTCCTCTGAGTTACATCTCTGTGGCATAGCTAAGCATATTAAACATTTGCACCACCCAGGAACTCCAAAAAAGTAGTCAGGGAATTATTCACAAGTAAATAAATGTGTCATATATTCAGTATTTTTGCCATTGGCAAGAAATCTCACTCCTTCTCCACCACTACCATCTTCCAGAAGAAGAAACAGAGCTTCTAGAAGAGATCACAGTGACTGGTCTTTATATTATATTCTGCAATTAAAGAATATCTCCTTTCAAGTCTGCAAATATACCATGCACAAAACAGTTCAAATAGAAATATTTTGTGATTAAAATAACAACAGCAACAATAATAATGATAATCTTTAACCTATGGGGTTAGTCAGGATTTAATTAACTTTGAGAATTTTGTTTTATTTTGGATGGGATGCTTCTAATTTAGTCATATTCTAACAGCTTACTCTTTCTTTGTTCCCATTTCATATTCACTGATTTTTAATTCAATGACTTTCTCCCCTGCTATCTGATCGTAACTGTGACCAATCTTGGAGGTATAAATTATATGGGAGGAAGGGGATGCAGTGGGCACTGGGTTCTTAAGAACTTATTTTTTATAAAGATGCAGTGATGTTATTGTTATCTCTGTCCGCTGGCACCTTTGTACCTTTTAACTTTGCATTCAGCAGCCACAATGAAGTTAAGATGATGGATGTGAAATGGAAATTTTCTGGTTCAGATAAATTATACCCTTTTCTATGGCTTATTTATTTATTTATTTTTACTTCAGTAAATATTCACTTAACAGCCTCAGGTAGTAGAACTAATGATTACTATTTTGCCTCAAACAAAGGAGGAGAAAAATACTGTAATTATATAAAGTACAGATCAAATCACCTAATTAAATAGAGAAAGGAGATCTGCAATAAATACTGGGGCATAAGCCAGTTAACAATGCACAGTAAAGCAGCCCATAATTTCAAGGAATAAACTAATGCCTGATTTATCAAGAGGTAAATGTAATAAACAAGTACAATTTTATTCAAAAAATGCAAACTTCATCTATAAAAATTAGCCTCAAAAGACTCCTCAGGTTTCAGATTGCAGATATTCCTCTCTATATTTTTTCAGAGAATTGGAAAAATTAAATTATTTGTTCTCAGTGAAAAGAACATTAACACTACTTAATTGTGGGAATGCAAATACATCTTCGCTTATGTCTAAACTTCAGGAAGCCACGTTGATTGTTGCCAGCCCATGATAACTTCATTATTTGCCAATGCTCAGCTCTCAGGCATTGGGGTCATACCATTTTCTTTGGCACTATGGTTCACATATGAGGGTTGACTTTGCCTATTCAAGAAGACTATATGTGAATCAGACTCAGACAGTGTGCCTTCCATCTTTATAGTCCGTTCCAATTCCCATGCCATTTACTAAAAGGAGTAATCATTTAGTGTATGTACCTGTTTTATGTTCTGATATAAGGGTAGAACTCTGCCTGTGCCAGGAAAGCCTGAAGGACTCATGCCAGAGTACTGCTGGAAAGATTTTAGGGCTTGATTCAATGGCATTATGCAATTCACCAAGGAGCCTAGATTCTTACCACTTCTGATTATTGAGTAACAAAATCTTGATAAAGAGTTGAAAATAACAATTAGCAACATGCTTTGCCAAATATGTTGTTACATGCCACTGCATTGATTTCAACTAATAGTGACCCTATGGAACAGAGTCAACTATTTTATGGAGTTTTCTTGGCTGTAATCTTTATGGAAGCAGATCAGCAGATCTTTCCTCTATGGAGCTCCGAGTGGGTTCAAACTGCCAAACTTTTGGTTAGCAGTCAAGTGTTTAACCATTTGCACCACCAGGCAGGGCTCCTTTTGTCAAATACAATTCTCTATGAATAACTTAGATTAGATTAAGGATTTTCTATACCTGTTTCATCTTTATCTCCTTAAACTCAATCGCTATTTTTTTTTTTTTTTTACCTTTTTCATACTTCCTACAGAAGACATTTCAGGTTTTCTGTTATCCTCCTCATTCTTATCTGTTCCCATTGCCTCCAGCATTTTTTTTTTTTAAGCTAGATCTTGTACTTCTTTTTTTTTTTTTTTTACATACCTAAACTTTCAGCCTGTCCACCCATCTATTCACCCATATACCCATGTTTGCCTTCACTGACAATGCAGTACTGTATGTGCAAAAGGGTTCATATTTGTTGTCTGTAACTCCCATGTACCTCTCTATGTCTTTCTCATCCTCAATACTGCCATATTGGTCACTCACATTTGATACATTATCCTTCTCTTCACCCAAAACACTACTTTTCTCTATCTATTTAACAGCGGTCCCTCCCCTTGCCTCCCACCCCTGGTAACCAACAAAGAAAATTTCCTTCTATAGGTAAACCTTTCCTCAACTTTTATAATAACGGAATATTTGTGCATGTCCTCTTTTTTATTGTGATGTGAAGGTTTATCATTTTTCTTTGAGGTTACCCTATGATTTATAATTTTATCCCCAAGTTTAGAACAGTCCATTCTATCTTGAAACTCTCTTAACTTCCTCACTATTTAGAAGTTCTGTAACTACACAGTCTTTTCCCTCTTTTTGTTTGTAGTTGTCCTCACTTGCCAATTGATGTCTCTGGTTCCCTGTTTACAATCTTGTAAGCTCATTTTACTTTGGATATGTCCATAGCTGTGGGTTTCTGGGTTATGTCATCTTGTGTATTAATGGTTGGTTGTTTTTTTGCTATTTTTGGTTCTCTGTTCAAAGGACTCCCTATAGCATCTCTTGTAAGGTTGGTCTGGTTTTAACAAATTCCCTTAGTTTCTGCTTATCTGGAAATCTCCTAATTTCACCATCATATTTGAGGGACAATTTTTTCCAGGTATATAATTCTTGGTTGAAAATTTTTCTCTTTCAGGGTTTTATATATACCATCACATTGCCTTCTCGCTTGCATGGTTTCTACTAAGAAATCAGAGCTTATTCTTACTGGCTGTCTTTTGTAGGTAACTTCTTGTGTGTCTGGTGCTGCTTTCAGGATTCTGTCTTTGTCTTTGGTTTTATAAGTTTGATGATGATGTGTCTTGGTGATTTTCTTTTGGGGTCTATCCTTTTTGGGGTTCGTTGGACTTCCTGGATGGATATATTCTCATCTTTCATCATTTCAGGGAAGTTCTCCTCCAGCAAATCTTGGACAATTTTCTCAGTGGTTTTGTTTTTCTCTTCCTGTTCTGGAATTCCAATGACATGTAAGTTATTCCTTTTGATGGTATCCCACATGAACCTTAGGCTTTCTTCATTTTATTTTGACTTTTTTTCTGATTGATCCCTTTCCAAAGAAGTATTCAGGTATTTGTCTTCAATCTCATTAATTCTGTCTTCCATTGCATCAATTCTTCTTCTTTGCCCTTCCAATGTGTTATCTATTTCTGACAATTTGGTATTAATCTTCTGGATTTCTATCTGTAGATTTAGAATCATTTCTAAGTTTTCATTTATTTTGTCATTTTATTCTTGTATTTTCTTCCAAAATTCTTCTAAGGTTTTTTCTGTGTTTTCTTTGGTCTGTCTCTCAATCCTTTGAAGATATCTAAATATAATTCTTTTAATTCCTTATCGAGAGTTCCAATGCTGCTTATTACTCAGGGATGTGTTCTGGGTCTGTATCCTGCTCCCTTGTTTCTACCACTTTGTCCTGCTTCTTTGTGTGGACTGTGATGGTCTGCTGTCTCTGAGGCATCATGGCATTGTTGTATTTAGATCTCTGTTAACTGTTTGTGAAGAGCAGCCAAGGTGATTCAGGCTCTTCTTGGTGGTTTTTTATCATTGGCCTGTTGGTGGAGAAGGAGGTAGTAGCTGTCGCCCAGTAAGTGAAGTTGCAGGAGGTGTGGGTGTAGTTGTGTCTTATGGGGACTGTTGTTGTCTCCCACTCAGTTAGACACAAATTACAATTGAATAACCATTAAAAACTTTTCAGTCTTGCGAATCTGGAGTGTCCTTGGGGTTGCTGGAAAGCAGAACGTGTTCTCAAGCCCCAGGAGTCTGCCAGAGCACTGTCTCTTTAAATAACCAAAATACTGAAGCCACTTTTAATCCTTTAAAATGGCGGCACCTCCAGACTGGCAAAAGTCCACAGCTCAGCCTGCCTTTCTCTTCACCTTCTCCATTTATTCCCCAGCCACCATGCACAGTCCTTCTTGCAGTCCCTGGCTAGCAGGGCTGATTTTTTGGTTATTTCTCAGGTCCTACCACCACTTGAGAATCTCCAAGCTTCTGTGCCATCAGGATCGCACAGGATCGCTGCCAGACTGCAGCTCTATATATCTCCTTTTTTGGTATTTTCATGCAAATTCTTCTGCTAGTTGGGGTTTAGTCCACTTCTAGATCCTTCCCTTCAAGGCTCAGGGGTCCAGGATTATCTTCTGTATCTGTGTTAATTGTTTACCCTTTTCTTTGTTGAAGAGGGTCTGTGCAGTCTTTCGGCCTAATCCACCATCTTAGTCCATGTGTTCTTCAATAATCTTGTCTGCCATCGATCTACCCTACTTCACTCATAAACTTAGATCACTCTTATTCTAACATCTATTCTGGTGCCTTATTATTTTCCTTCCATTTTTTTCTTTAATATTCAGGAGTCTTCTCTCACTCAGGGTTCTCAAAACCATTCATTCTTTTCATTTTACTTGGATCAACATCAATGCTCATGGAAGCAGCAGTCAAACAACTAAAAGACATCTTTAAAATCATGAAAAAGCAAAGATGTTACTTTGATGATGAATGTGTGGCTGACCTGAACCATGGTATTTCCAATCATCTCATAAGCATATGAAAGCTGGGCAACTGAAAAAATATTGAAGAAGAACTGACATACTTGAACTAAGAAGGTGATGAAGAATATTGAATATACCATGGGCTGCCAGAAGAAGGAACAAATCTATCTTGGAAGAAGTACAGTCAGAATGCTCTTTAGAAGTGAGGACAAGGAGACTTTGTGTTATGCACTTTGGACATGATATCAGGAGGAGCAAATCATTGGTGCTTGGGAAAGTGGAGGGTCAGCAAGAGGAGGAAGACCCTTAATGAGATGGACTGACACAGTGGCTACAACAATCAGCTCAAAAATACCTACTGTTGTGTGGATGACCAACTTTTCGTTCTGTTACTCATAAAATCCTGATGAATCAAAGTTGACTTGGTTGCACCTAACAGCAATAACAACAGTTTGGTGTAATTTGTACAATTTTACTAAAATGACCCTCTCAAAAGTTCCCAGTGACTTCTGAATAATAAAATCAAGCAATTATTATTTTTTAGTTTCCTTTTCTCCTTGCTTTCTCTGTATTATTACAGGCTATTTTGAATATCCCTACTTAGCATTTGTTCTTATTTTGGTCTCCTTAAGACACAATTATTTCTTGGTACTTTTCTTACTCTCTCTATCATCTATCACCTTTTCTGTCTCCTTCACCAATTCTTCACCCAGTGTAGTGGAAAGAATACTGGCTTGGCATGACCACTGAACCCCAATTCCAACCTTTTATAACTCACTGCTCCAATTCAAGATTTCTTAATTTCTGTAGTTCTCAGTTTTTATAGCTGTAAACCAAAAGGTATACCACATCATTGGATTCAAATTGTGCTCTACTGAATCCTAAGAATTTATTTCAGACTTCTCAGTCACAGTCATGATTTCTATCCCAGTTCTAACCAGAACAGCTACATTATAGTCTTGTTTATGGACTGGTCACCCACAATAGATTTCCATCAACAGGGAAAATAAGTCTAGAAATGCAAATACTTTGGACAAATGAACCCAATGACTATTAAATACTTTGAGACTAAGAGTTGATAGAAACCAGTTTCCAATATCAAGTTTGATAAAGGAAAATATGTCATGAAATAGAAAACAAATGGATGTTGGGCATGCTATACCAAAAAACAAACCCACTGCCATTGAGTGCATTCTGACTTATATATGGTAGTAAGTCTCTGAGGAAGTAGATTGCTTTGTCTTTTTTCTTCAGAGTGGCTGGTGGGTTTAAACTGACAACCTTCTGGTTAGCAGTCAAATGCCTTAGGCATTGCACTACCAGAGTTCTTTGTTGGGCATGCTAGCCATTGAAAATTCAATATTGTAATCCACATTCTTGACATCAAGTGATGATGGTGTAGAAGTAGTGGGATGGAACAGAATCTGCAGCAGCCAGTAACAGGGCTTTCCCACTGAAAACCTGACATCAGCTCCTTAGATGGACTCTGGTTCTAAAAGCAAAAACTTGTGTCTATTTTCTGGAATCAATGGGAGGATTATATAAGATTATATTTTTCAAGCATTTAGCACAATACTTGGCACACAGAGAGCAATTAATATATTTATTTGTTTTCACTGATTTCTCAGTGATATTTACTGATAAAATGCTAAGAGTCATTTCTCTCTGTATAGTGGCCTTATCACATAACTGCTCAAATATATTAACAATTTCATTTCAGCTGACTAACTTTGCACCATCAAGATATAGCAAAGTTGTTCAATAAGTAGGAAGGGGCACCAAGAGAGGCATTTGACATTTATCTAGTTATGAGGACTAGTCTCTTACATTTAAAAGAAAAAAAAAAAAGAAAGAAAGTAAAAGAAAACAATAAAAGCACCACCACCTGCTTCTAATTGGAGCTTCTGCCCTTTGAAAGATAGTGAGGTTAGAAGTTGTTCTCTGAAAGCGGCGCATGTGAACTCAGATGCCTTTGCACCAAGTTTTGATCTGGAAAGCAGCAAAGATTGTACTTCTCCCAACCCAGAGGGACATTTTCTCCCTGCAGTGAAATTCTTTGTTTTATATCACATCATGCTGGCTGGGAAGATAATACTTGCAATTGTTCCTGTATTTATTTCCTCTGCAAATTGCTGCCAGGACACCCTGGTACTGTGCAGTGAATCATGATTTTGTCACATCACAAATACCAGAAACACCTAGCTGATTCCACTTAAAATGAAAAGAATGGGGTGGGGGATGTCCAAGTCTCATACTAAGCATTAAATGTCCCTGAAATTCCTGCAGCAGGCATCATGTTCTTTTCAAATAAGGAAATAGAACTACAGTCTGCAATGCAGCATTGGCTGATTTCCTGATTTACTTAGGTTAGTTTTAAAGGAATTTCTGCTCTTATTGTGCACTTAAGTGTGAATGACAAAGAAAATGAGAGCATCTGTGCCCATTAGCACCTTCCTCAGGCACTAGTACTTCAAGGAATGGGCACTAAGCCTAAAATCCATGCATTAGCCACAAAAGATGCTGAGTGCATTATATCTCCCTCTGCTAAACTCTATGATGATAATTATAGTGTGTGACATACTACCATTTTAAAGCCCTTTACAGTTTATTAAGTACTTTCATATATAGTAGGCTGCCTGATCCTTATACTCATCCTGTGAGGTAGATAGGACAGGATTATGGTCTTTATTTTAAGTGAAAATACAAGCTGAATCAGAGTGAGGTGACTTGTCCAATGTTGTAGAACTAGGAAACAGTAGATCTGAACTCAAAACCAAGGATGATATTTCTGAATCTGGAGCTTTCTTTACTAAGCTCTCATGTCTTCAACAAAAGACTAAACAAACAAAGGCTTCTGACAAAAGGTGACAGAGTCAGTCATTCCCTCCAACCTGCTGTTGATAATGGTGGTAAGATTACTTTCGGAATTCTTTCATCCTGTTTCTCTCCTCCACATTCAAAACTCTTGAGCCACCACTTGGACCTTTTCCTACTGATTTACTTGTCCCATCAAATACTCTTGTATTCCTTAGTTCCTGGTGTGATGAAAGAATCCATGTTCAGTTCTGCACTTCTAGATGAGTGAGGGGCTGGACAAATGGCTGATAGTGACTTAGTACATTTCCCATTTTTGTGTGGACATTTTTTTTTAATGGGAACTAACTCAGAGATGCACATCCCTTAATTTAGAGTAACAGACATTGTACACACCATGGTAGAACAATCTATTTACGTGTAAAGCTGATCATGTTGAGGATCTTCCCTTAGTTTATATAAGGAATTGACAACTCGAGGTGAGTATACTTTCAACTGCTTCCTGTCCACTCCTTTCATACACAACAGCACAGATAGTCCCCAATGTCTTGAAGGAAGTTTACAGGTGATTGGAAACTAGTGAAGGGAAATTAGTTCTTGTTCAACCATTTATTACCCTTGTGAATGTAGGGAGTCATTTTCCTCCTAGGTTTCAGTGTCTTCATCAGTAAAATAGGAAGATTAAACTAAACAAATAATTTACTAAGCTGTTTTTATTTTTTATAACAGTAGATCCCATTTTCAAATGGAACTAATCTCAGTTTTCAAAATACAAAACAGGTAAGTAAGTTGTTTTCCTGATGTGAAGGGGTGATAAGGAGAAAACCATTCAGTTTTCCTTTCACTGCAGGCAGAGTCCTACAAAGTTTCCCTATAAGCCCTTGAGAATCTTTAAACATAGGCAAAGGCTTTGCATATGAAATGGAAGACTCAAGAGAGCTTAGTCTTTTATAGAAGTTAAATATTAATGAGTTGCTCTTTTCTTAATCTTACTTACCTCTTCTGTACCATCGCATGGCTCTGCGCATCCCTCCCTACTTTTCCTCTCTGGCTCTCTCTACTCTTGTTTTTAAAGGGTGACTTGTTAAGGGGCAGAGATATAACAGACAAAGCATCTGATACAGGTTTTCCAGAGAAAATGCAAACAGTGCTCCTTGGTGATGCAAACAGTTTGCAATTGAATAGTAACCTAAAGATTGACTATCTGAACCCAGCCAATGAAAGAAAGACCTAGTGAGTGATCAGTTTCCATAAATTTACAACTAAGAGAATCCTATGGAACAGTTCTACTCTGTAGCACATGGGCTTGCCATGAATTGGAACCCACTTGATGGCAGTGTATTTGGTCTTGTTTTATTTGTACATCTACTTATTAAACATTCATTAAGCTCCTTTTCCATGATATGATAGAGGATGTAAAGAGATTGCAAGATGCTCTCTACTTCTGGAGGAGACAGACAAGACATGTAGATCAATGTGTCAAACACTAGGCAGACATGGTAACTATCTTCTTGTGCTACAGACAAAATGCTGATGTGTTCAACAGTGAGATGAGAGAGAGAAAGAAGGCAATAGACAAAAAGATACAGAAAGATTCCCCCTCATTCAGAGGTAACAAAGATTGTAGTTATCCAAACCCTGAATTATTGGGATGCAAGTAATTAATCTGCTTATCATAATTTCTGAAGAATGAACCATATCTTGAATAGGTGAATGGAAAGGGCAAAGTTTTTAGGGCCAATGAGACTGCAAGAGTATCTGAATGTCTCCCACTCCATCAGCAATATCTCACCCTTGTTTGTAATCAAATAGGATTCTCATATGGTGTGTTAGACTGGGTTCTTCAGAGGAACAAAACCAGTAAAGCTTATATATATATAGAAAGAGAAATTTATCTTAGGAAAATGGCTCACACACTTATAAAAGCTGGCAAGTCCCAAGTTCTTGGATCAAACATCAAGCTTGAGGTTTATCCCGACTCACATGGCTGCAGGGGCTGATGAACTCAGGGTTGGCAGGCAGTATCCTGGCTGTTGACTCTAGTGAATGATAAATCCAAGATCTCCAGGCCGAATGGTAGATTGTTCACTCACAGAGAGTTGTAGGCAGCACAACAGAATCCTGATACACAGAAGAGTGTCTCTTTTCCCAGGATGTCCATAAATACACTGGAAGCAGGCCACACCCCCAGGGAAACTCCTTTTCAATGGATTGGCTGCTCAAAACATATACATCTGATCCCATCATTGGAAAAACCCACATCACAATTGCTTAAACCACACAAATTGTGGTCCAGCCAAGTTGACACACAGCTCCAACTATTACATATGGACTTTCTCCCAATATTATCTCTGTTAATTGAATTGATCAAGTAGTAGCAAATCTCTCACACAGAGACCTCCTTCATATCATTATCCTCTAAGAAATTTCCCCCTTCCTGGACACAGGCCTATTAGTAGAATTTTATAGCACAAGCATCTGATAGTATTGTAATTAATTCAGCTAATGCTTTCTGTTACATAAGGTATAGGAGTTTGCAGATATATAAGAGCTTAAATCTGAGGCACTTAGAGTATATAGATAGAGCAACTTGAAAGCAGAGCCTTAACTCCATCTTAAGTCTTGCTGTGAGTCAGGAATCCACTTTGAATCTTAAAGTTATATTTTCTAACAGCAGTTTTTCTCTCCTGTGCTTAGCTATCCTTAAAAATATACCGCAAGGGGAATATTTTTCTCTATGATCTCTTCAATATGTATGCTGAGCAAATAATCTGAGAAGCTGGACAATATGAAGAACAACATGGTGTCAAGATTGGAGAAAGACTCATTAACAACCTGAGATATGCAGGTAACAAACCTTGCTCTCTAAAAGTGAAGAAGACTTGAAGAACTTACTGATGAAGATCAAAGACTACAGCCTTCAATATGGATTGCACCTCAACATAAAGAAAACAAAAACCCTCACAAATTGTTCAGTAAGCCACATCATGATAAACGGAGAAAAGATTGAAGTTGTCAAGGATTTCATTTTACTTGGATCTAAAACCAGTGCCCATGGAAGCAGTAGTCAAGAAGCAGATGACTTATTGAACTGGACAAATATGCTACAAAAGACTTTTGTAAAGTGTTAAAGACAAAAGATGATACTTTGAAGAATAAGATCCACCTGACTGAAGCCATGGTATTTCCAATCACGTTATATGCATGTGAGAGCTGGACAATGAATAAAGAAGACATGGACTGCCAGAAGAACTAACAAATCTGTCCTGGAGGAAGTGCAGCTGGAATGCTCCTTGGAAGTGAAAATGGCCAGACATCATCTCACCTGTTTTGGTCATGTTGTCAGAAAGGACCATTCCTTGGAGAAGTATATTATGCTTGGTAAAGTGGAGGGTCAATGCAAAAGGGGAAGGACCTCAATGAGATGAATTGGCACAGTGGGTGCAACAATAGGCTCAGGTGTAGCAAGCATTGTGAGGCTGGCACAAGACCAGGCCATGTTTCGTTCTGTTGTACATAGGATCATTATGAGTCAGAGCCAACTCGATGGCACCTAACAACAACAACAACAGAACTTAGATATTTGAGTTGTGGTTTTGGCAAAGAATATTGAACGAGCCATGGATTGCTAGAAGAACAAACTAATCTGTTTTGGAGGAAATACAGTCAAAATGCTCCTTAGAAGTGAGAATGGCTAGACTTCATCTTTTGTACTTTGGTCATGTCGTCAGAAGGGACCAATCCCTGGAGAGAGATCTTGTGTTTGGTAAAGTACAGAATCAGTGAAAAAGAGGAGTACCTTCAATGAGATGGATTGACACAGTGGCTATGATGATGGGGTCAAGCATGACAATGATTGTGAGGATGGTGCAGAACTGGGAAGTGTTTTGTTTTGTTGTACATAGGGTTGCTATGAGTTGTAACTGACTTGAGGGCACCTAACAACAGCAAAATGGTCAAGCAGATGCAGGATGTCAATAGTCCATTCCTGGAGGGTCTTGACACACAGCATTATTGAAAAATCTCCCCAACAATGGACCCTTAGGAAAAGACATGCTTTGAGAAAGTAGTTTTAATAGAACATTTCCAAAGAAGCATATCCTGTGATTGTTTTGTGAACATTCTGTAATCATCTGCAAAGGAGGTATGCTTGCAATTATGTACCCTTAACCAATCTTGTAAACTCAGGTGTTATGTTCAACAATCACTGTAAGTCTCCAGCTTTTGTTAACTCACCTTTGACTTCCACAAATTACTTGTTAGACAATCAAAATATTACCATGTTAATTCTTGTTTCAACAATATCAATATTGCTTGGATGTCTGCAACTTCTCAGAGAGATAGTTCACTTTGTGGATTCTGCTTATCCTCAGTTTAAACTGTGTCTTGCCTTCAGTAAAACTCTGTCTTGAATCAACAGAGCACAAGGTGTGACTCTGTCACACAGGTTAATTTAGTTTCCTTAAATGATAAAGAAATTCTGATACAGTAGCAAGTTAGTAGCTGCATGCTTGATTCCCTGGAGTATTTGTAGTTTATGGTGCTCTCTGCCTACTGAATTCCAGATTCATTAAAAGACATCTAGATTCAATGCTTATTTCATTTACAAAGTTTCTGGCTGAAGCTTAATTTATGAGATTGGGATGGTTTTAGTTATGAAAGAAACTTTACCTGTGCTGTGGTCACTGGGCATTCGTACCATGAGAAAATTTTGGAAACATCTGATTAAAATACAACATTAATATTATAATTTAAATTGCTTTTCCCTGTGACCACCCTTGTGATTGAGAGAGGTGAGATAGTGTAGGAAATAGTTTCTCAACCTCAGCACTATTGGCATTTTGGGTCACAGGATACTTTGTTGTGGGAGCAGTCCTGTTCAGTGTAGGATGTGTAGCAACATCCTTTTCCCTTACCCATTATATGCCAGTAGCATTCCCCTTCTTAAGTGGAGATAGCCAAAAATGTTGTAGATATTACCAAATGTCTCCTGGGATACAAAATTTCTCCTGGGCAAGAACCACTGATTAAGAATGTCATATAGGTATTAGTCTGCTTAGGTTTTAAACTAGGTGCTTCTGAGCTGTGACCTTGGACACATTATTTAAATGCTCAATGTCCATATATTCGGAATGAGATAATATTGGCTACTGTACAACATTGTTGTGAGTCAAGTGAGTTAATACATCAAAAGTTCTTACAATTGAGCCTGCTACATAATACAACTCAAAAATTTGAATTATTCATATTATTGGTGTCTTGCAGATGATCCACATGTTACAGATTTATTTATACAAATACAAGCATAAGTAGTCATAAATAATAGGATCAGACAGTTGTTCTCCCAGAGAACCTACGGCAGTTTACTGTCCTTCTAGTTGGGGAAAGAATATGCTCTAACTTGGAGTCATAGATGTAGGTGCAAATTCTGTTCCTGTTGCCTATTAATTTGGCTATGGAAAACCTTGTCTCTGATCTTTACTATCCTCTTTTATAAAATATCACCTATGATGCATATTAGAAGAATCAAAACCAATATAAGGCAAAAAAAGATAAAAACAAACTCCCACCTGCTTGCTCTCCCACCCTCCTATCTTTTTTATCTTCTTTTCTTTCTTCCTTCTTCTTTTCCTTTTTTTCCCCAGGCCTGACTATAACAAACTTTATTTTATTGACTCTGCTTCTCAAAGTGCAGCAATTTTCAACCACTTGGAGCGTTTGTTAAGATATAGATGACTGGGTCTAGCCCCAAGACTGTCTGATTTAGGAAGTCTTGGGTAGAGCCTTGGAATTTGCATTTCTAACAAGTTCCTAATTGATGTTAATGCTAAACCATTAGCATGACAGCCCCAATCCCTCACCTTTTGGGTGATGGTCCCACTGTTTCAGTCCACTAGCATGGTAGACCCACCCTCTGGAATTTAGGTGGTAGCCCCACCCTGTGAAAGGAAGGAAGCCTTGGCTTGGTCCCCCATGCTTCTTCTAACAGTGCTGCTGGGCTCTGACCTTTTCTCTAGATCGTCTTTTCCTTTCCTTGGAGGGCAGCAGTTATTTACACCGGAGTAACTCCATTGATTCACTTCTTGCCTGTAGAATTCTAGGAATCAGCTAGTTTTCCTTTATTTCACCCCATCCCTGTCACATTTCTGCCGAAATGATTAATTGGATCCAAGTCACATGACCCATCTCACCAGCAAATGGCTATCTAGCCACACACTTGGCTTTCCAGGGCATACTTTCTTAATTTGCACAAGAATTTTGCAAATATTCAAGTTTTGGTTTAGTTTTGCACAGTTCACTTTTCAACCTACTTCTTTCTTCCTGCATTTTACTATAAGCAGCAAAGAAAAACCACAATAAACCTTTGAAATTTTGCTTAGAAATCTCTTCAGCTAAAAATCCAAGTTAATCACTTGCAAGTTCTAATTTCCATGAAACACTTGAACATATTCGGGCAAGTTATTTGCCACTTTATAATAAGGATCACTTTTCCTACAATACCCATTAACGTGCTGATTTTAAAACCTCATGAGAAGCACATTTAACATCCACATTTCTAGCTCTATTCTGTTCATGACGATAAAGCTTTCTTGATATCTCTCAATTCTTTGTAAGCTTTCATCAGAATTGATCTCAATGTCCATAATTCTAACACTTATTTTTTTTTTTAAGAGAATTTAGGTTTTTACTGTGAACTGCCTAAAAATTTTACACATTACTGAGTTATAATGCATCTTCCATATTTTAGGTATTTGTTCCAGCAGCATTCCACTAACCAAAACCCATGGCCATCAAGTCAATTCTGCCTCATAACAACCCTATACTGTAGGGTAGAACTGCGCTATAGGGTTTCCAAGACTATAAATATTTACAGAAGCAGAATACCTCCTCTTTCTCCTGTGGAGTGGCTGGTGGGTTTGAACTGCTATTCTTTTTCTTAGCAGCCAAATGCTTTAATCACTATGTCACCAGAGCTACTTGGTACAAAATTGGTACAAGAAAATCACAAGTGATTTTAAAAATAACAACTTACTGTCTTACAATTTTACAGGCTTGGAGTTTGAATTCAGGGCATTGTCAGGGTTATGCTTTGTTTTGTCTAGGAAAAAAAATAATTCCTTGTCTCTTTCATCTTCTGGTAGCTCTGGGAGTTTCTTGGTGTTCTTGACTTATAAATGGGTCCTCATACTGTATCTTACCCTTGTTTATGTGATACTCTGTTTTCCTTTTTTATGAGACACCACTCAGAAAAGATTAAGTTTCAGATCCAGCCTACTTTAGTTAATGACCTCATTAACATAACAGAATAAATACATCATTTACAACAGTGACATATTCACAGGCACAGGACTTAGAATTTCAACATATCTTTTTTAAGGAGCACAATTCAATTTATAATAGTTATATTGGCAAGACTACATGTATTGGACTTTCCAACCTAAGATCATGCAAGGCAAAGTATTAAAAATACTTTTTGCACTTCAATTTGTCATATTAAGTGCAATTAAAACTGTGTGACATTTACTAGTAGCTTAATGGCATATTAGGTGCACATTTTATTGCTTACATAATTTTGCATTAATTGTATGCTATATACTTTAAGTCCACATGGTGTCTTCATTTACATTACCACACTTGTTCAAACATTCCTTTACAAAAAAACATAAAATCTAATTAAATATTATGTGAATTAAAAACATGACTAAATATATTCTGTATAATTAATTGAAAGAAAAGTTTGTGCAATATCATTTTTCTTTTTATAGAAATATCTAAACCACAATTACTATATTATATGAACCTAAAATTGTCTATTCTTTTGATTATCTCCTTCTCTCCTACCCTCTCCATCAAAGATATACCCTTCAGTTGCATACCACACCAAAAACCAAACCCATTGCCCTCAAGTTGATTCCAACTCATAGCGACCTCCACTGAGTTTCTGAGGCTGTAGATCTTTGTGCAAGTAGATTGTCTCATCTTTCTTCTATGGAGTGGCTGGTGGGTTTGAACTGATGACTCTCTAGCTAGCAGCCAAATGTCTTATCTACTATGCCACCAGAGCTCCTTCTTCAGTTGCATAGCACATGCAATTTTTTAAAGAATATATGATGTTATTTAATGCAATACCAACAGCAGGCAAAACATGCATTATTATTCCTTTTACATACGTATGAAAGCCTGAAGTTCACAGAAGTTGAAAGACTTGGTAAAGGCTATATATCTAATAAATTAAAAAGTCAAAACTAGAACACTGCTCTCAATTTCCAATCTTTTTTGTTCCTCCTCTTCCACCACAGTCACAAGTCAAATTGAATAATGGGAGAATGATCTCCTTTATAAAGGAGGAAAAACTGTATTAGGAATCACTTTCCTAAGACCTTCTCTCCTTTTGCCCATTTATTTCATCACTTGGGCGGGTGCTAACTCTCATGGAGATAGAAAGGTAGAGCCAGGTCACCAAACTATCTTAACAAACAACTTCCGGTCAGGAACAGGTGCTGAAAAAGCATGAAGAAGAACACCTTGTTACTCCTCAGCTGTTGGAGAATGTAAAGAATATTCAGTTCCAAAACAGGTGTGGACTGAGGGACTGGAGAAAGGAGGTTAGGGAAAAACAAAGGAGGATCTCTTTAAGTATGTGTCTTTAAGACATGAGTGCTCAAAAGCAGGATCTGAGCCCTGGGAATTTATGTCTCTGATATAATTCAGAGTCTAGAAAAAGGATGGGAAATTTCTGCTTCAGTAGGTACTAAGATCTAATTGGGCTAAGTGTTGATTAATTAACCTTCACTTTTCACCAAGTAGGAGCTCTCGTGGCATAGTGCCTAGGACATTTGACTGCTAACCAGAAGGCTGGCAGTTCTAACCCACCAACCACTCCTTGGAAGGACGATTGGGCAGTTTACTTCCATAGTGATACTGCCTTGGAAACTCAAGGAAGTGTTGCTAAGCGTTTGATCCAAATCGAATGCAGTGAGGTTTTTTTTTTTTTCTTTTTTTTTAAAATCAAGTGTGAGCAACTGTGGTATGCTGTTAATGATATTCAAAAAAGAGTCAGGAAACATTTGAAAGCAAATATGCTTTTGTGACTACACAATCCATCTAGGCTATGAATTCTTTATTTTAGAGCAACTTTTCCCCAACAGGGACACTCTGGTGGCATAGTGCCTAAGGCGTTTGACTGCTAACCAGAAGGCTGGTGGTTCAAACCCACCAGCCACTCCTCAGAAGGAAAATTGGGCAATTTACTTCTGTAGAGATACCACCTAGGAAACTCAAGGAGGAGTCGCTACAAGTCTAATCAACTCAACAGCAAAGCTCAAGTAAAATAATGACTGCTGTCAGTAGAACAAGAGTAATCAAGTATAACCCTGTCTTCCTCATCTACACACAAATTCCAGTAGAACAAAGGGTTTGAGGTGATGGGAAGGAGATGAAGAGGAAAATAAATTTAATAAATTAGGTTATGAATTTCATTACTTCCTACTTATAAAACATGCTGTTAGTATAAGATATGATTCTTTCTCTCAAAGTAATTAAAATTATGTTGTGGAAATAAACAATACACACACACCTTGAAGTTGAGAGTGCAGTCAGCACAATCAGTGTTTAATGATGGCAGTCCTACAGGATTTCAGGATGTGGATCACAGTAAGATTTGGGAAATATTTTGGGGTCTTTGGGAGACCTTGCTTTGTTCTGAATACTTTCTTAGTTTTAGCTCTGGTGTCTTTCTTAGTCCTTTAATATTATACAGTTCTTACTGAGATGATATTTTGGAGGATTTTCTAATATTGGATTTTAAGGTCAAACTGACTTATTGGTTTTTCTCCCCTTGGGCTTATTATCATTTACAACAAAATTATTTTGCTGTTTGTGATGTGAATTATCCATCAATATAACTCAACCATATATTGATATTGGGGAAAAAAAAAAGATTGAAATGATTCAAAATAAAATGAAGAGTGGTGGGCAGCTATGAGGAGAAGGGTGTTTTGTTTGCACCATGTTTAAGGAAATTTTCAGAAAAGTTAGACATTTCATTGGTTTCTTTAATCCACAGGGAAGAACAAATCAATACATATATTATTCTTTCTCCTAACACTTATAATTTATATGCATGTAACCAAGCCACAGTGAGATGAAATAAAAGATACCAAATTTTCTTTTATAGTTTTATCAACTCAAGGCAGTTTGGCTTCTACAGAGTTAAATAAGTGGACTTTTATATGCAGAAAATATTTATTCCATTAGCCTTTTAGAAAACAGGTAATGCTACAGTTTCAGTAGACTAATCACAGCTTGTTTTGTTATTTTATTTAATTTGGTTCTTTAAAGTAGGCTTTCCTGATCTAATCCACCAGATAATTAACATGTATTCTCCAAGCATTCTTCTTTTGTGTTTATTTCCTTGTATACACTTGTCTTGGGAAGCGAAGTGTTGTTTTATGATAACTCAAGAACAATTATTACATACTTTAAGCAAAGAACATTCCAGTCTATATACTTTCCTTACTGTCAACACACTAAGCATTGGTGGCACTCTAGCCACTGGGAGAGGTGTGTTTTGTTGTGATGAAGCCTGAAACAACCTCATTCTATGACTCAAAACTGGGAGTAGAAAGACAGAAAATTGAAGTTTAGGAGAGATGAAGCAAATCACAGAAAATGTGGAATTAAAGTAATCAGCTTGGAAGCTCAGAAGAGACAAGTATCTGGCAAGAGGCAAGTGATCTTTTTTCAACAACTGTTGAACAAATCATTATTGAATACTTGCTATTATCAAGGAATAAGTTATTGATCCTGATGTGGTCTCAAAGCAGAGTAAGTGGAAGTAAGAGTGAGACAAATAATAATAAAATCTAAAGAAAAAACAAAATTGGAAGTTGAGCTGTAGACTGTTGAGACATGGAAATTCTGTTGGTACATAGATGAGATATGAAAATAAATGTTGTTAATGTGCTATCAGTTTGGCCCCTTATGCAGGTTACTCCTTGCAGAAAGAGAAAAAATGATGACCAATCCTTCACCCTCCCCATGATAAATTGTGGGTCAGATCATTGTAATCTGTATGGTTGTCACTAACTGATTTTTGGGAGTAGTTCACTAGGCCTTTCTTTGTGTCTTAGTCTGGAAGCTCCACTGAAACTTGTTAAACATGATAGCAACACACAAGTCACTACTGACAGATGAGTGGGGGTTGCACATGAGGTACATTAGCCAGTAATCAAACTCTGATCTCCTGCATGAAGGGCAAGAATTCTATCATTGAACCATCAATGTCTCAGTAAAGTGGATACCAAAACCAGTTGTCATAGAGTCAATTCTGATTCATGGCAACATCATATATGTTGGAGTAAAACCATATTCCTTAAAGAGTTACTTGGGTGGTATTTTTTGGAAGTAGATTTCCAGGCCTTTCTTCCAAGATACTTCTGGGTAGATGTCCAACTTTTCAGTTAGCAGTCAAGTACAGTAATCCTTTGCACCACCTAGAGACTCCCACCAAAGTTTATAGAAGTTTCCAAATACATGACATTTATCTTGCAAAATGATGCTATAGGGCTGCTATGAGTAAGTCAAAATCTATTTGACAACAATGAGTTTGGAATAACCCTGCACTCAATCTTCTGCCATAGTCTAGACAGTTCAGAGCTAGTGATGTTCACTTTATTTTGAAGGCATGAGCAAATTACACTCTCACAAGTATCTTATTAGTATCTTTATCATTATTGGCATTATTAACCTTCTTTATTACTCTAATCTCTTGGCTATTTTAAGATGGAATAACTAATTTCACATGAAATACAAATTAAATAAAATAAAAAGGCCATGAATGATCTACAGTGGTGTTTTCCTAAAAGAAATTCTCTACTATTCTTATACTTCATTCTGTATGTGAGATGTTACTGTAAGAGACATTATAATGTCTATTGTGGACATTTTCCTGGGCTGTGTAACCTGGAAACTCCAGTGGCTCACCAAATTGAGTAGAGTCAGACTATATTTTTCCTATTCTGCCACAGTCATGCATACATCTGTTTACGAAGAATCTAAGCAAGGATCCTTCATTTGCCCAGTCCTTCAACTGAGACCATTTTATTCTCTGATAATTCCTTGCCTTGAGATGATGAAGTTTGATATGTATCCTCATTATGATTTTATGAAGCAGTAAATGCCACCACCCCCATCTGCTATGAGGCAGCATCCACTGAAGGGTGAGACTGGTAACCAAATTTGTTTTTGGAAGATCATAGAGAATATATCACTGTTACACACAGCTCTTGCTGCTGTTGCAGATCCTGTCATATCTGAAGTCCTAAAACAAGCTTTCTGTTCTTTAAAGAACTTCGGGAGAGGGAGTAGAGGTGCACCAAAGGGCATTGTCTAATTTTTGAGTGTGTTTAGTTGAAAAGCTTTTCCTCTGCCAGGGATTCTGTTAGAGAACAAATCAAACTCACTGGGGATATGAGTGAAAGCCCTGTCAAAACAGAGCGAGTGAAATGAGGGCAAGGTGGGACTCCAGGGTTAGACTTGTTCAAGCCTTTGGATGACTCACAAGATCAAGAGGCCCAAAATAGGAGGCAGAGAACAGAATAAAAGCTGAAGTTTTAGGGAAATTTTAGAAACTTCTTTAATAAGTTAATAGCTAAACAAGGGCTGCCATGAGAATTTACTTGATGGGAATGAAATTTAACAGGAAGACTCTTTATAATCACTGTTATTGGTGCATTTGATAGTGTCATCTTTAGCCTACTAATAAGTGTAATTAATGTAGTCTATGGTGGTGTAGTGCCTAAGGCATTTGACTGATAACTAGGAGGTTGTTGTTGTTGTTGTTGTTGTTGTTGTTGTTATGTGCCCTCGAGTCGGCCCTGACTCATAGCGACCCCTCCTTGGGTTTCTGAGGCAGTATCACTATGGAAGTAGGATTGCCCAACCTTCCTTCCGAGGAGTGACTGGTGGGTTTGAACCGCCAGCCCTCTGGTTAGCAGGCAAGAGTCTTAGCCACTATGCTACCAGAGCTCCCGACTAGAAGGTAGGAGGTTCAAATCCATCAGCCACTCCACCAAAGGAAGACTGGGCAATCTACTTCTGTAAGATTTACTATCTCAGAAATCCAAAAGGGGTCACTGTAAGTCAGAATCCACTCAATGGCTGTGAGTTTGATTTGGTTTTTGTTATGCTTACCTTGGAGAGAAACCCAGCATTTTCTTAAAATGTAGAAGCTTCAAAAATTTTGGTAGAAAGAATAAGGAATTTTGTTTTATACTGTCTAGTAGTATGGCTATCAACACAAATTAATTAGCTATAAAATTACCAGTTAGATAATTGAGGCTCATTGCATACCCTGGATGATTCTCTTTGGATGTTAAAAGGTTGGGAGGTGGATTCATAGTACCTAGATTAAAATCCCAGCCTTTTCACTTCCTCGCTGTGTGGCTCTGAGCGAGTTAAACTTTGCTAGTAGATTTTGTTTCCTCATATGTCAAATGAAAATAATAATAAGATCTAAATTACAATGTTTTTAAAAATTAATTAAATTACAAGGTGAGTAAATTATTTTGTGTAATATCTGACCTGTTGTTGTTGTTGTTATGTGCTGTTGAGTCATCTCTGACTCATAGCAACCCCTCCTTGGGTTTCCAAGGTGGTATCTCTATGGAAGTAGATTGCCCAATCTTCCTTCTGAGGGTGGCTTGTGGGTTTGAACCACCAACCTTCTGGTTAGTAGTCAAGTGCTTTAAGCACTGTGCCACTAGAGCTCCCATGTGCCTATTAAATGATTAATAATTGTTACTATTATTAATAATTAATTGTTCCATCAATTAATTACTACTGAATTCTAGAAAGCAACCTAATTAATTAAGTACTAAAGTAAGCAACTGTCAACACTGTTTGTCTGTTTAGGCACAATTTACAAAGCCATGGGGTATCTACTGTAGATCTCTGCAATACCTAGCTATATGGCTCTGTTTTGTTTATATTTGCCCTGTAAATAATGTTCATTTAAATGTATTAAATTAAAATTATTTAATTTATTAAATCTTAAATTGATTATTAAATGCTTTGTTCATTTATTAAGTTTCTGGTTGAAGACAAGAATATCTCACAACTCTAATGCTCTGAACCCAATGTGGAATTTAAAATTAAAAATGCTTCAAAAGCACTGACTATGTGTTGCCATGATTTTACACATCATTTATTCTTGGGTCTAGGGACTTCAGTCATTATGTTTGGTCAATAATCACACAAGTATTGTCTAAAACCAGCAGGATTTATGTTATTTTTGGAGGCCTGTAAAAGTGAAAGATTTTGCTTTGGGAAGACATTCTCACAAGTTTATTATTTCAAAATAATTCACACTAACACTGAGTCTTAGCTGCAGTTGATACCCATCATCAATTTCTTTAATTATCCTACACATTTCTCCTTTATGTTTGGTTCGACTTAACTTATTTAAAAGGGGACTCTTTATAGTGTATTATTTCCTTATGATAGACCTTATCTGCTTGGAATTTGGACACATATTAATTATTCTTTTCAAAGTTTTAAAGTACCTGATGGAGCATTGTGAGCATCATGATGGCTTTAAGTGCTTTATGAATAAATATGTGATCAAACTGAGAAGAGTATATGAGTTTTCTAACTCATTGTGTGAACCTTTAAATATAGTGGAACCTAATGAACCCAGACTACACCAAGAACTTTGTCCAGCTTTACACAGTTACGTCTACTGATAGATACAACATGTACAGAAAGATTTCCCACAAACCCTGAGTTAAAACCAGGACAGGATATTTGCCATTTGCATGTCTTCCATCATCTACTGGAGAAGTTGTTGTAATTAATCTTCATTGATAAATCTGCAGTTTTGTGAACCAGAAATGTGGGCTGGGCAGGACACTGTAGATTCTGAGTTGCATTATATTTCTCTGACATGATGTCTCTTTGCCAACTACTTGTTATCTTTCTTGGATTCCCCAAGAGATTAGGAATCTCACTTTAAAGTCAATTTTACTAGATCCCTGTACAGAACCTGGACTATACTTCTAGGCACTCAGAATCTCTTTAACCTCCTCTTTATCTCCTGAAGCCCTGCTGTGACTAGACCCCTACACAGAGTTACACTGAGGATGCGCACTTACCTCTGCATTCCCATGGGTCAGAAATTCTTGCCTTTGCATTTGTCTTTACCTGTTTTCCAGTTTTGTAGTTCAACTATGAACAATTATCCAAATCAGTTTTTTCCAAATAGTCCACAAACATATTTGTTCTAGGAAATGCTAATAGACATCCTTTGATCATTATGTTTGCAATACTTTATATCTTCCTCTGAAGAAACACTGTGAATTAGCACATTACATGCTTTAAGATACCTTCTTTACAGGAAAAATAAAACGTAACAGATTTAACCCATTTAACTCACAATTTTCAGATTTATTTAAATCTAGCGTATTTATAATATTATAACTTCTAAATTGAGTCATTTGAAATAGTGTTTCATGAAACACTGGTTTGAAAATATTGGCACCATTCTGGATCATTAGGCATTCAGCCATCTCTCAGGGATGATTTTTCAGCCCTCAGTTTAACCATCTATGAATTCTTTTTCTCTCCACCACTTCCCATTACTAGGTCCCTGGAATTTTTCTCACTTGCTAGAGTCACAACATGAGTGACAATTCAATGGTTTTGCCTATTAATATTCCACATTTTCTAGTTCCAAGTGTTCCTCTTCCAGGGTGTACTTTTGGGAGAGAGCACTTGTTTGGGGTGGGGAGCAGGAGATTATTTCAACCTCCTGGGAGGCACTTTATATTTGGTTTAAGACACTTGTTCATCTTCTGGCTTTGGAAAACATTTTCAGCATACCAATTAAAAGCACACCCTGCAAATTAGAGGAAAATTATCATTTATTCATGTCAGACCAAAACTACAAAGAAGGCCCTTGAGCTAGACGTCTGATTTTATATATGACATGTCAGTAAGATCACTTGTCTGTCATACAACAAATAGGGAGATTCATTATTTCACAACTCTGCAAAATCCATCAAAAACACTCACTTGTATCCCAACCACAGCTTTTATCTTGACACCTCCCAATACTACAGGCATTTCCTCCTGTGAGCATTATAGACAATTATCTGGCTACATTACGGTTCTTGCAAAGTTGTCTTGCATTGCAGAGCAGCAAAGTCTCCCACTGATGCTGAACTCCCCTTTACATTGGAGATCATGTTAGTTTATTTCTAGGTCCTTTCTTACTACTTTGAGAGCTCTTGTGGCATAGTGCCTAAGGCATTTGACTACAAACCAAAAGCCTGGAAGTTCAAAGCCACCAGCCACTCCTCAGAAGGAAGGTTGGACAATCTAATTCTGTAGAGCTACTGCCTCAGAAACCCAAGGAGGGGTCGCTATGAGTTGGGTCTGACTCAACAGCATTGAGTTTGGTTTGGTTTTTAGTTCTTACTACTTTATTACTTCCATATTCTCTTCAACTACACTTCTTCTTTCATCAGTTTTTCTTCTGCATCACCTAAGAAGATCCCCTATGGCATGTTGTTGTTGTTAAGTGCCATCGAGTCATTTCCGACTCATAGCGACCCCATGCACAGCAGAACAAAACACTGCCTGATCCCGCGCCAGCCCCACAATCCCTGCTATACTTGATCCCATCATCACAGCCACCATATCAATCCATCACGTTGAAGGCCTCCCCCTCTTTCATCGACCCTCCACCCTACCAAGCATGACATCCTTCTCCAGGGAATGGTCCCTTCTTACAACATGACCAAAATAGGTGAGACGAAGTCTGGCCATTCTTGCTTCCAAGGAGCATTCTGGCTGCACTTCCTCCAGGACAGACCTGTTAGTTCTCTTAGCAGTCCATGGTACTTTCAGCATTCTCCGCCAGCACCACAACTCAAAAGCATCAACTCTTCTTTGGTCTTCCTTATTCATTGTCCAGCTCTCACATGCATACCAGACAATTGGAAATATCATGGCTTGTGTCAGGCGCACCTTAGCCCTCAAGGAGATATCCTTGCTCCTCAGCACTTGAAACAGTTCCTTCGCAGTTGACTTTCCCAATGCTACACGTCGTCTAATGTCCTGACTGCTGCTTCAGTTGGCATCGATTGTAGAACCAAGCAACGTGAATTCCTTGACAACCTCAATCTTCTCTCCATTTATTGTGATGCTGCTCATTGGTCCAGTTGTGAGGATTTTTGTTTGCTTTATGTTGAGATGTAATCCATACTGCAGACTGTATTCTTCAACCTTCATCAGTAGGTGCCTTAAGTCATCCTCACTTTCAGCAAGCAAAGTTGTATCATCTGCATATCTCAGGTTGTTAATGATTCTTCCTCCAATCCTGATACCACATTTTTCTTCATATAGTCCAGCTTCTTGGATTATTTGCTCAGCATATAGATTGAATAATTGTGGAGACAGAATACAACCCTGAGGCACTCCCTTCTTGATTTTAAACCATGTAGTGTCCCCTTGTTCTGTTCGAACGACAGCCTCCTGGTCAAGGTACAGATTCCTCATGAGTACAATCAAGTGCTCGGGGATTCCCATTCTTCTCAATGTTGTCCATAATTTGTCATGATCCACACAATCAAATGCCTTTGCATAGTCAATAAAACACAAGTAAACATCTTTCTGGTATTCCTGCCTTGAACCAAGATCCATCTGACAACAGCTATGATATCCCTTGTTCCACGTCCTCTTCTGAATTCGGCTTGAACCTCTGGAAGTTCTCTGTCAATATACTGCTGCAAACGTTTCTGAATTATCTTCAGTAAGATCTTACTTGCATGTGATATTAATGATATTGTTCTATAATTTCTACACTCTGTGGGATCACCTTTCTTTGGAATGGGCAAAAATATGGATCTCTTCCAGTTAGTTGGCCAGGTAGCTGTCCTCACTTAAGAAGATCCCCTATGACATATGCTCTAGTATTTCAGGACAACAATTAGAGTATCCCTGATTGTGCCTTATTAGACTTCCATTTCCAGCTGTGCATTTGACATTTTGCCAATGGTTCCTATATGTTAGTTTACTAATAGAATGTATGATTACTCTGCAGAGTTGATTGAAAAGGACATGACTACAAACTCTACTTCCAATAATGAAATATTCTTTAATTTCCTTTCTAGTGTCTTCATCAAACAGAGATCACATCCTCCTTGAAGAAAGGTGAAAAGAAATGAGTTATAGCAGATGCTTAAAATAGAGAATAGAACACCTTAAAAAGGGGAAAGGAGAGGGATTTCCAGTGGTGCTTCTAATTAGCCAGTGAACACAAAAGGTGATGAGTTTATGGTGTGGCTTGGTAGACCCACCACTCTAATGCAGTATAGAGATGGAAGAAAGCACCAAAATGAAGTTCCATAGTTGGAGAACAGCTCTAAATTTAACTTCTTTCTTTCCCAGCCGGGACAGGGGGTGTGATCATCATTATAAAGGTAAAAGCTGTGGGACAAGACCTTAGAACAAATGTAAGGAACAGAGACAGTGTTCAAGAAGTGAGGTAATGAGGATTTAGGAAGATTTGAGAAGGGAAAATAAATGTAAGTCAACCCTTTAGTTTGACTTTTGTAAGAAGTGCAAGAGTGGAGCAAAATAAGAAGAGATGAAGGACTGAGAGAGGCTTGGTGAGTGAGAATGATGGCAGAGAATATGGAGGGAAAAGCATGAGTTTCAGGTCACTTGGAGACAGGTTCTGAGCCCTATAATATCCTTGTTCTTATTAGATGTTGTTGAGTTGTTTTTGACCAATAGCAGATGCCATGTGATAGAGTGGAACTGCCCATAGAGTTTTCTAGGCTGTAATCGTTACAGAAGCAGATTGTCAGGTCTTTCTCCCACAGAGTGGCTGTATGGATTCAAACCACCAGTTGATCAGTTAGCAGTCAAATGTTTAACCTTTCTACCACTAGAGCTCATTGGCTTGCTTAAATCTGCTTCTTTATTAATAAAAGAAGATAATAATACCCATTGCCAGGATTTGAGGGATGAATTTGTACATAATATAATAATAATAAGAAGCTCTGAAAAAAAAAAATAAATAAATAAAGAAGCAGCAGCTCTGGTGGTACAGTGGCTAAAACATTCAGCTGCTAACCAAAATGTTGGCAGTTCAAACCCACCAGCAACTCCAAGGGAGACAGATGAGACAGTCTGCTTCTGTAAAGATGTATAGCTTTGGAAGCTCTATGAGGGCAGTTCTACTTTGTTCAATACAGTCTCTGAGTCAGAATCAACTTGAAAATGGCAGTTTTTTTTTTTTTTTTTTTAATATATATAGTAACAACAGTAGTCAAACCAAATGAAACTCAGTGCCATCAAATTGGATCCAACTCATAGTGACCCCTCCTTGGGTTTCTGAGGTGGTATCACTACTGAAGTAGATTGCCCAACCTTCCTTCCAAGGAGTGGCTGGTGGGTTTGAACGACCAGCCTTCTGGTTGTGGGTTAATTCCTTGCTGCATAGTTGCAGCAGTAGGTAACATTTATTAAGCCTTACTCTGTGCAAGGCTAAGCATTTTACATGTTGTTTTGTTGTTATGTGCCGTCAAATCGGACCCGACTCATAGAGACCCCTCCTTGGGTTTCCAAGGCAGTGTCACTACAGAAGTAGATTGCCAAGCATTTTACGTAGAGATCTTTATTTAATCTTTGCAATTACCCAGAGTGTTGTTGTTATTGCTAGATGCCATCAATTTGGCTATGACTCAGTTACCCCATATACAACAAAAGGAAAACCTGCCCAGTCCTTTAACATCCTCTAATCCTTGATGGGCTAGACAGAAATTCCCATAATTATCTTCATTTACAGATGGAAAAAGTGTTAAATACCATGCCCAGATCACAGAGGTGTTAAGTAGTAAAGATGAAATTTAAATTCAGTCTATCTGACTGTAAAGCAAATGTTCTTAATCACTAGACCATGTTGTATTATTTACTCAGTGAAGAATTTTTGAGGATAGGTTATGATCAGTGGAATTTGACCTTGAAAAAAAATCCTTCAAAGATGTTAAAATCTGACCTCTGAAGGACTTTTGCAACCTCCAGAGACCCATGTAGGAAGAGTCAAGCTATCCATACCTTTAATGGTAAAAACAAACAAAAAGCAACCCACTGCTATAAAGTTGATTCCAACTCATGACCACCCCATGTGTTCCAGAGCAGAGCTGCTCAATAGGGTTTTCTTGACTGTACTCTTTATGGAAGCAGATTTCCAAGCCTTTCTTTTGTGAGAAGAAAAATATACTTCTCTGCAAAAGTAGGAAAACATAGCCTAAATTCTTAGTTAGAAAACATGACATTGCTTTGGAATCTCATATTCACCTATGATTGAGCAAAGTAGCAGGGTCTGATTGAAATGAAAAGTAAAGAGTTTTATTGAAGGATAAGGCAATTTGCAAACTGAGAATCACAAAGTTCAGAGGATTCTGAACTAAGTGATCCAAGAAAGAGACATTTTTGAGTTTGTATAAGAAAATACAAGGAACTTCAGTGGAAATTCAGCGGTTGGTTGACATTTAGGTAATAACTACAAAATTGGGTGATGGTACATCTGCTTGGTAGGAAATCACATACTTTCCTAAAATTGTTTTTTAATGTCACAGATACAAAACCAAAGCAAACCCACTACCTTTGAGTTGACTCACGGCATCCCCATAGGAGAGTAGAGCCGCCACACTGGGTTTCCAAAGCCGTAAATCTTCACAGAAGCAAACTATCTCTTCTTTATCCTGTGGAGTGTCTGGTGGGTTCCAACCACTGACCTTTTGGTTAGCAGCCCAATGTTTTAACCACAGCACCATCAGAACTCCAAAAGTCACAAAGTAATCATTAAAATTTGTACATCTGGCCTCAAAATGATCATGAGATCCTTTTTGTATGACTTCAGGGAGGATGTAAGTAATTCTAAACTTTTTTTTTTTTTTTAATTTTATTGTGCTTTGGGTACAAATTTACAGAGCAAAATTTGTTTTGCATTCAACATATTGTGTACATTTGATTTCATGCCCTGATTACCATCCCAACCAAACCAAACTCTACTCTCCTCCCATTCCTGTGACTACCCCCTCCCTGTGCCTTTCTTAACTATGCACTCCTGTCTGTCCAGCTTTCTCTCTTTGTGAATACTGCCCCCCTGGTGCCCCATGGACGATTACTCTAAGGGGTGATCTCCCTAGAGTAGGTGGGTGCATCACCTTGGAATAGGTGTTCTGCATGTAGATCTTTCTGCTGTTGGGCTGAGAACCAATGCATGGAAATGAGCCCAATGTTAAGCTCAAAGGGTAACCTGAGGCCATATTCTTGGGGGTTCCATTAGACTCTATCTGACCAGTAATTCTGGTCATTTTTGTCCTTTTGAATTTTGTTCCACATTTTTCCTCCCACTCTATCCAGGATCTCCAGGTTTGATCCCTTTCTGAGCAATTGGTATTAGTAGCCATGCACTATCTAGTTTGTCTGGTATCAGGGTACATTGCATCCTTGGACTGAAACCAATGATTAATTTCATATGGAAAGGAAAGAGACCTTGGTTAAGCAAAGCACTGCTTAAGAAGAAAAATAAAGTAGGAAGTCTCACACTTCTGGACCTCAAGATCTACTATACAGCCACAGTAATTAAAACAGCATGGTATTGGTACAATGATAGATAATCCAATGGAATAAAGTAAAAATCCCGGAAATAGACCCATCCCTCTATAAACAGCCGATCTTTGACAGGGATCAAAACCCATTAAATGGTGGAAAGATGGCCTCTTTAACAAATGGTACTGGCAACCTTGGATATCCACTTGCAGAAAAATGAAACAAGACTCATACCTCACCCCATACACAAAAACAAACTCAAGTTGGATCAAAGACTTAAATGTAAAATCAAAACAATAAACTTCATCAAAGATAAAATAGGGGTAAAATCTATGGGCCATTATTTATGGCATACATAGACTATCAATCATAATCCCAAATGCACAGGCAGTGGAAGAGAAGTTAGATGACTGGGACCTTTCAAATAATAAATTCCACGCACATCAAAAGATTTCTCCAATAGGGTAAAAGGAGAATGTACAGATTGGGGAAAAAAATGGCTATGACACATCTGACAAAGGACTTATCTCCAACATTTATAGAAATCTTCAATATCTCAACACAACAAAAACAAACAATCCAATTCAAAAATGGGCAATAGACATAGACAGACACTTCACTAAAGAAAATATATACTGGAGGCCAACAAACACATGAGGGAATGTTAATGGTCATTAGCCATTAGAGAGATGCAAGTCAAAACAACAATGAGTTATCATCTCACCCCAGCAATATAGCAAAGTTCAACAAGACAGAAATAACAAATGCTGGTGAGGTTGTGGAGAGATTGGAACTTTCATATGCTGCTTGTGGGACTGCAAAATGGTACAGCTATCGTGGTATGACATTTCCTTAAAAAACTGAAAATAGAAATATCATTTGATCCAGAAATCCCACTACATATCTTAAAGAGATGAGAGTTAGGACATGAACAGACATATGTACACCTATGTTCATCACAGCACAATTCATTATTGCAAAGAGATGGAGACAAACTAAATGCCCATCAACAGATGAATGGATAACCAAACTATTGTACATTCACACAGTAGAATACTATGCTACATTAAAGAATAATGAAGAATATATGAATCATCAGGAGCTCTGGTAGCATAGTGCCTAAGGCACTTGACTGCTAACCAGAAGGCTGGCAGTTCAAATCCCACCAGCCACTCCTCAGAAGGAAGGTTGGGCAATCTAACCTTCTGTAGTGATACTGTCTCGGAAACCCAAAGAGGGGTTGCTATGAGTTGGGTCTGACTTGATGACACATTACAACAACAACATTAATGATCTCACAACATGGATGAATTTGGAGAACATTATGCTAAAATAATTAAGTCAATCACAGAAGGACAAATATTATATGAGCCCCTTATTGTAAAAAGTCAAGGAAGGGTTTACTTAGGGAAGGAAACTCACTTTGTAGATTATAAGAGATGGAAGGGAAGGAGAGGGAAAATTTTGGTCGAGTTGGGGGTTACATGTTGATTTGGGTGATGTGAGGGATGGTATGGAAAGAGTCTGTAACCAGCATGACACTGGGGAAAGGGAGGACTCTGAAATGTGTACATGAGATATAGACAACAGAGACAAAGGATAATATATACACAATATTGCATTACCACTAACACCAAACACCAGGCTACAGATAAATGCATAGACAAGTGTGAAGATCAGGTAGGGGTTGGCGAACAGCAATATACCCTAGACCAAGGATAGATTTGTTGTTGTTGTTATGTGCCATCGAGTCGGACCCGACTCATAGCG
>NW_006921818.1:2132769-2138577 GCF_000298275.1 Orycteropus afer afer | reverse complement strand
TGGGGTTTAGTCCAAATCTGCATCCTTTCCTTCAAGGCTCAGGGGTCCAAGATTATCTTCTGTGTCTGTATTTATTGGTTTCCCTTTTCTTTGTTGAAGAGGGTCTGTGCAATCCTTCTGCCTAGTCCGCCATCTTGCCCCGCCAATCCAGTAATGGTTACTTTTTTGATAACTGAGGCAGCATTGTATACACTTAGTAGAATTCTTGAAGGGATGAGATGAAATATTGTACATACAGTGATTATAATGGCACTTTTTTCCCAGCAGGAGCTCTGGTGCTTAAGGCACTTTACTGCTAACCAGAAGGCTGGCACTTCAAACCTACCAGCCACTCCTCGGAAGGAAGGTTGGGCAATCTACTTCCATAGTGATACAACCACGGAAACCCAAGGAGGGATCGTTACGAGTTGAGATTGACTCCATGGCAGTGAGTTTTGTTTTTGGTTTCTTCCCAGCATGTCTTCAGTTTTCATCAGCTACCTGCCTCAACTCCTTCCTCTTAAAAATCAGCAAGATTCACTTCCAAGAGAATGAGATCAACTGTAGAAATGACAACTTTGAGGTCAACACAAATACATCCATTTGGGTTGAAAGCAAGAGATCTTTTCTGTAATTCAGATTTCTGAGGTCTAGACCTGAAGATTAACCCAGAAATTTGGTTGTTTTGGGAAATATATGAAGCAAAAAGGAGCTAGAGTTTTAGAAGGACTTTGTGATGATGATTTTCCAAATAAACAAGAACTGACCTATCAAGCTTAAATCAGCTTTGGTTAATTTATGAAAATGAACTCAACAAACTGATATCCTAAGTTAAGAAAAGTCCTGAAATAAAGTTAAGTTTTTCTGAGAAGTTTAAATCAGTTCTAATCATTTGACTTAGTCACAGTTGGGAGAACGCACAAATGCACCTAAAAGCTTTGTAAAAATGGTTTGCTATGTTCACTTAGATTTTGACCAATTTAAAACTGTCTTACCAAAAGCATTCTCATTAGTTTAACTTAATTCAGGCTCATCCAGCCTATTTAAATCTATCAAAACTACTTGAATCAAGTGGACCATATAAACAAGTTTTCTTTGGTTCAAACTGTTTCTCACTAAATGGAATTGCAAGATGAACTTAGATCTTTTTGCTCAGGTTTAATTTTTTATTTACAAGGCACAGAACTACAGATAGCTGAGACCAACCACAATGGTAAGAAGCAGAAAGAGTAGAGGGAAGAGAAACTAAAAAAGGGAGTTCATTACAAACCATGGGCCTAAATTAATTCAGAAATGTGTTTAAATTACAACTGAATATCAGGTTTTATAACAAATGCCACTTAAACACTAGAAGCTTGATATATACTAAAAGGCTATCAAACATAAAGAACTGAATGTAATTTTAGGATAGTAAATAAGAAAATTATTTAGTATTTTTACTGATAAATACTAAAATAAGAGAAAAAGGAGTTCTGGTGGTGCAGCAGTTAAAGTATTCAGCTGCTAACCAATAGCAACCAATTGGTTGTGTGAAGAAAAGGCAGTTTGCATCCATAAAGATTTACAGCCTTGAAAACTATATGAAGCAGCTCTACTCAGTCTTATAGAGTTGCTATGAGTCAAAAAGGAACTCTGATGGCTTAGTGCCTAAGGCATTTGACTGCTAACCAGAAGTCTGGAGGTTCAAACCCACCAGCCACTCTTCAGAAGGAAGATTGGGCAATCTACTTCCGTAGTGGTAACACCTTAGAAACTCAAGGAGAGGTTGCTATGAGTTGGGTCTGACTCCACAGCAGTGAGTTTGCTTTTTGGTTTTTAATGAGTCAAAATAGACTCAATGGCAGCAGTGGCTTTTCAATAAGAACAATTAGAAAAAGAAATATTTATTAGAATAATAAACCATAAAAAATTACTGAAATAATTAAATTATTATAATATTTTTTTCCTGTGAAAAATATTGGGTTAGTAGCTTTTGCTATTGTTCTAAAGAATTGCACATAGATAGGGTTTTAGTTCAGTGAATATTATGTGGGCATTTAGACTAATTCTATAGGGTAAGAGTTGATTTAATGGTGGGGATTAAACTATATAAATAGGTATTTGTAAAAGTTATAAAGTATACAAATGTGTACAAATAGGGAAAAATATAGGAACAGGACTACATAGCAGTATATTAAAGTATAGTGATGAGAAACTAAAAACCCTTGGCACTGCATAGAGAAATATATATACATATGACTCTGAAAGGCAGAGAGAAGAACACAGGTTGCACAGGGACTTAGAACCCAAGAAACAATCTAGTGGCAAGATACCCGGGTTTTCTATTACCTTATATGTTCTAGACTTGAAGCTGAAGGGGCCAACAAACAAGAAATGCCAACAGGCTCAAACAAAAGAAGAACCCAACAAGAGCCTGTTCTCTAGCCAATGATCAAAAGACAGCCTACCAAGACAGAAAGCACTGGGATCAATAACTACTCTACTTCGGCTTAATACCATGGAAATATCTGTGGCCCACCCCTACCAATCCCAGCAAAGAATGTACTGGAAAATTATCTGACACACTCAACACGGTACTTTAAGACACACTTGTTTTCTTTTCTTTCTGTGTGAGTATTGCTGTTGTTGTTGTTAGGTACCGTGGAGTCGGACCTGACTCATAGCAACCCCTCCTGCCTGTTTCCGAGGCAGTATCACTACGGAAGTAGATTGCCCAACCTTCCTTCTGAGGAGTGGCTAGTGGGTTTGAACCATCAGCCTTCTGGTTAACAGTCAAGTGCCTTAGGCACTACGCTGCCAGAGTACCTTCCATATAATAGGTGCTCTCAGCAGTACGCTTTCCACCCCCTCCTTGCACCCCCCTCCCCCACATATAAGGAGCTCTGGTGGCAAAGCGCCTAAGGCGTTTTACTGCTAACCAGAAGGCTGGTGATTCAAACCCACCAGCCACTCCTCAGAAGGAAGATTGGGCAATCTATTTCCATAGTGATACCACCTCAGAAACCCAAAGAGGGGTCACTATAAGTTGGATATGACTCAATGACTGTGCATTTTTTTTTTCCCCTCCTTTATGTATAAGGAAATATCCTCAGTTACAAAAAGGCCAGGACCAACTGCTGAGTGGAACAACACTTACTCCTATGGAAGTTCAAGTTGAAGCTAAAGAAAATAAAAAGAAGTCCCGAAGAGGCAAGTACAACCTTGAGTATATCACTACTATACTTAGAGGCCATTTCAAGAGTAGATTTGACACAATGAACACTAGTGACCAAAGACCAAAGACTGTGGGATGACATCAAGCGAAACATGAAGAAAGAAAAGACCAAAATGGATTTCAGAAGAGAATAAAACTTGCTCATGAACATAGAGCTGTTAAAGTGAATGGAGGAAACAATGAAAAAAAGAGCTAAACAGTAGATTTCAAAGGGCAGCTCAAGAAGACAAAGTATTATAATTAAAACACAAAGTGAAGTACATGCTCAGCATGCATATCTCAAGCTGAAAGAACTAAAGCAAAAATTGAAGCCTCAAGTTACAATATTGAAGGATTCTATGGGCAACATATTGAACAATGCAGGAAGCATGAAAAGAAGATGGAAGGAATACACTGAGTCACTCTACCCAAAAAAAATGATTACTGTTCAAACATTTTAGGAGATACCGTATGAACCAGGACTGATAGCACTAAAGGATGAAGTCTAAGCTGCACTGAAGGCATTGGCAAAAAACATGGCTCCAGGAATTGACAGAATACCCATTGAGACATTTCAACAGATGAATGCAATGCTAGAAATGCTTATTCACCTATGCTGAGAAATTTGGAAGACAGTTTCCTGGCCAACTGACTGGGAGACATCCATATACATCCCTATACCAAAATTGGTGATACAATGAAGTGCAAATATATATATATATATATATATATATATATATATATATATATACACATACACATGACAATATAATTAATGTCATGCACAAGTAAAATTTTACTGAAGATAATTAAAAAAAAATATTTGCAGCAGTATATTGACATTGGAACTGCTAGAAATTCAAGCCAAATTCAAAAGAGGACATGGAATGAAGTATAACATTCCTGATGCCACATGGATCTTGGCTGAAAGCAGAGAATGATGTCTTTCTGTGTATTACTGATGATGCCAAGGAATTTGACTGTGTGGATCATAAGAAATTATAGATAATAGTGCAATGATGGGAATTCCAGAATGCTTCATTGTTCTTATGCAGAGCCTCTACATAGATCAAGAGGCAGTTGTTTGAACAGAACAAGGGGATGTTGCTTAGTTTAAAATTAGGTAAGGTGTGTGCATGGTTGTATCCTCTCACTCTATTTATTCATTCTTTATGCTAAGCAAATAATCTGTGCAACTGGACTACATGATGAAGAATATGGCATGAGGATTTGAGGAAGACTCATTAATAGCCTGTGGTATATAAATGATACAACTTTGCTTGTTGAAAGTGAAGAGGACGTGAAGCACTTACTGATGAAGATCAAAGACCACAGCCTCCAGTATATAGACTATACCTCAACATAAAGTAAACAAAATCCTCACAACTAGACCAATACGCAATATCATGATAAATGGAGAAAAGATTCAAGTTGTTAAGGATTTCATTTTACTTGGATCCACATTCAATGCTCATGGAAGCAGCAGTCAAAATCAAATGACGTGTTGCATTGGACAATTCTGCCTCAAAAGAGCTCTTTAAAATGTTCAAAAGTGAAGATGTCACGTTGTGAAATAAGATTTGCCTGACACAAGCCATGGTATTGTCTATTGTCATATATGAGTGTGAAAACTGGACAATATATAAGGAAGATCAAAAAGAAATTGATGCATTTGAATTATGGTTTTGGTGAAGAATATTATTATACCATGGACTACCAGAAGAATGAACAAATCAGTTTTGTAAGAAGTAGAGCTAGAATGCTCCTTAGAAGTGAGTATAGCAACACTTGGTCTTGCTTACTTTTGACATGTTATTAGGAAAGACTAATTGCTAGAAAATGTCATATTTGGTAAAGTGAAGTGTCCGTGAAAACAAGAAAAACATCTCATGATATGGATTTACATGAGCTGCAATAAGAGTTAAATTTATGAACCAATGATTGTAAGAATGGCACTGGACAGGACAATGTTTCATTTTGTTATACATAAAGTTGCCATGCATTGGAGACAATTTGACCAAACTAGTAACAACTGTTTGTGTGATACTGTACTTGGTGATGTATGTGTTTTATGTGATGGGTGTGAGGAACAAATACATAATGTGTGAACTAGACACAGTGTTGATGATTATGTTATGTGTTAAAATAGGTTTAGTGATATAAGTATGAGATACTGTGTTTACTGATGTATGTGAAGCACAATGTTTTGTGGTATTTGGTATTGGTGATAATTTGTTTACAATGTGTATGAGAGGCACAATGTTTGTTAAAGACTGTATAACACAAACACCTATTAATCATAGCATTTCCATATATATCACTACAGAAAATATCAAGTATCCACACACTGCTAAGCATAGTGGTTTAGAGAAATATTTTACACAGTAACAATGCAGCTAGAACTAATAAACACAGAGCAGCACATATGTAACATTACACATAGTACACACAACATGCACTGCTAAATATAGTGCTTCACAAATATGTCATTACGACACAGTAACACATACATACATACCTTCTACTATTAAACACAGTGTTTCAATATGTATCATTATACAGTGTAGTATGGGAGCTCTGATAGCATAGTACCTAAGGCACTTGACTGCTAACCAGAAGGCTGGCAGTTCAAACCC
>NW_006921818.1:2130874-2132669 GCF_000298275.1 Orycteropus afer afer | reverse complement strand
GAAGGAAGATAGGGCAATCTACTTCTGTAGTGATACTGCCTTGGAAACCCAAGGAGGGGTCACTATGAGTCAGGTCCAACTCGAAGGCACACAACAACAACAACAACACAGTGTAGTACGTGCACCAAAACCAAAACAAAACAAACCTACTGGCATGGAGTACATTCTGACTTACAGCCACTCTATAGGACAGAGCACAACTTTCCCATAGGATTTCCAAAGCTGTATGTAATCTTTATGAAAGCAGACTACCTCATCTTTCTTTCATGGAGTGGCTGGTGGGCTTGAACCATCAACCCTTTGGTTAGCAGCTATATGCCTTAACCACTGTACCACCAGAATTCCTTAGGACACTACAGTACTCTGCTAAATTCAGAGTTTCACACTTGCCAGACTATTCACTATAACAAGTACACTAAACACTATTAAACACAGTTTTTCAATATATAGCATTAATAATGAAGTACATGCAACATGCTAAACAGAGTCATTCATACTTTACCAAGCATGTTGTCTTTCTCCAGGGACGAGTCTTTCCTGATAATGTGTCCAAAGTAAGTGAGATGAAGACTTGCCATCCTTTGTTCTAAGGAGTATTCTGGCTGTACTTGCAAAACAGATTTATATTTGGTAAATATAAATTTACCTGGTAGCTCATGGCATATTTAATATTCTTCACCAGCATCACAATTCAAATGCATCAATTCTTCTTCAGTCTTCCTTATTCATTGTTCTACTTCTGCATGTATATGAGGTGACTGAAAATACCATGACTTTGTGTTGATTTGGGTGAAGGGAAAGGCAATATAACAAAAGTATGTGAGCAGCATAATATCATTAAAGAAAAAGAAGACAATGAGAGGTGCACAAGAAGTACAGACAACAAAAGTAAGTACTTTTACATACACAATACTGCATTATCAGTAATGACAAAGACTAGTCTATGGATGGATACATAGGTAGACAGGAAAGAAGATCAGGTATAGGTAGATGAGTGGGAACATATCCATGACCATACATAGGTTTGGAGGATGATATTCCTACCTACATATTTGTATGTGCTATAAAAATATCCATATTCATTACAGAGCTATCAGGGGACAAATTTAGGTTAACCTCTTAGCCAGAACTAAGCAACTTGAAGGAGTGAGTCTCTGGGCCTATGAGCTTAGAACCATAGTTATAGGGGACATCAAGCTCAAGTGGCACAACATGGTACACAAAAACATTTTTCTGTATCCTACCTGGGTAAGTAGTGACTGGGGTCTTCAAAGCTGCAAGTGGACATCTATAATGTAACTATTGGTCTCCACATTCAGAACAAAGAGTGAAGAAAATCAAAGATGCAAGGAAACAATTATTTCAAAGGCGTAATAGACCATGGCAACCTCAGCCTACACAACCCTGAGACCAGTTGAACTAGACAGTGCCTTGCAACTAAGACCAACCAAGAGGAAAAGGATCAAAATTAGAGATCCTGGATAGAATGGGAGAAAAAAATGTGGCTCAAAATTTTAAAAAAATAAAGAAATAAAAAATAAAGAAGACCAGGATTACTGGTCAGATAGAAACTGGTGAACCTGTCAAGACTATGACTCCTAGTAACCCTTTGGGCCAGAAATTAGACTCCCTCCCATGGGTTAAGTCTCAGCCAAACAATAGACAGGCCTATGAGCTGAACACCTATACTAGGGAGATGCACTCCTTAGAACAATCAACCATGGGAGATCAGAAGGGCAACATTTGCACAGGCAGAAAGCTAGGGAAGCAGGAATGCATGGGCAAGAAGGGCACA
>NW_006921818.1:2123220-2129924 GCF_000298275.1 Orycteropus afer afer | reverse complement strand
CATAGTGTCTTCCAAGTTCATTCACTTTATGAGGGGATTCACTGATTCCTCATTATTCTATAATGTTGCATAGTGTTTCATTGTGTATATGTACCATAATAGGTGCTCTGGTGGCATAATGCCTAAGGCACTTGACTGCTAACCAGAAGGCTGGTGGTTCAAACCCACCAGCCACTCCTAGGAAAAAAGATTGACAATCTACCTCTGTAGTGATATCGCCTCAGAAACCCAAGGAGGAGTCGTTATGAGTCAGATCCAACTCCATGGCAGTGTGTTATGTACCATAGTTTGGTTATCCATTCATCTGTTGATAAGCACTTAGGTTGCTTCCATCTCTTTGGTATTGTTAATAGTAAATGATGAATATGGTTGAGCATATACATATTTGTGCCCCTGATCTCACCTTTTTAGGATGTATTCCTAGTAGTGGGAATGCTGAATCAAATAGTATTTCTAATTACAACTTTTCAAGGAAGCACCATACCATTTTCCAATGATTGTGCCATTTTAGAATCCCACCAGCAGTGTATGAGAGTTCTAATGTCTGCACACCCTCACCAGCATTTGTTGTTTTCAGTCTTGTTGAACTTCAATATTATTTCTGGGGTGAGATAATAACTCATTGTTATTTTCATTTGCATGTCTCTAATGGCTAATAATCATGAACATTTCTTCATGTGTTTGTTGGCTGCCTGAATATCTTCTTTGGTGAAGTTTTTTTCATGTCCTTTGCCCATTTTTGAAGTGGATTGTTTATCTTTTTGACGTTGAGGTATTGAAGTTTTCAATAATTTTAGAAATAAGTCCTTTGTCAGATTTATCATTACCAGATATTTTTTTTCCCAATCTGCAGTTTCTCTTTTGTTCTTTAGAAGAAGTCTTTTGATACATATAAGAATTTCATTTTTATAAGTTCCCAGTTATCAAGTTTCTCTTATGCTGTTTTTGCATTTTGAGTTATGCTTGAAAGTGAGAGGTTCAAGATGGCAGAATAGGCAGACAGATTTCACGGACCCTCTTCAACAAAGAAAAGGGGGAACAATTAACACAGATACAGAAAATAATCCTGGAGCCCTGAGCTTGAAGGGAAAAATATAGAAGCAGACTAAACTCCAACTAGTAGAAGAACTTTCATGAAAACACCAAAAAAGGGACATATGGAGATGCAGTCTGTGAGTGATCCTGACAACACAGACAGCTTGGATACTACCAAGTGGTATTAGGACCTAAGAATTAACCTAAAAATCAGCCCGGCTAGGCAGGGGCTGCATGGAGGACTGAACTGGTGGCTGGTGAATAAAAGCGGAAGCAGTAAAGAGGGAGCTGGGCTGAGCTGTGGATTTTTGGCTGTCCAGAGGGCACAGCCATTATAAATGTTTACAAGCAGTTGGGCTATTTTAGATATTTAAAGTGACAGCAGTCTCCCAGATTCCAGGGACTTAAGAATAGGCTCCACTTGCCAGGAACCACAAGGAGATACCAGATGCTAAGGATTGGAAAGGTGTGATATTCCCCTTGTTACTCTTATATTCCATACCCTCTTGGTGTGGCCATCCCTCACTCCCACCTACCTTCTAGGCTGGCAGGAATTCCATCCCAGTTTGTGTTCTCAGATGGAGCCTGGGTTGCCCTGCTCAGGCCCTGCATAGATTTTTGTTTGTTTGTTTGTTGACTTGTTTGTTTTTGTCTGTTTTAAAATTACTATTATTACTGTTTTTTTTAATAATTATTCTTTATTTTTTCCTTCCCAGGTTCTAGTTTACAGCTTTTTCTCTCCTCCCTGTTACTGGTTCCTATTTTTTTCTTTCTCATGTTTAGTCCCATTCCTTGTTTCTCTTTTTACATTTTTCACATTTTTTCTTCATTATTCTCCCACTCTACCGTTTTTCTCTTATTGCCCTCTCCCCAGATATTGTTTTTTTTTTTTTTCTTTTTACTTTTTTTGTTTATTGTTTCTGTGTGTTTACATGGTGTGTTTTTTGTCCACTTGCTTTTACTTTTTTGATGGTCTTTCCATTGTTGTTTTTGTCTAACTGAGTGGGAGACAGCAACAGTGCCCATATGACACAACTACACCTGCACCTCCTGCAGCTTCACTTACCAAGTGAGAGCCACCACTTTCTTCTTCGCCAACTGGCCAACAATAAATGACCTCCAAGAAGACCCTGACTAACCTTTAATTGCTCTTCACAAACCGTTAGCAGAGCTCTAAATACAACAATGTCAGAAGGTCTCAGAAACAACAGATCATTACAGTCCATGCAAAGAAGCAAGATAAAGTGGTAGAAACAAGGGAACAGTATAAGACCCAGAACACATCCCTGAGGAAGAAGCAGCATTGGAACTACCTGATAAGAAATTCAAAAGAATTATACTTATGTATCTTTAAAAGATTGAGAGACAGATAAAGGAAACACTAAAAAATTAAGGAAAAGACTGACAAAATTAAGACAAAACCCTAGAACAATTTTGGAAGAAAATATAAGAACAAAATGACAAAATAAATGAAAAATTAGAAATGACACAAAATTTACAGATAGAAATCCAGAAGATTAATACTAACTTTTCAGAAATAGATAACACATTGAAAGGGCAAAGGTGTAGAATTGAATCAATGGAAGACAGAATTCATGAGATTGAAGACATATATCAGAATAGTTCCTTGGAAAGGGATCAATCAGAAAAAAAGATCAAAACAAAATGAAGAAAGCCTAAAGTTCATGTGGGATACATAACCTACATGTAATAAGAATTCCATAACAGGGAGAGAAAAAGAAAACCACTGAGAAAATTGTCTAAGATTTGTTGGAAGAGAACATCCCTGATATGATGAAAGATGAGAATATATCCATTCAGGAAGTCCAATAACCTATTTATGCCATAGATTAGGGCCCCTAGGTTTGCCCTTATTTTATCTTTGATGAACTTTATTATTTTGGGTTTTACATTTACATCTTGAATTCCTTCTGATATATGTTGTGAGGTATAGATCTTCTTTCTTTCTTTTTCTTTTTTTGCAAATGGTTATCCAATTTTGTTAACACCATTTGTTTAAGAGACTCTCTTCTCCATTGAATGGTTTTCAACCCTTTATCAAAGAGCAGCTGTACATGGGTGGATAGATCTATTTCTAGATTCTCAATTCTGTTCCACTAGTCTATGTGTTGGGAGCTCTGGTAACATAGTGCTTAAGGCACTTGACTGCTAACCAGAAGGCTGGAGGTTCAAACCCACCAGCCACTCCTCAGAAGGAAGATGGGACAATCTACTTCTGTAGTGATACTACCTTGGAAACCCAAGGAGCAGTCGCTAAGAGTCAGGTCCGACTCAATGGCATGTAACAACAACAACAGTCTATGTGTCTGTTGTACCAATACCAGACTGTTTTTACTACTGTGACTCTATAGCAGGTTTTGAGATCAGAAAGTATGAAACCTCCTACCTTATTTTTCTTCAGTTGTGAGATTTTTTGTTTTCTTTACTAAGTAAACATAATACTACAATATATCCTTAAAAAGAGTGTTTCATGAACATATTATTAAAAAGAGTAGCAAACAGCTGTGTAATCATAAATCAAGTATCTCACACTTACAACCATTTATATGGTATCACACATAATTCTAAGCACATTGAAAATACAGAAAAACATACTTCCTCAATACATCACTAAATTCCATATTATACATGCCCATACTAAAGACAATGTCTCTCATATACACTTTAGTTCCAATAAGCACAGTATCCTACACAACATATATCACTAAAAAGTGTGTTACACATATATCACTAAGCAAAATCATACACACCATGCATCATTTAACACATCATTGCATGCATCCAGAATTAAATACAGTATTAAACACTTCCTCCATTAACACTATTCCTTACACATATGTCACTATTCAGGGTAGCATACAATTTGGGTAAAACTCAATCTACTGCCTCAAACATATATCACTAGGCCCAGTAGCACTCATATATTTGAATACAATGTCTCTATATTAGTTTCATAGGGCTGCCATTACAAAGTACCACATACTGGGTGGCTTAAAAAAAATAAATAAAAATGTAATGTCTCACAGTTCTGGAGGCTAGAAGTCTAAAATTAAGGTGTAGGCAGGGCCGTACTCTCACAAGGCTCTAGGGTAGGGATCCTCTCTTGCCTTTTCTAGCTTCTAGTGGCTCTAGACACATTCCTTCACTTGTGGCAGCGTAACTCCAATCTTTACCTCTATCTTTACATGAACACTTTACTCTGCATCACTTTGTGACTGCATTTCTTCTTGTCTTTTTATGGGGCCATTAGTCATATTATATTAGGGTCACCCTCCTTGTCAGCTAATTACATCTGAAAAGACCCTATTTCCAAATAAGGTAACATTCACAGGTGTCAGGGGTTAGAACTTCAACATATCTTTGTGGAGGATACAATCCAACCAACAACATTCTCAAACATGTATTACTATGCAGAATAGCATACATGTCACACATTACTAAAGATGTGTCATATCATATATCTATCTATCTATCTATCTATCTATCTATCTATCTATCACTGGTCATTGTAGCATGCACCATTAAACACAATGCTTACAAATATATAATTTCGCAGAATAGCACACACACCTGGCATCACTAAACACAGTATCAAATATTCATTAAAAAAAAAAGAATATATATATGTGTTGTCTGTCATCAGGTCAATTTCTACTCATAGTGACCCTATAGTGCCGACTAGAACTGCCCAACAGGGTTTTCTAGGCTGTAATCTTTGGAGGAGCAGATGACCAGGTCTTTTCACCCATAGAGTATCTGAGTGGATTTCAGCAGCCTATATTTTGGTTAGCAGATGTGTGGTTAACCATTGACCAGGGCTCTCTAGATCACTATGTGTATAATTATATAAAAGTATAAAGGAGCTCTAGTGGTGCAGTGGTTTAAGCATTCAGCTGATAAATGAAAGGTTGGTGGTTCAAACCCCACAGCCACTCTAGGGGAGAAAGGTGTAGCAACCTGTTTCCAGAATGTTTACACCTTTGGAAACTAATAGGTCAGTTTTACTCCATCCTGTAGGGTCACTATGAGTTGGAATCAACTTGACAGCAATGGGTTAGGTTTTTGATTTTTAATGTTTAACTCTATATCAAGTGGCATACAATCTCACATTACTAAATAAAAGTTTTACACACCTATATCACTATATACAGTAACACACAGAACACTAATCAGAATGCCTGACATCTATAACATAAAATGCCATAGTGCAGCTACTGCTGAACTCAATGGCTTCACCATATATCACATAAGCATAGTAACACACATGGCTGTCTCATGATCTCACACATATATCTTTAAACACAGTAGCACAGAAACCCATAATGATGAAAATAGTATTGTATACATATCCATAACTGAGTATCACACACATCACATATCTGTAAACTCAGTTGACTCATATGGTATAATAAAATAAATTCCTTCACACTCAAGACTAAACAGTATCACATACAACATATACCACTAAACATGATGCACAATGTTTCTTTAAAATAATACACAGCATTTATTAGAAGACTTCTACAATATTCCTTCTACTGAAATAAGAGAATAAAGTATAGCTTTTGAGAAATAGTAAAGTCAGGAGGTCTGCTCAACTATAAAGACTGAAGGGCAGTTTAAATCTGTATAAAAGGGAAAATTACCAAAAAAATCAAACCTACTGCCACTTAGTTGATTCCAACTCATAGTGACCATACAGGACACAGTAGAACAGCCACAGGTTTCCAAGCCTCTGAATCTTATGGAAACAGATTGCCTCGTTTTTCTGCCACAGGTCAGCTTGTGGGTTCAAACTATTGGTCTTCTAGTTAGCAGTCCAGTGCTTTAACCATTATGTCACCTTTAGATATATGTAAAAAAAAGAGAACATTAGCACACTTAAAACAAAAAAAAAACACATCCTTGGGTGGAAATTTATCATTATAATGAGACATGCTAAGAACTGCCATCTTTGTATCCCTTACTGCACATGCTTTGTATCCCTTACTGCACATGGCTGTAATCATATGAAATTATACATGTAACATTATTCTGATGTAATCTTTACCCTTTAAAAGAAACTTGGAAAGTTCCCAGAGACAGACATAATCTGAGTGAATTTCTCTGTGTCAGCTCATGCACACGTTTAATAAAGTCTGTCTTTTTGTCTTCACCTCAGTGTGTCTTTATTGGCTTAAGTCACTCTAGGAAACAGATCCACTGCTTGGTGGATATCCCTTTAGTGACCTAGATGAGATTTGCTGTTTAAACATCCCTGAATCTGTGATCTGCCTTATGCCACCAGGGTAGATAGCTACACCAAGCGCTCACTGGAACCATTTTTCTAGAGGTGGACTTTTTGATCCTGAGTGGCAGAAGCCATCCTCGGACTCAATGGTGATGCTATCAGTGAGTAGTTTGAAATAGCTTAATGGTGAGTGCCCTGGGAAGAGGGAGTTCAAGGCTCCCTGTGAGGAGGGTAAGGTCCATATGGGTCCTACAAAAGGGTAATTGACTGAGACCAAGTAACACATGACTTGTGAAGCTAATTTGGTGATTAGCTGAGACTGGGTAGCATATGACCCACAAAGCTAATCTGGTGTCTACAAAATGTAGGTTCCTCTCCAGAAGGAAAATGGATAATCAGGCTGGCTAAGTTCCAGATT
>NW_006921818.1:2121946-2123120 GCF_000298275.1 Orycteropus afer afer | reverse complement strand
TATAATTTTGGATCTTATCCTATGAGAAAATCCAAATGGAGTTTTTGGTAATACAAGTTGGCCCCAGTATTTTCTAGGAGTTATTGAACAACGACCCAAGGATGGCTCATTGAATTAAAGCACAATCTTACCACTTAATTTGTTTTGTACACAAGAAGGAAAATGAGATAAGAAAATTTGTGTAACTGCTTTTATGAGTTTTTAACAAAGAAAGGATTTGCAGAGAGAATGTAATATTTTTTTCCAAAAGGTTAAGAAAGTTGAAAATTTTAAGAAACAAATTAAGAGCTGCTTTATCTTAAAATAGAATGTCTAGTTATGCCAGAATATGAAAGATAATGAAAGCTAAACGTAAGGACAGAAGTTGTAGAAGGTCAGAGGAAAGTTGAACAGAAGGCTAAAACTTATGCCATGGAGAATAGAAGGATGTGTTCGTGTATTTGGATGTAATAGTGAATGTGTCCATATTTGGTTTAAAGAATATAACAAAAACAAGGAATACTGGAAAACTTGTTAAAGATTTTTTGTTTGCTATAATTGAGGCTCTTATTTAGTTGAAACTGAAAATTTAATATATTAATTCATAAACATTTTTAAAACTTTAATATTCAATTTTAATCAGAATCTGAACAAAATCCTTCCATGTCAGAGTCTAGCAAATTAATAAATTTTATTTAAAACTGATTTTTCTGTTAAACTGGGTTCATCTTACCAAGAACTGCTATATATATTTGAAGAAATTGGGTTTCCTGTATGTTCATATTATATGATATTTTGTAAGCTTGGATTTAAAATTGAACATAATTTTTTTCTGTTTCACTTTATTCTGAAAGCTTTCTGTATAAGTTTCTGTTTTTGTATGAAGTTGAAGTCCATGGCAGATATTTTTCATAAAGCAATATAAAAACTTCAGTTTTTTTTTTTTTCCTTCCAAGAAAAACTAGTTCTTTGTCTGGGCATATAATCTGAGCTTTTAACAGTTAGTATAAGAAACTTAGACAAAACTAGTCTAGTTTTAAAAAAATAGTAAAAAAGTTTGTTTAATTTTATGAATTAAACAAATATGAATTATGTTTCATATAATGAGTTTTATGAAAAATGCTGTCTAATCAATATGAGTGAAAAATTGTCTTAAAGTTTTAACTTTTTTTTAAAAAAAACCTTAATTTATATG
>NW_006921818.1:2119386-2120690 GCF_000298275.1 Orycteropus afer afer | reverse complement strand
AGAGGCAAAACTTGCAGTCAACTCCCACAAGCCCCTAGTTAAAATGAAGATTGGGAAGGAAATGATAGACTTTTTTATTAAATACAAGAACTACTCATTCATTTTTAAATAATTTAAAGGGTCTTCTCTCAAAGAAAGTAGTATTGGCAGTGAGGGTAATAAGAAAGACTCAAACCAAACCAAACACACTGCTGTACAGTTGGACCCGACTCACAGCGACACCTCCTTGGGTTTCTCCAGGTCACTCCCCACAAGCAGCAAGGTGAGAAAGCAGGGTAAAAGAGAGAAAAAGGCCAGGGGGACTGGGACAGAGCCAGGAGGCAGTGGCAGGGATCCAGTTAAGGGCGGGGTAGAGAGGTTTCCAACAGCTAAGGGAGACAAACATGTCTGTTGGTTTGTCCTACTGTGATGGTGTATTGTTGTGAGGCTTGAGGCTGTGCCACTGGTGTTTCAAACCCAGTAGGGTACACATGGTGCACAGGTTTCAGTGAAGCTTGCAGACTAAGACAGACTAGGAAGAAGGAAGAAGCCATACACTTCTTAAAGAATTGGCCGGGGAAAACCTCATGAATAGCAGAGAATCATTGTTTGATACATTACTGCACAACTTTATGAATAGCCTGGAAATATTGTCCAACACAGAGTAGGAAGATGAGCCACTAAGGTTGGAAGGCCCTCAAAATATGGCTGGGAAAGGGCTGTATCATCAGAGTAAAACCAGCCTTACCGATATAGATAAGGTAAAGCTTTCAAGACCTCCATTTGCTGATGTGGCACGACATAAATTGAGGAGAAACAGGTGCAAACATCCATTAATCATCAGAACATAGGATGTATGAAGAATAAACCTAAGAAAATTGGAAGTTGTCAAAAATGAAATGGAACACATACAGATTGATATCCTAGGCATTAGTGAGCTGAAATGGATAGGTTTGGGCCATTTTGAATCAGACAACCATATGATCTACTATGTGGGGTACGACAATTTGAAGAGGAAGGCATGGTGTTCATCATCACAAAGGATGTTTATTAGTCAAATTTATGCACCAACCTCCAAAGGCAAAGATTGAAGATGTTGAAGATTGAAAAGGAGATCGAAGATTTTTATCAGCTTTTGGAGTCTGAAATTGACTGAACATGCAATCAGGATGTGTTAATTATCACTGGTGACTAGAATGCAAAAGTTGGAAACAAAAAAGAATCACCGGTAGTTGGAAAATTTGGCCTTGGTGACAGAAATAGTGCTGGAAATCGCATGATAGAATTTTTCAAAACTAATGACTTATTCATTGGAAATACCTTTT
>NW_006921818.1:2112850-2117931 GCF_000298275.1 Orycteropus afer afer | reverse complement strand
CCCATACTTATTCAATCTCTATGCTGAGCAAATAATCCAAGAAGCTGGACTATCTGAGCAAGAACATGGCATCAAGATCAGAGGGAGAATCATTAACAATCTGTGATACACTGATGGCACAACTTTGCTTACTGAAAGTGAGGATGACTTGAGGCACTTACTGATGAAGATTGAAGACTACAGTCTGCAGTATGGATGGCATCTCAATATGAAGAAAACAAAAATCCTCACAATTGGACCTATAAGCAGCATCACGATAAATGGAGAAAAGATTGAAGTTGTCAAAGACTTCACGTTGCTTGGTTCTATAATCGACACCAATGGAAGCAGCAGTCAGGATATTAGATTAGCACTGGGCAAGTTGGCTACAAAGGACCTTTTTCAAGTGCTGAGAAGCAAAGATGTCTCTTTGAGGAATAAGGTATGCCTGACACAATCCATGGTATTTTCAATCGCCTCATATGCATGTGAGAGCTGGACAATGAATAAGGAAGACCAAAGAAGAGTTGATGCTTTTGAATTGTGGTGCTGGTGAAGAATTCTGAAAGTACCAGGAACTGCTAAAGGAACTAACAGGTATGTCCTGGAGGAAATGCAGCCGAAATGTTCCTTGGAAACAAGAATGGCCAGACTTCATCTCATCTACTTTGGTCATGTTTTCAGAAGGGACCATTCCTTGGAAAAGGCTGTCATGCTTGGTAAGGTGGAGGGTAGATGAAAGAGGGGAAGGCCTTCAGCAAGATGGATTGACACGGTGGCTGCAAGGAAAGGCTCAAATATAGCAAGGATCATGGAGCTGGCATGGGATAGGGCAGTGTTTTGTTCTGCTGTGCATAGGGTTGCTATGAGTTGGACAAAATTTGACGACACTTAACAACAACAACAACATCACTTTGGAAGTAGAATGCCCAACCTTCCTTCCCAGGAGTGGCTGGTGGATTTGAACCTCCAGCCTTCTGATTAGCAGTGAAATGCCTTAGGCAGTATTCCATCAGCGCTCCCAACAGGAAAGACATTACCTGGAGTTTTACTTAAGAAATGAACTGCTCTGTTGGCAACAAAACCTTAAGTCGTGACTTTCTTTGTATGCCTGAATGCCTGGTCCCTCTGCTAGAAAACAACCTACTGTGTAAACTGCAAGCTCAGATTAGTTTCCAGAAAGGGAAAAAGAATCCATGAATCTTCCTATTTTAGTCAGGAAGGTATGTATGAGTGAGTAAAGCAACACATCTTGGGATTTGAACTGCACTCACTATCCAGCAGATAAGCCAAACTTGCTTAACTCATGCAAAGAACAATCCAAAAATCCAAAAGCCCCCTTTACCTGAAATCCGGACTGAAGGGACATATCCAGGTGAGCAGTAGTAGCAAGTAGATTTTGTTGGAATGTCACACAATTGGAAACCATAGCTATTTACAAGTGTTTATAGATACCTTTAAGGAGCTCTGTGGTGCAGTGTCTAAGGCATTTGACTTTTAACCAGAAAGTTGGTAGTTCAAACCTCCCACTTGCTCTGTGGAAGGAAGATGGGGCAATCTACTTCTGTATACCACCTTGGAAATGCAGTGTGAGTCTCTATGACGTAGAATCAACTAGATGGCAGTTTTTTGTTTTTTGTTTTTAGATACCTTTACTGGATCGGTGGAGATATTTCCTTGTAGAACCAGCAAAGTAACAGAAGTGGTGAAAGTTCTGAGTCAAGAAATCACCCCACGTTTTAGCCTATTCATCAACACCGGAAGTGATAGTGGGTGGCAATTCATACCAGAAGTAACTCAATGAGTTGCTCATACATTAGACATCACTTAGAAATTACATTTGTTCTGGAGGCTTAAGTCAAGTAGAAAGATTGAATGAATGAACCAAACTCTCAAGAAGGAAATAGTAAACATTTGTCAAAAAACAAAATTAACATGGAGAGAAGACTTGCCAACTACTCTGTTATGAGTGTGCACAGCAGCTGGAGAGAAATTAAAGCTAAACACATTAAGCTCATATTTGGCTGGCCCTTTTCAGAAACCTTGGGCTCATGAATGGAGATCAACTCTGTGTTGGGCAATGAGGGTGCTCATGCTGTGTTTTCTTCTATTCTCAGGTTCTCTCATGACAGAAATATGCCCTTGATGTTCCTGCTTTCCACTTTCTTCTAGGGGAGCAAGTTCTCCTAAGAACCTGTAATGACAAACCTCTTCAACCAAAGTTGAAAGGACCTTCTGCCATTCTTCTGGCCACTCACATTGCAGTGAAATTTCAAGGAGTAAAACCTTAGATCCACCACAGATGCATCAAAAAAATCTCCACCCGTTGAAAATGAAGAAAGAAACCAAGAGGATTGGAAAGTGAAACTCCTGGCAAACCTCTGATTTCTCTTTAAACATCAGGGCCCTGATTAAGCCTTCTCTATTACTTCTTTTTAACATATTCTTTGTGTCTTTCAGTGAAAGTGGCTGGAAATTTAACACAATCATCCAATTTCACCAGACTTTGTTGAATCAAACCCAATGGGTCAACAACTGCTCGATGTGTTCTCAGTCTTCCTCACATGGTTCCCAGGGATGCTCATCATTCCTGCCTCACTTCATCAGGAACACTGAATTGGTCAATACCAACACTGCCCACATTCAGTACAATATATTACGATCACAAATCCTGGCCACCTTGTGCATCTGTTGTACCCCATCCAGATCCATTGCCTCTGACAATGCCTCTGAAGTGGGAGACAGTGGCCCCACTTCAATAAAACACAGACAGCTGACATCCAAAATGAAATTTGGACAAATTTTGATGAGATTGTGACTAACTCAACTTCAAATATAATAACCACCCTCCAAATCAAGGTCGTTTCCATCCAAACTATAGTTTTCAAACATAAATTCAATGATTGAATTACATGGAGGGTTTGTGTTTATACTAATACCATTGGATGCTTCTTAGAAAATCTCTAAGGCTGGATAGAGCCAAATCAGCAGGCCAGTAGCCAAATTGTTAAAAAGCTTCCACCAGACAGAGCCAGTGCTGAACAACAGTTAATCCCTTCAGTATTTGGAGTTGACTTCAGCTGGCTCACATTCTGGCTTCCCAAAGTTGGATGGTTATAATCACTGTTTGTTACAGTAGGGCCAGTGTTAATCTTAGGGACATCAGTGTTGTATTCCTTGTCTTTCAGCTTCTCAGCCCCTAAAGATGCAAGCAGTTCCCCAGGTCATCCCTACCCCTTTACCTTCACACTGCAGTGTGGACAGAAGGTTTCATGAGTTTGAACAAACCTATGAAGCAACTGAAGCCATTCGATTAATAAAACATCCATAGCTTCAGAGCAGGGAGAATAATACACAGTGTTCCATAAAAGAATGTGCAGTATTCATTAGAGGAGTTCTACAGTGTTTTTTTCATTGAGATAAGAGAAATAAAATGCTCCTTTTGAGAAATAACAAATAGGGGCCCTGCTGACCCTTAAAAACTCAAGGACACCTGGATCTGTGTAAAAGGGAACATTGTTGTTAAGTCCCGTAGATGCAATTCTGATTTATAGTGACCCTACATACAACGGAAAGAAAAACTGCCCAGTCCTGTGCCGTCTTCACAACTCTTGACATTGCAGCCACTGTGTCAATCTAAGTCATTGAGGATCTTCCCCTTTTCCTCGGACCCTCCACTTTATCAAGCATGGTATCTGTGGTGGTTACATTTGTGTGTCAATTTGGCTAGTCCTGGTTGAGTGGCTGACAGCTAGTGATAGTTATTCCCCATGATGAGACTGGCAATCAACTCCATGGTGAGATCTACCACTAGCAGCTGAGTAGCTGCCTTTGGGATGTGGTCTGCTTCCTGTATTTAAGGAGAAGCCTTGGGAATGGTCTCTAGGCTATGACATGTTTGGACCCTGCATGTAGCTGTGTCATTGCTCAGCAGCCTGCTAGGCTCTGCCGACTTTGGGACTTACAATGGATTTAAATTAATGGCCTGCCATGTGGTTTGGTAACATCGGGACTATGCCTTTTTACTTGTCAACCTTGGAACTTCTCAGACTCAGCAGCCAGAGGCTGTGTGAGTGAGGAAATGCATCTAGCTCCAGTGGGCCAGGAGAAGGAGGCAGAGCTGGACCCCAAGATTGAGGGGCTTTCACCCAGCCCCTGGAGCCTGGCACTTCGAACCTGGACTTAAAGCCTCCAAATTGTAAGAGTAAACTCCAGTTTGTTAAGGCCATCCCATTTGTAGTATATTCTTGTCAGAGCAGCACTAGGTAACCAGAACAGTATCCTTCTGGGAATGGTGCCTTCTGACAACATGACCAAATTAGGTGAGATGAAGTCTAGCCATTCTTACTTCCAAGGAACCTTCTGGCTTCACATTTTCCAAGAAAGATTTGTCCATTCTTTTGGCAATTCATGGTATTTTCAGTATTCTTTGTCAACACAACTCAAAAGCATCAACTCTTCTTCAGTCTTCCTCACTCATTGTCCAGCTCTCACATTTGAGGCGAATGAAAATACGTTGGCATGGGTTAGGCCCATCTTAGTCTTCAAAGTGACATCTTTCCTCTTCAACACTTTAAAGAGGTCTTTTGTGGCAGATTTGCCCAGTGGCATATGACATCTGATTTATTTAATTTATTATTATTATTTTAATGTGCCAGCCAATACTCCATAGTATGGCCCTGAGGCATATCTTCCCCCTATGAGGTGTCGTGGGTCTTTTTTAAACCTCCATCTTCTATGGAAAGGGAAGGCATCTATTGTTATGACACAGAGATGAAGGATGTGGGTTTTTTCAGTCACCAAAATTCTGGAGGTATAAGGAAATGTGTACATAACAGACTTTTAGGAATAAAAGTCAATAAATAGATGCTGAAAGACAAAAAATTCAGCTCCTCCCTGCCCCCTCCCTCAGGTTATACATTGAGGAGGACTTTCTCCTCAGGTACAAGAGAAAGGGAGCTGCACTCTGAGTAAAAGATTGTTATGTTATGTGCCATCGAGTCATACCTGACTCATAGTGACCCCTCCTTGGGTTTCCGAGGCAGTATCACTACGGAAGTAGGATTGCCCAACCTTCCTTCCGAGGAGTGGCTGGTGGGTTT
>NW_006921818.1:2110048-2112025 GCF_000298275.1 Orycteropus afer afer | reverse complement strand
AATCCTACTTCCGTAGTGATACTGCCTCGGAAACCCAAGGAGGGGTCGCTATGAGTCGGGTTTGACTCGACGGCACATAACAACAACAACAACACTCCAATCCAGATGCTGTGTTCTTCTTCATTTAGTCCAGTTTCTCAGATTATTTGCTCAGCGTACAGACTGAATAAGTATGATGAAAGAATACAACCCTGATGAACTCCCTTCCTGATTTTAAACAATGCAGTATTCCCTTGTTCTGTTTATGTAGAGGTTCCTCATTAGCACATTTATATGTTCTGGAATTCCCATTCTTTGCAATATTGTCCACAATTTGTTAAGATCCACACAGTCTAATGCTTTTGCATAGTCAACAAAGCAAAAGTAAACATCATTCTGGTATTCTTTACTTTCAGTCAAGATCCATCTGACATCAGCAATGATATCCTTTGTTCCATGTCTTCTTTGGAATCCAGCTCACATTTCTGGAAGTTTCCTGCCATTATACTGCTCCAGCTATTTTTGAAAGATCTTCAATATTTTACTTGCGTGTGACATTAATGATATTGTTTGAAAATTGCCACATCCTGTTGGATCCTCTTTCTTTGGAATGGGTACAAATGTGGATCTCTTCCAGTCAGTTGGCCAGGTAGCTATCTTCCAAATTACTTGGCAAAGCCCAAGAAGTGTCTCCAGCACAGCAACCGTTTGAAGAAATATCTCTGTGGGTAGTCATTCAATTCCTAGAGGCTTGTTTTTCTCCAATTCCTTCAGTGCAGCTTCAACTTTTTCCTTCAGTACCATTAGTTCTTGATCAGATGCCGCCTCCTGAAATAGTTAAACATCAACCAATTCTTATTTCAATTCTGTTCAAGTCTGATGTATGTGTTTGGGGGCTTTTTCATTGGGTCCATAGATATTCATTAAGGTTACAGCTTCTTGTTCAATTGCTCCTTTAATCATTATATAATGTCCTTCCTTATCTCTTATGGTGGTTTTTGTCTTAAAGTCAGTTTGATCAGAAATTAATATTGCCACTCATGTTCTTTTCTGGTTGCCATTTGCTTGATATATCTTTTTCCAACCTTTGATTTTCAGTCTATTTTTGTCTTTGTTACTAAGGTGTGTCTCTTATAGACAGTATAATGATGTGTTATGTTTTCTTATCCAGTCTGCCACTCTCTGTTTCTTGACTGGTGCATTCAATCCATTAACATTCAATGCAATTATCGACAAGCATGACTTGGTTGCTTTCATTTGTTATGTGTTTTTTTCATGGTGTTCTTTGTTTCTTTGTTCCGTGTAATTTTCTGTGCTGAGCTCATTATGTTTATGAATTGTGTTATCATTCCTTTGTTGCTATGTTTTAGTATTTGTAAAATATTTGGGCTTGTCTTCTTTCTTATTGTGATGTGAAGGTTTATCATTTTCTTTGATGTTATCCTGTGATTTATAATTTTCTCCCTTCTATCTTGCAACTCTCTTGACTTCCTCAAGATTTAGAAGTCCTGTAACTACACTATTTTTCCCCTCTTTTTGGTTTGTAGTTGTCCTCATTTGCCAATTGATGTCTCTGGTTCCCTGCTTACAATTTTGTAAGCTTATTTTACTTTGGATCCTTCCATAGCTGTGTTAGTTTCTGGGTTATGCCATCTTGTGTGTAAATGGCTGGTTGTTCTTTGCTATTATTGGTTCTCTGTTCAAAGGACTCCATTTAGTATCTCTTGTAAAGTTGGTCTGCTTTTAACAAATTCCCTTAAATTCTGCTTATCTGGAAATCTCCTAATTTTATCAGGGACAATTTTGCCAGGTATAAAATTCTTGGTTGGAAATTTTTTCTCTTTCAGGGTTTTATATATACCATCTCATTGTCTTCTCACTTGTATGGTTTCTGGTGAGAAAACAGAGCTTATTCTTATTGGTTGTCCTTTGTAGGAAATCTTGTTTTCCCATGCTGCTTTCAGGATTCTTTGGTATTGATGAGTTTGATGATGATAT
>NW_006921818.1:2108268-2108863 GCF_000298275.1 Orycteropus afer afer | reverse complement strand
AAAACAAACAAACTGAACAAAAAGGAAAAAAAAAAATCTGGGCAGAGCAGGGCAGAGCGCCCAAGCTCTATCCGAGCACAAAGCCTGAGATGGAATTTCTGCTAGCCCAGAAGGTGGGTGGAAGTGAGGGATGGCTACAACTCCATTCAACAAGCAGGTGTGGGTTATAAGCGTAACAAGGGGAATATCTCACCTTTCCAGTTGCTGGTGTCGGAAATGTCCCTGTGGTCCCTAGCAAATGAAGTTTATTCTTAGGTCCCTGGACTGAGAGAATGCTGTCACATTAAATATCCAAAATGGTCGAAGGGCTTGTAAACATTCAAAATGGCTGTGCCCTCAGAACAGCCAAAATTCTACACCTTAGCTGGTCTCCCTTTTTGCGGCTTCCTCTTTTGTTTACCAGCCACCAGTGCAATCTTCCATGCAACCCTTTGTTAGCAGGGCTGATTTTTAGGTTAATTCTTAGGTCCTAACACCACTTGGCAATATCCAAGCTGTCTACACTCTCAGGATCCATGATAGACCACAGTTCCGTATGTCTCCTTTTTCGGTGTTTTCATGCAGGTTCTTCTAGTTGGAGTTTAATCCACTTCTG
>NW_006921818.1:2100582-2106008 GCF_000298275.1 Orycteropus afer afer | reverse complement strand
CTATGATTTATAATTTTATCCCTGAGTTTAGAACAGTGTAGCTGAATATAAGCATCATGGGAGTTTGTCCTCTAGGAGGGAGTACTGATATGGCCCTGTATTGGTAATTGCCTTAAGATATGACTTTAGAACAGTTAAATTTGGGGATTATTTTCTGAGCCTGAAAAATGCTTAGCAAATACCTCTGTAAACATCTAAGAGAACCATTTTCATTTTCATAAAATGTTACAGATTCTTAGCTAAAGTATTGAGCTTTGGAATTAATAGAACAGTTTGGCTGTGTCGGGAATATGCTTCCAGAACAAATGAAAAAAAAAAAAAAAAAAGAGAAAGAAATGCAGGTTGTAATTTTTTTTTCTGGACATCTTCTCTTTAAAAGCCAAATGTTGTGTCTGAAGACAAAATGAAGAAAAACGTGGGGTGGGGAGAAAGAGACAATACAAGGTCAGGGAATTCATCTTTCCCAAATGTGCAAAAACCTTCAGATTGAACTGAAGAGGATGTTTTTCTCCTAAGAAAATCCTTATGTTGTAGAAAAGAAGATGCTAATATTGTTTTTGGATTGAGGACATGGTAGTACTTGCAGAATGTGCTCATATTAAAATTTAATTTGATTTGTAATCTTGAATAAATGGTCAGTCATATCATAAGACTGCATTTGCTAACTCACCTTCAATTTCAAAATTTTTCTGAAATAAGTTGGAATATAAATAAAATAGAATGGTGACTAAATTACCAATGCATACTTGAACATTGTTGTTTTTGTTGTTAGGTCCAGCTGAGTTATCTCCAACTCATAGCAACTCCATGTACAGCAGAAAGAAACACTGCCCCACCCTGTGCCAATGACATGAAACTTGCTATAACTCAGCCCTTTGCTGCAGCCACTGTGTCAATCCATCGGGTTGAGGGCCTTCTCCTTTTTCATTGACCCTCTTCTTTACCAAGCATGATGTCTTTCTTCAAGGAATTGTCCCATGATACAACCTGACCAGAGTAGGTGAGATGAAGTCTGGCCATTCTTGCTTCCAAGGAGCATTCTGGCTGCACTTCTTCCAGGCCAGATCTGTTAGTTCTTTTAGCAGTCCATGGTACTTTCAGTATTCTTCACTAACACTGGAACTCAAGAACATTCACTCTTCTTTGATCTTCCTTATTCATTGTCCAGCTCTCACATGCCTATGAGATAATTGAAAATTACCATGGCTTGTGTCAGGTGCACCTTAGTCTTCAAGGAGATATCTTTGCTCTTCAGCATTTGAAAGAGTTCTTTTGCACCAGATTTGCCCAATGCAATACTTCATATATATCTTGACTGGTGCTTCCTTTGGTTCTGATTGTAGAACCAAGTAGTATGAAGTCTTTGACAACTTCAATCTTTTCTCCATTTTTTGTGATGCTGCTTATTGGTTCAGTTGTGAGGAGTTTTGTTTTCTTTATATTGAGGTGTAATCCATACTGCAGACTGTAGTCTTCAATCTTCATCAGTAAGTGCTTCAAGCCATCCTTATTTGCAGCAAGGAAAATTGTGTCGTCAGTGAATCACAGGTTAATGATTCTTCCTCCAATCCTGATGCCACATTCTTCTTCATAGTCCAGCTTCTCGTATTATTTGCTCAGAGTACAGATTATATAAATATGGTGAAAGATACAAGCCTGACACACTCCCTTCTTGATTTTAAACCATGCAGTGTCTACCCTTGTTCTGTTTGAAAAACAACATCTTAGTCTATGTACAGGCTCCTCATGAGCACAATTAAGTATTATAGAATTCCCACTCAAAGTTTTCCATAATTTGTTATGATCCACACAATTGAATGTTTTTGCATAGTCAATAAAACACAAGTAAATATCTTCCTGGTGTTCTTTGCTTTGAGCCAAGACTCATCTGGCATCAACAATGACATCATTTGTTCCACATTCTCTTCTGAATCCAGCTTACATTTCTGAAAGGTTTCTCAATATACTGCTGCACTGTCTTTGAATTATCTTCAGTAAGATTTTACTTGCATGTAATATTAATGATATTGTTCAATAATTTCCACATTCTGTGGAATCACCTTTCTTTGGAATGGGTACAAATATGGATCTCTTCCAGTCAGTTGGCCAGGGAGCTGTCTTCCAAATCTCTTGGCATAGCCAAGTGAGTGCTTCCAATAGGTATTCCATCAATTCTTGGAGCTTTGTTTTTTGCCACTTCATTGACTTCTTGACTGGGAGCTCTGGTAGTATAGTGCCTAAGGCACTTGACTGCTAAACAGAAGGCTGGTGGTTCAAACCCACCAGCCACTTCTCAGAATTAAGTTTGGGCATCTATTTCCATAGTTATACTGTCTCAGTAACCAAAGGAGGGGTAGCTATGAGTCAGGTCTGACTCAGTGGCACATAACAACAACAACAACAGCTTCCTTGGGCATTGATTGTTGATCCAAGTAATGAAATCCTTGAAAAGTTCAATATTTTCTCTGTTTATCATGATGCTGCTTATTGGTCCAGTTGTGAAGATTTTTGGTTTCTTTGTGTTGATGTGTAATCCATACTGAAGTGTTTGGTCTTCATCATGAAGTGTTTCATGCCCTCTTCATTTAAGTAAACAAGATCGTATCATGTGCACATTGCAGGTTATTAATGAAGCTAATTCTGATGCAGCATTCTTCTTCATATGGTCTAGCTTCTCAGGTTATTTGCTCATCATACATATTGAATAAGTATGGTGAAAGGATAAAACCATGACACATAACTTTCCTTATTTTAAATCACACAGTATCTCTTTATTCTATTCAAATGACTACTTCTTGGTCTATGTACAATTTCCTCATGAGCACAATTAAGCATTCTGGAATTCTCACTCTTCTTAATGTTTAACTTGTTATGATTCACAAAGTTGAATGCCTTTGCATAATTGCGTAAACAATAAAACAGAGGTAAACATCCTTCGGGTATTTGTTAATTTCAGCCAAGATCCATCTAACTTTAGCACTAACTCTCTTTCTGTGTCTTCTTCTGAATCTGGCTTGAATCTCTGGCATTTCCCTGTTAACATACCGCTGTTGCATTTTTTAAATTATCTTCAGCAAAATTGTATTTACATATGATATTAATGATATGGTTCAATATATTCCACATTCTGTTGGGGCAACCTTCTTTGGCAGAGTATAAAAATATGGATCTTTTCCAATTGTTTGGCCAGGTAGTTGTCTTCCAAATTTATGGCATAGAAAAATGAGTGCTTACAGTGTTGCATTCATTTGTTGAAACATCTCAATTGGTATTCCCTCAATTCTTTCAGCCTTGTTTTTCACCAATGCCTTCAGTGCAGCTGGAATGTCCTCTTTCAGTATCACTGGTTGTTGATCATATGCTACCTCCTTAAATGATTGAACATCTACCAATTCTTTTTGATACAATGACTTTGTGCATTCCTATCATCTTCTTGCGATGCTTCCTGCATTGTTCCAAATTTTAACCATAGAATCCTTATTGTAATTTGAGGCTTGATTTTTTTCTTTAGTTCTTTCAGCTTGAGAAATGCCAAGCATCATTTTCACTTTTAGTTTTCTAATTTTAGTTCTTTGCCAATATCATTATAATACTTTACTTTGTCTTCTCAAGCCTCCCTTTGAAATCCTCTGTTTAGCTCTTTCACTTCATAATTTCTTCCATTCTTTTTAACTACTCTATATTTAAGAATAAGTTTCAGATATATTGTTATTGTTGTTGTTATGTGCCGTCAAGTCGGATCTGACTCATAATGACCCCTCCTTGGGTTTCTGAGGCAGTATCACTACGGAAGTAGATTGCCCCATCTTCCTTGTGAGGAGTGGCTGGTGGGTTTGAACCACCAGCCTTCTGGTTAGCAGTCAAGTGCCTTAGGCACTACGCTACCAGAGCTCCTTTCAGATATGTAGATATAATCGATAAATACATTACATTTCAAAAAGATGCAAAATGTTATGGAAAATAAGATAAAAGTTAAAAGAGTGTAAGGAAGACAGAGAATGTGTCTGTGTATTTGTGTGTTTGTGAATAGGGTGATGGGTTGTAATTTAAAACTATAGGCTTTAAAATTGTTTTCTTTCAAATACCAAGATTGAAAATAGGCATTCCCTGGGATTAATCCACCCTTTATTGCTTTTTGTTCTTTTCAATTTTGTGTTTTGATCTCACTATTTATTTATTACAAACATCTAACAACTGGCAGATAGCATGTTAAAATTCCCATTTTCAGTGTCATGTGAAACTTTAGAAGGGTTGGTGACACTGGGCCAACTCTTCTCATGACACTGCTTGCTGCAGCTAAAGAATGGCTGCTCTATTTAGAAGAAGCAGGTTTGCTTCTCTTTCCCACAGTTCACACCTGGCCTGCTTTGTATATTTATTTTAGCCACCTAGTCACATGAGGTTTTGGATCCAGCTCAAGAGTATCTGTATTTTCGTGTTAAAGTGTTTGTGTTCTATACAAAGTAGAATCAATTAAGTCACTCTCAGATCTGTCAGGTTCTGTGCTTAATCCTGCTGTGGCTGGTTGGTGCCTTCAGGTAGTTTCCTAGTGAGGAGGATGAGATTCTGTTAAGAAAGATGAATGCAAAACGGGATAATTCAATAATTTCCACATTTTATTATATGGAACTGAATCCAGTACCCAATCTAGCAGGTTTATATTTTATAATGTATGACCTTAGGCTCCCTGAGTTGTTGATGTTTTGATTTCTGGTAGCCATATACAGTAGACATTTGACATCAACAATGGATAAACCCTAAGATTTCTGTGAAACAAAAAAAGTGTCACACTTGAATTGCAGTGAAGGAATCATGACAATTGCAGACAACTACTCATTTAATGATGAGTAAAAGAAACATCTGAGTAGGAGAGGCTCAATCAGGAATTGGTTTCTCCCTGGCATAACAGTCTCAAGGAGCTCAAGTTCAGCAAGAAAATAAATGTCTCATGTCCTGAAACTTCACAGTTTTTCTAACACAACCAAACTGAGAAAGTGCAATCTAGTGCCAAGGGTATACTGCACTGGGATATTTTCTTCACTCCAAAGACAACCATGAAAAAGAACTCTGAATTCAATTGGGCTGTGGTCTTGGCTATCTTTAGAACCAAAGCATGTTCTTATTTAAATGTATAATTTTCTCTACTTTGATATAACATCAGGATATACATCAGAGCTGTTGGACCTCAGATCCTGCTCAGACACTTAAATTTGATAAATAGAACTAATCATCTGTTTAGGAGAGGCCAGGGACCTCTGGAGCAGTAGGATATTCAGGTAAAAAGGGACAGAAGGCAAGGCTAGGCCCCAAGCCCCTAGAGTCAGGAAAGGGAGGGAGCAGCCAGGGACCACAAAGTGGCAGGTTCTAGGTAGGAATTAGGTAAGGGGAGGGCACAGGGGTTTCCAACAGCTAAGGGAGACAAACTT
>NW_006921818.1:2096480-2099457 GCF_000298275.1 Orycteropus afer afer | reverse complement strand
CTATTATGTTCCAAGTATTACAGCAAGAACTGCATAGGTATATATGCATCATACATGTATTAGATGTCATGAAAATTTAAAAATGTATGGATTCCACCATCTAGGAAATTACAAGAAAATCAGAGCTGCATGAGAGATGTGGTTAAAAAAATGAAGGGAATACAGTGATATCATCTCTGGTTGGGGAATCAGGAGGGGGTAGTGTGGGAAGAGTAGAGAGGTTGGCATTCATGGAGTAAGAGCATCAGAATTATGTCTGTATATTGAGAATTTTGGAGTTAATTTCAATATCCCTAACTCTCTTATAGGGGTTCTCTGAGTCATAATTTACTTGGCAGAAATAAGTTTAGCCTTCCTGAGTTTTAAAATAATTAAACATACATATCACAGGTAGTTTTAACAACAAATCAAAGAGGAATGATACATATGAGACTGAGAACCCATCCCTTGATTTCTGACTATAGGACTATGTTATACTTTGTTTTGCTCAGCACTATATCACTAGCACCTTGAAGAGTACTGTGTTTTTCACATATACCACACTTATGCATATAACGCACATAATGTGCATAGTGAGCTGAGGTGTGTTTTGGGAAATGCCAAGAGAGGTTAAGACCTCCTCTTGAGTAGGTATGAGAAGACCAAAAACTTACCCAGAGGTATACTCAGAGAAATAAGAAATGTATTATAAGAAAATTAAAAGTAAAAGCAAAGAATTTACAATATAAGAGTAGGGAGTGAGCTTGCAAATGTCGGCAGATGGAGAGTGGCCCAGTGAAGGCAGAGTGGACCAAGTTCAAATGACCGCTGACCTCCTTCCATTTTCCAAGGAAATTTATGCTTGGTTTGAGGAGCTGGGGATGGGGGCTGCACATCTGTTCCCAGACAGAGTGACGCCAAGCCCAGGCTCCTAGGGGACTTAAGCAGCATCTTGTGACCACCACCTGTGCTGAACTCTGGTAAGGTGCTGTCAGCAGCTTAGAGCATTGTAACTATTCTAAAGAAGGGCCCTACTGGCTGTGAGGAGAGGAAGGGGGGTGAGGTTGCAAATTTCTTTCTTGACTGAACAAGATGGAGGCCAGGAGCCATTTTTTTGGGGGGCTGTAGAGTCATGCCCCCATGCACCCCACCCCAGCACCCCAAAATGGCCCTAACGATGTGTGCACCCCTCTCCCAGAAAATCCTTTGCACTTGGGCACTGAACACTGTAATCAGATACTACAAATACAATATATTCCACAACACAAGAAAAGAAGATGGGGCAATCTACTTCTGTAGTGATACTGCCTCGGAAACCCAAGGAGGGGTCGCTATGAGTCGGGGCCGACTCAACGGCACATAACAACAACAACAACATCTCTAAGGAAGTAGATTGACCAATCTTCCTTCCAAAGAGTGGCTGGTGGGTTTGGAAACCCAAGGAGGGGTCTCTATGGGTCAAATCAACTTGACAGCAGTGAGTTTGGTTTATTAAGGGGCACACTTGAAACAAGAGCCCAACTCATGGATCCTAGGTTAGTACGTTTCCAAATCCATTACTCTGGAACTGCCTCTTTACATTAGAGTTGAATTGTTCAAGGAGGAAGGAAAGTCAGTAGTATAATTATGCAAAATAAGTGAATCTTATCTAGTAGATGTGTTCATACTCCTGACTTTAAGCAGTTAAACAAAAGAAATAGAAGAGAAAGATGACATAGAGAATGAAGTAAATAATCAAAGTTTTCTCCATTCTGGTTGAGGATATGAAATTTACTGTGTCTCCCCAGGGGAAATCTAGATCATTATTTCATACTTAGAGACAAGAGTTACTGACACAAAGGGGTACAGCTCACTCTGTTCTTAGTTCTGCTTCATCCATAATTGTATGAAAGAAGTACCCACAGATGAGAATGACATACTACTGTTTAAACAAAACTGAATTAAGGAACCCTGATTGCCTTTTTGGAGTGTTTTTTGAAAAAAAAAAATGCTCACTTTCCTATTGAGAACCTTACAAATTATTGCTTTTAATGGATCTTGCAACATAAAGCACACTGTGCTTGAACTCCAAACTTGTGTCATGCTTTGGTGAGTATTTTATGAATTGTAAAATTAGAAAGTAAGTTAAGTTGCAGAAATCGCTGCCAGCTCCTCCATTTGATAAATCGTATTTGGGATTAGTATGTAATATCCCTTTTAAGATCTTTTGTATTTTTTTCTTTTTATGGAGTTTAACCGAATACAAATCAAACAGAAGATATTCTACCCATGCGACTATGCTTATTCCTTGTTAGCTATACTATTTAGCCATGCAAATATCCTTTCTATATACTAAATGAAGGCATCAATATCAGATTTAACCATGCTATTTTCTAGTTTACAGATATTTCACTGTGACTGATAATATTCTTGCAAAGATGCATATTTAAAATACATGTTAACCAGAGTAGGTTTGACTTCTGAATTGGCAGAGGAAGACCTTAGAGAACTCACACTTGTTCTTAAAAAAGAAAAAAAAAAAGAATAAATCAACTAAAATCAATCATTTCAGAACTCTGGAAATTAACTAGAGTTACAGAGTGAACTTACCCCAGCTCTAAAGTAACTGTCTTTCATAATACCTCTTCATTTACATTTATAGCCTTATTTTCACACTTTCTAATTCTTTACACATGGCTTCCTATATGTCTTTGAGCACTATTCTTACAGCTAAAGTAAGCCTTTGTCTAATAAATCCAAAATCTGGTCCCCCTGAGGGAAATTTTTGTTGGCTGCTTTTTTTCCTGTATTGTTACAAAAGGAGTTATTTGCAACAATTCTGGTATCATATTCCTAGTCCTCCTGCTGAGATAAACTCTGAAACATTGAAACTACCATGCAAGAATAGAAATGTCAGGAACAGGAATTTCCCAGTGAGCCAAAAGTTTAGACAAAATATTCACTGTGCACAGGGATGTTTTACAGAACTCCAAAATGCATCAGATTTTTTTTTTTTTTT
>NW_006921818.1:2092750-2096380 GCF_000298275.1 Orycteropus afer afer | reverse complement strand
ATGCAAGAATAGAAATGTCAGGAACAGGAATTTCCCAGTGAGCCAAAAGTTTAGACAAAATATTCACTGTGCACAGGGATGTTTTACAGAACTCCTAGGTTTTTTTTTTTTTTTTTTTTTTTTTCATTGTCGCTATTGACTGTCACACCAACTTGGAAATGAAGGGAGAAGGAAAAAGTCTCAAGTTTGAAATCACAGACTCTGCTATCTTATAAAAGTTTAGTAGTTTTCTTGAAGAGAAGTTTGTTGCACTATGGTGGATTGCATGCTGCTGTCATGGTAGAAACTATGCCACTGGTATCTTAAAAACCATCAGAGTCACTTGAGGTGGACAGATTCAGTGGACTTTCCAAACTGACAGACTAGAGAGAAAGCTCTGGCAATTTATTTCTGAAAATTAGTCAATGAAAACTTATGAACAACAGCAAAACACTGTCCATCTCTCTTGCTTTGGACAAATCATCCAAAGAGATCAATAGCTAGAAGAAGATATAATTTTGGTAAAGTTGTGTCAACAAGGATGAAAACGACCTTTGGTGAGATAGTTTGGAACAACAGCTTCAAGATGGACTCACATGTTGGTGATCATGAGGATGACATAAGACTGTACAACATTTCCTCCTGTTGTACAAAAGGTTGCCATAAGTAGTTGGAGTAGACATAATGGTAGCTATCTATGTGTTTGTCTATATCTGTCTATCTATCTATCTTTGATCTGTTTATCTATATTTTTCTTTACTATGGTCCACATTTCTTTCTGAGTTCTCATAGGAAGAGTCTTTAACACTCATATTTCTAAAGTCTATTCCTGATAATATCAGTTTTCTTCTGTCTTGTTCCTCAAATTTCTTCGAGCTTCTGCCCATACAAAATTCTAAAGTCATTCCACTCTTTTTTTTTAACAACACTAAGAAACTACTGCACTGTTACTAGGATAGGAAATTAAAGCATCGTGATCATCTCCATAGACACAGAAAAACATTTGGGACAAAACCCAATACTGTTTCATGATAGACATGCACTACACACCAGGTATAGAAGGGGCTTCTTCAACTTGATAAAGAGTACCTACAAAAAACCTGAATACAATGTCATATTCAATCGTGAAAGACTGAATGTTTTTCATGTAAGATTATTAACAAACAAGGTCTTTGCTCTCATTATTCTATTTAACTTTGTACTGGAGATTTCACCCAGGGGAATTAGGCAAGAATAGAAATAAAAGACATGCAGATCAACAAGGAAAGAGTAAAACTATTTCTATTCTCAGATGATGTGTTCCTATGTATTATATAGAAATTTCCAAAGAATGAACACGTACAATAACACACACACACACACACACACACACACACACCTACTCAAGTTAATAAACAAATTCAGCAACAAGAGAGGTTACAAGGTCAATTAATATACAAAAATCTATCACATTTTTACAAATTATCAAAGAACAATACGAAAATGAAATTAAAGGAAAAATCTTACTTGTGTTAGCAAAAAGAAAAATCGTACTTTTATTAGCAAAAAGAATAAAGTCTAGAAGTAAATATAACAAATGAAGTGCTATGCTTGTGAACTGAGTATTACAATATATTGAAAAAATTAAAGAAATCTAAATAAAAGTAAATATATTCTATATTTATTGGTCAGAAGACTTAATATTGTTAAAATAGGAGTAGTTCCAAAATTGATCTACCAATTTAGCATGATTCTTCAAAATCAAAGCTATTCTTTCCAAAAATTGACCAATTATCCTAAAATTTGTGACAATTTTGGAAAAAAAATAGCTAGAACATTCTTGAGAAAAAGCAGTTGGAGAAATCACACTTATAATTTCAAAATGTACTCAAAGTTACAAATCATGGTATTAGAATAAGGATAGACATATAGAGTAATGGAATTTAATTTTGATAGTCCAAAATAAGTGCTTATTTTTGTTGTTGTTGTTGTGGTAAAGTATATAACATAAAATTTTTCATTTTATTAATTTTAAAATGTATAATTCAGTGAAATTAATTACATTCTCAGCTTTGTGCAATCATTCTACTACTATTTCCAAAACTTTTTCATCACCCAAATTACAAGTTCTATATTTATTTAGCAATAACTCCTCATTGCCTCCTTCTGCCAGTTCCCGGTAACTGCTATCATACTTACTATCTCTATGGATTTTCCTTTACAGATATTTCATATAAATGGAATCATAGAATATTTGTCCTTTATGTCTGGTTTATTTCACTTTGCCTAATGTTTTCAAGTTCATCGTGTTGTAGCACATAAAAGAATTTCATTTCCTCTTATGTGTAATAATATTCTATTTTATGTATATATTACATTTTTATCCATTTATTTTGATGAATAATGCAGTTGTTTCTATATTTTGACAATTGTGACTATTGCTGAAATGAACATTAACATCTGTTTCAGTCTCCATTTTCCATAGAAACTTTGGAGTGAAATTTCTGGGTTATATGATAAGATGTAATGGCTGAAAGCAAAGAGTAACAGAAAGATGTTTACTTGTGTTTTACTGACTATGTAAAACACTTAACTGTGTGGATCATAGCACATTATGGATAACATTGAGAAGAACAGATATTCCAGAACACTTAATTGTACTCATGAGGAAACTGTATATAGACCAGGAGACTGTTGTTCGAACAGAACAAGGAGGATAATACATGGTTTAAAATTAGGGAGGGTGTGCATCAGAGTTGTATCCTTTCACCATACTTATTCAATCTCTGGGGAGCTCTGGTAGTGCAGTGCCTAAGGCATTTGACTTCTAACAGAGGCTGGAAGCTCAAACGCACCAGCCACTCCTTGGAAGGAAGGTTGGACAATCTACTTCCACAGTGATACTGTCTCAGAAACACAAAGAGGGGTGGCTCGACTCTATGGCAGTGAGGCTTTTTTTTTGTTGTTGTTTTTAATTCAATCTCTATGCTGAGAAAATAATCTGAGAAGCTGGATTATATGAAGAAGAACATTGCATCAGGATTGGAGACAGGCTAATGAACAACCTGTATATGCAGATGACACAACCTTGCTTATTGAATGTGAAGATGACTTGAAAAACTTACTGATAGAGGTTAAAGATTACACTCTACAGTGTGAATCGCACCTCAACATAAAGAAAACAAAAATCCTCACAACTGGACCAATAACAGCATCATGATGTATGGAGAAAAGGTTCAAGTTGTCAAAGGTTTCATATTACTTGGATCCACAATCAGCACCCATGAAAACAGTAGTCAAGAAAACTGTGGTTGTATTGCACTGGGGAAATCTGCTGCAAAAGCCTTCTATAAAATAAATGTTGAAGAGCAAAGATGTCACTTTGAAGACTAAGGTGTGCCAACTGAAGGCATGGTATTTTCAATCGCCTCAAATGCATATGAAAGGTGAGCAATGAATAAGGAAGACCAAAAATGAAGACGTATTGATGCTTTTGAGTTGTGGTGTTGGCAAAGAATACTGAAAATGGGGTTCCGGCAAGATGGCGGACTAGGCAGAAGGATTGCACAGATCCTCTTCAACAAAGAAAAGGGAAACCAATTAACACAGACACAGAAGATAATCTTGGACCCCTGAGCCTTGAAGGAAAGGATGCAGAATTGGACTAAACCC
>NW_006921818.1:2065921-2073711 GCF_000298275.1 Orycteropus afer afer | reverse complement strand
TGTGCTTTTTGGTTATTTGCATATTTTCTCTAGAGAAGTGTCTATTCAAGTTCTCTGCCCATTTTTGTTTGGGTTTTGGATTGCTGATGTTGTTACTATTGATTTGTAAGAGTTATTTATATATTTTGGATAGTAAACCCAATATATGATTGTAATATTTTATCTCATTCCATAGGTTGCATTTACACTTGCTTGATAATGTTCTTTGATGCAAAAAAAAAAAAAAACCTTTTAATTTTAATGAAGTTTATTACTTTTTTTGTTTTCCTTTTGTTGCTTGTGCTTTTGGTGTTATATCTGAGCATACATTGCCAAAAACAAAGTCTTGAAAGATTACTCCTATATTTTCGTCTTAATAGTTTTATGGTTTTAGAGTTTATAATTTGGTCTTGATTCATTTTGTATTAATTTTTGTATATAGTGTGAAGTAAGGATCAACTCTGTTATTTTGCATACAGATTTGGCAATTGTCTTAACACTAATTGTTGAATAAACTGTTCTTTCCTATTAAATGGACTTGATAGTCTTGTTGAAAATAAATTAGCCATAGATATTTGGGTTTAGTTTTGGATTCTCAATTCTATTATTGCTCTGTATATCTATCCATATGTCAATACTACCCTGTATTGGTTACTGTAGGTTTGTTATAAGTATGAAATTGAGAAGTGAGCCCTCAAACTTTGTTCTTTGTGCAAGATTGTTTTAGTAGGCCACTTACAATTTCACATGAATTAAAGGGTCAGTTTTACATTTTTGGCAAAAAGAATGTGGATTTTGTATCATTTGACTTGGTTTTAGTCTCTAGTTGTTTGGCCAAAGATTAGTCTACTTGCTCTCATGGAGTGGTAACATATGATTAGATCCTTTGGCCTTCAGTAGAACAGATTGTAATACAGTCAACCTCCAGATTATGGACATCCAGTTTATGTACAACCTGTAGTTACAAACCAACTTCTCTAAAGTCTTTGCACCTTCAAAATTTGAGGTACATATAATAGTTTTTAATAACAAATAGGTACTACTTTTCAATATGTATCAAAGCCTTATTATTATTATATTATTATGTTAAAGGTGATTTAGTATATCTGTAAGTGTTCATGGTTTCATCATGGGGAATAATTACATCACAACTGCTTAAACCACTGAGAAACATGGTTCAGCCAAGTTGACCCATAACCTTAACTATCACAATAAGGATGTTAATATTTATAGGAATGGCACAAAATATGTAGATAACTTTGGGTAGCATAGCCACCTTAACAATATTAACCAAAACCAAAAAAAAAAAAAAAAATCATCTTCCAATTTATAAACACAGAATCTTTTTTTATTTATGTAGATTTTTAATTTCTTTCAGTAATATTCCATAGGAGCTCTGGTAGTGTAGTACCTAAGGCACTTGACTGCTAACCAGAAGGCTGGCATTTCAAAGCCACCAGCCACTTCTCAGAAGGAATGTTGGACAATCTATTTCCATAGTGATACCGCCTCAGAAACCCAAGGAGGGGTTGCTATGAGTCAGGTCTGACTCAACGGCACATAACAACAACAATGACAACAACGATGTTCCGTAGTTTTCCATGTACAAGGCTTCCACTTCCCTGGTTAAATTTATTGCTACACCACACACACACACACACACACACACACACACACACACACACATAAAACAAACTCATTGCCATCCAGTTGATTCTGACTTATAGTGACTTTGAGTTTCCAACTTGGTAAATCTTTAAGGAAGTAGATCACTCCATATTCCATCCCTGGAGTGGCTGGTGGGTTTGAACCACCAACCTTCTGGTTAGCAGTCAAACGCCTTAGGCACTGTGCTACCAGAACTCCTTAATTTATTGGTAGGTAATCACAATCAATGGAGAGAAGATTGAGGTTGTCAAGGAATTCACATTGCTTGGTTCTACAATCGATGCCAACGGAAGCAGCAGTCAGGACATTAGACGACGTGTAGCATTGGGAAAGTCAACTGCGAAGGAACTCTTTCAAGTGCTGAGGAGCAAGGATATCTCCTTGAGGACTAAGGTGCGCCTGACACAAGCCATGATATTTCCAATCACCTTGTATGCATGTGAGAGCTGGACTATGAATAGGGAAGACCGAAGAAGAGTTGATGCTTTTGAGTTGTGGTGCTGGCGAAGAATGCTGAAAGTACCATGGACTGCTAAAAGAACTAACAGATCTGTCCTGGAGGAAGTGCATCCAGAATGCTCCTTGGAAGCAAGAATGGCCAGACTTCGTCTCACCTATTTTGGTCATGTTGTAAGAAGGGACCATTCCCTGGAGAAGGATGTCATGCTTGGTAGGGTGGAGGGTCGACGAAAGAGGGGGAGGCCTTCAACGAGATGGATTGATACAGTGGCTGCGATGATGGGCTCGAGTATAGCAGGGATTGTGGGGCTGGTGCGGGATCGGGCAGTGTTTCGTTCTGCTGTGCATGGGGTCGCTATGAGTCGGAAACGACTCGACGGCACTTAACAACAACAACAACAATTCATTCTTTTAGATGCTACTACAAATGGAACTGCTTCTTAATTTCCTTATTGATTTTTTTTTTTCATTGAAGGTTTAGAGAAATAGACTGATGTTTTTATGTTGATCTTCAACTCTCCAATTTTTCTGAATTTACTAACTCTAGCATCTTCTGGATACCTCGATATCTACCTAATCTATCCAGATCATGCCATCTACAAATAGAGAGAGTTTTACTTCTTCCTTTCCAATGTGTGTGCTTTATTTCTTTGCCTAATTATTTTGGCTAGAACTTCCCTCAAAATGTTGTATAGCAATGATGAAAGTAGGCGTACTGGTCTTAATCTTAATTTAAGGGGAAAGGTTTAATCTTTGTCTATTGACTGTGATATTAACTGTGGTTTTTTCATAAATGTTCTTCATCATATTGAGGTACATTGCTTTTATTTTAGCTTTCAAATTGCTTTATCATAAAAGGGGTTTAAATTTATCAAATAAATTTTGTGCATCGGTTGTGATGTTCATTATATAAAATTATTAATTAGCGTATTGCATTGGTTATTTTTTAAATGTAGTACCACTATTTAATTCCTGGGATAAATTTTACTTGCTCATAGGGTATAATACTTTTAATATTCTGTTGGATTAGGTTCTCTGATATTATATTGAGGATTTGCATCTACATCCATAATGGTTATCGATTGATACTTTTCTTTTCAGGAGATGTCTGTATCTAACTTTGGTGTCAAGATGATTTTTAAGGAATTAGGAAGTGTTCCCTCCTCTTATAATTTTTGGGATAATTTGAGAAAGATTGATGGGAATTCTTCTTAATGTTTGATATAATTAAGCAGTAATGCCACGTGAGCCATTCTTTAATGGGAAGTTTTTTTTTATTGTTCCAATTTCTTCATTTATAACTCTACTGATATTTTCTTTCTTTCTTTCTTTCTTTTTGAGGCAGTTCAGTTATTTATGGGTTCCTAGGAATTTGTCTGTTTTATCTAGATTACCTAATTTGTCCTCACACATTTGATCATAATGCCTTATAATCTTTCCTTATTTCTGCAAAATTAGTAATAATGTACTCATTTTATTTATTTTATATTCTCCCACCTCCCTTTTTTCCCACCACTTGTCTGTCTTTTTGTCATACTGTGGTGACCTGCATGTTTTAATGATGAAAGCTTTGTCACCAGTATTTCAAATACAAGCAGGGTCACCTATGGTGAACAGGTTTCAGTGGTGCTTCCAGACTAAGATAGACTAGGAAGAAAGGCATGACCAGATCCAGATCCATTTCTGTGGAAGAAAAAAAAAAAATTGTCCAGGGAAAATCTTATGAATAACAATGAAGCATGGTCTGACATAGTGCTGGAAGATGAGCCCTTTAGGTTGGAAGGCACTCAAAATATGACTGGGGAAGTGCTGCCTCCTCAAAGTAGAGTCAACCCTAATGATGTGGATGGAGTAAATCTTTATGAAGCTTCTTTTGCTGATGTGGCATGATGACTCAAAATGAGAAGAAACCGCTGCAAATATCTACTAATAATTGGAATGTAGAAAGTATGAAGTATGAATCTAATGTAATTGGAAGTTGTTAAAAATGAAATGGAATGCATAAAGGTCAATCACCTAAACACTGGTAGTTGAAATGGATTGGTAATGGCCATTTAGAATTGGACAATCATATGTCCATCATGCTGGGATTGATAAGTTGAAGAGGAAAGGTATCACATTCATCATCAAAAAGCACATTTCAAGATCTAACCTAAAGAACAATGCTGTCAGTGATAGGATGATATCTCTATGCCTATAAGGCAAACTGGCTAATACTGCTATTATTCAAATTTATACATTAACCAGAAATGCCAAAGATGAATAAATTAAAGATTCCTATCAATTTCTGCAGTCTGAAATTGACCACACATGCAATCAAGACATACTGACAATTACTAGTGATTGGAATGCAAAAGTTGGAAATGAAGAAGCAGTATTGGTAGTTGGAAAATACGGTCTTGGTGAAAGAAATTATGCTAGAGACTGAATGATAGAATTTCACATAATCAATGACTTATTCACAGCAAATACCTTTTTGAAACAACATAAATGGTGACTACACACATGGAACTCACCTGATGGAATAATCTGAAAGCAAGTCAACTACATCTATGGAAAGAGGTGACAAAGAAGCTCAATATCATCAGTCAGAACAAAGCTAGGTGCTGACTATGGATCAGACCATCAATTACTCATATGCAAGTTTAAGTTGAGACTAAAGAAAATTTAAACAAGTCCAGGAGAGTCAAAGTATGACCTTGAATATGACCTGAAGTTATAGATCTGAAGAATAGATCTGATGCATTGAACACCAGTGACTGAAGACCAGATGAGCTGTGCGATGACATAAAGGACATCATACTTGAAAAAATGAAAAGATTATTAAAACACAGAAAAGGAAGAGAACACCAAAATGGACATCAGAAGAGACACTGAAACTTCCTCTTGACAAAAGAGTACCTAAAGCAAATGGAAGAAATGATGAAGTAAAAGAACTGAACAGATTTTAAAACACAATTTGAGAGGACAAAGTAAAGTATTATAATATATTGTGCAAAGACCTGGAGTTTGAAAATCAAAGTGGAAGAAAATGCTCAGAGTTTCTCAAGCTGAAAGAACAAAAGAAAAAAATCAAGCCTTGAGTTGTGATATTGAAGGAGTTTATGGGAAAATATTGAACAATGCAGGAAGCATAAAAAGTAGATGGAAGGAATATCCAGGATCACTGTACCAAAAAACAGTTTGTCGTCTTTTGAACATTTTAGGAGTTAGCACATGATCAAGAAACGATGGTATAGAAGAAAGAAGTCTAAGCTTCACTGAAGGAATTTGTAAAAAAAAAAAAAACAAGGCTTCAAGAATTGATGGAATACCACTCAGGTGTTTCAACAAACAATGGATGCTGAGTCTCACTTATTTATGCCAAGAAATTTGGAAAAGAGCTATCTGGCCAGAAGATTGGAAAAATCAATAACTGCCCATTCCAAAGGAAGAGGATCCAACAGAATTAATATCACATGCAAGTGAAATTTTGCTGAAGATAATTCCAAAACAGTTGTAGGAGTACTTTGACAGGAAATTGCCAGACAGTCAAGCTGGATTCAGAAGAAGTGAACTAGGATTATTACTGCTAATGTCAAATGGATCTGGGCTAAAAGCAGAGAAAACCAGAAAGATGTTTACTTGTGTTTATTAACCATCCAAAAGCATTCAACTGTGTGAATCATAACAAATTATGGATAACATTACAAATAATGGCAATTCTAGAAACTTAATTGTACTCATGAGGAACCTGTACATAGACCAAGAGACAGTCATTGGAACAGAACAAGGGGATAGTTCATGGTTTAATATCAGGAAGTATATTCATCACGGTTGCATCTTTTCACCATACTTACTCAATCTGTATGCTGAGGAATTACTCTGAAAAGCTGGACTATATGAAGAAGAACATAGCATCAGGATTGGAGGCAGACTTATTAACAACCTGTGATATGCAGATGACACAACCTTGCTTGCTGAAAGTGAAGATGACTTGAAGCACTTACTGATGAAGCTCAAAGACTTCAGTCTTCTGTATGGATTACAATTCAACATAAAGAAAACAAAAATCCTCACAACAGGACCAAAAAGCAACAACATGATAAATGGAGAATAGCTTGAAGTTATCAAAGATTTCATTTTACTTGGATCCACAATCCACAATGGCTATGAAAGCAGCAGTCAGGAAATCAAGTGACATATCACATTAGGCAAATCTGTTGCAAAAGAATTCTTTAAAGTGTTAAAGAGCAAAGATGTCACTTTGAACTCTGTGGTATGCCTGAGCCAAACCATGGTATTTTCAATAGCCTCATATGCATATAAGAGCTGGACAATGATTAAGGAAGATCACAGAAGAATTGATGTATTTGAATTGTGATGTTGGCAAAGAATATTGTACGTGCCATGGACTGCGAGAAGAACAAACAAATCTGTTTTGGAAGAAGTACGGCTAGAATGACCCTTAGAAGTGAGAATTGCAAGAATTCATCTCTCACAAGTATTTTGTCTTGCTATCAGAAGGGGCCAATCCCTGGAGAAGGATATCATGGTTGATATGATAGAGTGTCAGCTAAAAAGAGGAAGATCCTCAATGAGATGGCTTGAGACAGTGGCTGCAGTTATGGGCTAAAGCATCACAATGATTGTGAGAATGAGTCAGGACCTAGGCACTGTTTTGTTCTGCATATTTAGCTTAAGGTTTGCCAATTTTGTTGATATTTTCAACGAATTAACTTTTACTTACATTTATTGTCTCTATTGTTTTGCTGTTCTCTATTTTCTGTAATCTTTTTTTTTTTCTCCTCGTTTTGGATTTAATTTGTAATTTGTTTATTTTGTTTTATTTTATTTTTTAGTTCCTTAGGGTGTGAAGCCAGGTCATTGATTTGTGATCTTTCTTTTCTTTTAATGTAGGCATTGATAGCTATATATTTTCCTCTAAGCATTGCCTTCATTACATCTTATAAGTTTTGGTGTGTTGTATTTTCATTTTCATTCATCTCTCTATATTTTATAATTTTCTTTGTGAATTATTCCTTGGACCACAGGTTATTTAAAAGTGTGTTGTTAATTTCCATGCATTTGGGCAGTTTCTAGGTTTTTTCATGATTGATTTCTAGCTTTATTACATTATAACACAAATGCAACACACTGCCCTCCAGTGGACTCATATTGACCCCTCTTGGGTTTCCAAGAAGGTATCACTATGGAAGTAGATTGCCCAACCTTCTTTCTGGGGAGTGGCTGGTGGGTTTGAACCGCCAGGCTTTTGGTTTGCAGTCAAATGCCTTAGGCACTATGCCACCAGAGTTTCTTATGACGTTATAGTAGGGTAAAATAGTTTAGTGATTTAAATATTATTAAATGAGACTTCTTTGTCCTAACATATATCTATACTATGTAATATTCCATGTAAACTTGATAAGAAAGGGTATTTTACTACTGATGTATGATTGTTTAGTGTATGTTTGTTAGTTCTAGTTTGTTTATAGTGTCTTTTTTTTTTTTTTCTTATTAATCTTTTATTTAGATAGTCTATCCATTATTGAGGAGCTCTGGTAGCATAGTGCTTAAGGCATTTGACTGGTAACCGGAGGGCTGGCAGTTCAAACCCACCAACCACTCTTCGGAAGGAAGGTAGGGCAATCTACTTCTGTAGTGATACTGCCTCAGAAACCCAAGGACTGGTCCCTATGAGT
>NW_006921818.1:2055842-2065220 GCF_000298275.1 Orycteropus afer afer | reverse complement strand
CATGGACTGCTAAAAGAACTAACAGATCTGTCCTGGAGGAAGTGCACCCGAAATGCTCCTTGGAAGCAAGAATGGCCAGACTTTGTCTCACCTATTTTGGTCATGTTGTCAGAAGGGACCATTCCCTGGAGAAGTATGTCGTGCTTGGTAGGGTGGAGAGTCGACGAAAGAGGGGAAGTTCTTCAAGGAGATGGATTGACATGGTGACTGTGATGATGGGTTCAAGTATAGCAGGGATCATGGAGCTGGCATGGGATCAGGCAGTGTTTCATTCTGCTGTGCCATGGGGTCGCTATGAGTTGGAAACGACTCGATGGCACCTAACAACAACATTTTATCTGATATTATTATAACCATCCCAGCTCTGTTTTTGTTATTATTTGTATACAGTTTTATTCCTTCCTTTCATTTTCAACCTATTTATTTCTTTAGATATAAAGTGGGTCTCCTGTAGACTACATGTAGTTAGATTTTGTAATATAAATTAGCTTTGTCTTGCAGCCATGAACAACCAGCCCTTTGCCATGATACCAAAAGAACTGGATGATGCCAGCTACCATTACTGATTTTTTTTTTCTTCAGAGACATAAGAAATTTATTATAAAGAAAGTAAGAGCAGAGTAAAAGAGAGTTTACAATGTAGGAGCAGGGAGGGAGCTTACAGATGTCTGCAGATGGCAGGTGGCCCAGTGGCAGCAGGCTGCTCTAAGTCCAAGTAACCGTTGATCCCCTCCCACTTTCCAGGATATTTATGCCGGGGTTGGAGGATCTAGGGATGGGGATTGCATATCTGTTCCCAGACAGGATGATGCTGGACCCATGCTGATAGGTCCCTGGATGGTGCCTTGTGATCAACACCTGTGCTATATTCTGATAAGACACTACTGTCAGCTTTTTAATGAACTGTGACAATGCTAAAGAAGGGCCCCACTGGCCCTGACGAGGGGAAGCAGGGTGATTTTTCAAATTTCTCTTTCTTGGTCAAACAAGATGGAATCTGATAGCCATCTTGGGAAGCTTTAGAGCTGTGCCCCAAACACCAGTCAGGGTTTGTACAGCTATGAACAAGATGGTTCACATATCTAAATCCAGAGTATGATATGACTGTTGATTTGTAAATTAGATACCAGAGATGTTTGATGGGAAGTTGCCCAAAGGCTTAGTGAGACAGGGAATGAGGCTTCTTACCAAGATGGAGATGGCTGGATGGTCCCTCGGCTCACAGGTATGCCTATGGAATGACTTACTTTCACCAGCTGTTACTGAATGTTTAGATCAAAGATTCTATAGATGAATCCTGATCTAGAAGGGAAAAATGTTGAATTGAATTTCAAATTCTCAAGGAATCCAATTTTTTTATAGCCATGGAGACTGGATGAACCCCTGAAACTATTGCTCTGAGATGATCCTTAAATCTTAAACCAAAAATATCCCCCTGAAGTTTTCTGAAAAACAAATAATGTGTTAGCTTTGCTAGTAAAGTATGTCTGCTTTGAGTATTGTGCTCTTTTAAGAGCTATCTATATGGAATCATATTTGCAACAACAACTCAAAGAATTACATAGGAAACTTAGAAGGCAGTGAATTTATGTTAATGGAGGAGGAACAACTCAGATAAAGAGAGTGAATTGTGCAGAACTTGAAGAATGTAATCAACATCACTGAATTGCATGTGTAGAAGTTGTAGAATTGGTTTATATTCTTCTCTGTATATTCTCAGAAACAGCAACAAGATAGCATAAATTATAAAAGCATTTAATTATCTTAATATCTGCCTTGTGTTTGAACAAGTCTCATTCATTTATAATAACGCCATTATTGATAAACCAAACCATACCAAACCCACTGCTACTGAGTCAATTCTGACTCATACCAACATTAAGGACAGAGTAGAACTGCCCCATAGGATTTCTAAGGCTGTAAATCTTTCTCCCATAGACAGCTGGTAAGTTCAAACTGGTGACCATTTGGTTAACATCTGAATGTTTTAACCACTACACCACCAAACTCCAAAACAGTCACTGCCATTGAGTCAATTCTGACTCACAGAAACCCTTACTGGTTTTCCAAGGTTGTAAATCTTTAAGGAAACAGACTGTCCCATCTTCTTCCATGGAGAAGTTGATGGGTTTGAACCACCAACCTTTTGGTTAGCAACCAACTGTCTTAGCTACTATACCACCAGAGCTATGTCTCCTTTACTATGTCTCCAGAGATTCTCAATTATTGATAGTGAAGGAATTAATTTGATATTTTTCTATTTGTGTTCCCTTTGTCTCATTTTTTTTAATTCAGTTACTCCATTACTGTGTTCTTTTTTATTTACTTGCAATTTTGTAATGATGCATTTTGATTTTCTTCTAAATTCCATTTGTGCATTTTTTAAAATTGATATTTTCTTAGTGTTTACCATGGGGATGGAATTTAATGTCCTAATTTCTTTTACAATCTGGTCTGAATTGATACCAACTTAACTTCAATAGTATGCAAAAATTTTGCTCTCAGGTAACTCCATCTTCTCCCCTTTATGTTGTTCTCACAAATTAAATCTTGATGTGTTCTTTGTCCAATAACATAGACACATCATTATTTTCGTTACTTTTGTCTTTTAAATCATGTACAACAGAATGAGAAGACCAGTATTTCCCAGGGTTTTCTGATTGTTTATTATGTTTCATAATAATAGGAAAATGCTATCTCCCCAAAATATGTGTTGTAAATCTTAAATTCAAAGCGTGTGGGTATAGTCCCCTTTGAGGGTAGGTTGTCTGTTTTGTTAATAGCGCAGGATTAGTGTAGAGTGTGTTTTGAGTCAATCTCTTAAATGTTATAAAAGGAGCAAGCAAAGATGGGGAAGAGAGATGCCAAGCCACTTGAAGATTTCCCAGGAGCAGAAGCTCAAAAGAGACAAGGACTTTCTTCCAGAGCCAACAGAGAGAAAAAGCCTTCCCCTAGAGCCAGTATCCTGAATTTGGGTATCTAGCCTCTTCAACTGTGAGAAAATAAATTTCGGCTTGTTAAAGCCCCTACTTGCACTATTTCTGTTATGACAGCACTAGAAAGCAAAGACAGAATTTGGTACTGGAAAGAGTGAGATCTTTTCTAACAGATACCTAAAGTGTAAAACTGTTTCGCAGTTGGGTAACTGGAAGAAGCTGGAAGAGTTTTAAGGTGCCGGGAAAAACCTAGATTGCTTTGAAGAGAATGTTGGTAAAATTATGGAGATCAAAGGCAATTCTAGTGAGGGCTTAGAGAGAAGTGAGGAGAGCTATAGAGAAAGAAAGCCTCTATTGTCTTAGAGAATACATAAGGTGCCAGCAACAGAATGTTGCTAAAAATATGGATGTTAAATGTGCTTCTGATGAGACTTTAAAAGAAAGAAATGAATGTGAGATTGGACAATGGAGCAAGTCCAATGCTTTTTACACAGTGGCAAAGTACTTGTTTGAATTATGTTCACATGTTTGGTGGAAGGTAGAACTTATAAGGGATGAACTTGGATATCTGGCTGAGGACATTTCTAAGCAAGATCTTAAATGGGCTGTATGGTTTCTCCTTGCCACTTACAGTAAAATGCTAGAGGAAAGAGTCAGAGCCAACCCAGCAGTGAGGTTTTTTGCTGTTGTTGTTTTAATTTACTTCTCTAATCTTAGCAAAGGAGCTCTGGTAGCATAGTGGCTAAAGCACTTGACTGCTAACCAGAAGGCTGGCGGTTCAAACCCACCAGCCACTCCTCGGAAGGAAGGTTGGGCAATCCTACTTCCGTAGTGATACTGCCTCGGAAACCCAAGGAGGGGTCGCTATGAGTCGGGGCCGACTCGACAGCACATAACAACAACAACAATCTTAGCAAAAGTTACTGCACTTTAGCAATAGTCTAAGCATTTCTCTATCAAAGCATACAATCTGGCCTCTGGCCATTTGTTTTCCTAGAGATTTTTCTCACTTGGTGTCTCTTCTATTCTGAAAACTTCCCAATCATTACTTCTTTGCAAATTACCTCTCTCTCATTCTATGTTTTCAGTTGTATATTGGAGTTTTTAATTGATCATTCCTTTCACTGAACCTCTTTCATGTTTTCCATATATGTATGCTACAATCTTTATCATATTACTCAGACCTATGCAGATGACACAACTTTGCTTGCTGAAAGTGAGGATGACTTGAAACACTTACTGGTGAAGATTAAAGACTCCAGTCTGCAGTATGGATTGCACCTCAACATAAAGAAAACAAAAATCCTTCAACTGGACAAATAAGCAGCATCACAATATGTGGTGGTTAAGTTTGTGTGTCAACTTGGCTGGGCCTGGTTGAGTGGCTGGGCAGCTGAATGTAGTAATTCCCCATGGTGAGTTTAGTAATTAACTCCATGGTGGAAAATCTATTGGAGCAGCTGAGTAGCTGCTTTGGGTATGTGGTCTGCTTCCTGTATATAAGAAACAGCTTTGGGAATGGTCTCCAGTGTATGGCACGTTTGAACCCTACATGTAGCTGTGTCATTGTTCAGCAGCCTGCCATACTCTGCTGACCTTGGGACTTTCAGTGGACTTGAATTAATGGTCTGCCATGTAGTTTGGTAACATTAGGATTGTGCCTTTTTACTTGTCAACCTTGGGTTTGTCATTCTCAGTAGCCAGCAGCTGTCTGAGTGAATAAAGGCCTCTAGCTCCAATGGGATGGAAGCAGGAGGCAGAGCTGAAGCCCAAGGTTGAGGGGCTATCACCCAGCCCCTAGAGCCTGACAAGTTTGAACTTGGACTTAAAGCTTCCAGATTGAAAGAATGAACCGCTGTTTGTTCAAGCCATCCCATTTGTGGCATATTTTTGTCGGAGCGGTACTAGGTAACCAGAAAAGAATAAATGGAGAAAAGTGTGAAGTTGTCAAAGATTTCATATTACTTGTTTCCATAGTCAACACCAGTGGAAGCAGCAGTCAAGAAATCAGACAACGTATTGCACTGGACAAATCTACTGCAAAAGTTCTCTTTAAAGTGCTGGAGAACAAAGATGTCTCTTTGAAATCTAAGGTGCAGCTGACCCAAACCATGGTATTTTCAATTACCTCATATGCATGTGAAAACTAGTGAATGAATAAAGAAGACTGAGAAAGGGTTGATGCTTTTGAGTTGTTGTGTTGGAGAAGAATACTGAAAATACCATGGACTTCCAGAAGAACTAACAAATCTGTCCTGGAGGAAGTGTAGCCAGAATGCTCCTTGGAAGTGAGAATGGCCAGACTTCATCTCACCTATTTTGGTCATGCTGTCAGAAAGGACCATTCCCCGGAGAAAGATATCACTCTTGGTAAAATGGAGGGGCAATGAAAAAGGGGAAGGCCCTCAGTGAGATGAATTGACACAGTGGCTGCAACAACAGGCTCAGGTATAGCAAGCATTGTGAGGCTGGCACAGGACCAGGCAATGTTTCATTCTGTTTTACATGGAGTCACTATGAGTCAAAGCTGACTCAATGGCACCTAACAACAACAACAACAACAACAACAACCCTCTAATTCATTCATTTGCTATCAACTTTGCCTAGTCTACTGTTGGAGCCATTTATTGAGTGTTGCTTTTTTTCCCAAAACCATTTTTATATATAGAAATTCTATTTTGTTCATTTCCAGATCTAATTTTCCTTTCATGCTGTTCTCATTGTTTCTTTCCTTTTTTATGTCACAAATATTTTCAACATATGCATTTAAAAGTCTGATTATTTTGCTCTTACCTTCAGGTTTTATTATTGTCAGCCAAGTATTGATATTTATAGCTTTCTAACTTGTTTATAGGAGCTTTGGTGGCATAATGTCTAAGACATTTGACTACTAACCAGAAGGCTAGCGGTTCAAACCCACCAGCCATTCCTTGTAAGGAAGACTGGGTGATCTACTTCGATAGAGATACCACCTTGGAAACCCAAGTAGGAGTCACTATGAGTAGGAACCAACTTGACGGCAGTGAGTTATTTTTTAACTTGTCGTTAGAGGCCATCAATTCAGTTCTAATCCATAGCCACCATATGCACAACAGAACAAAGCAACACCTGGTTGTGTGCCATCTTCACAGTCATCATAATGCTTGAGCCCATCATTGCAGCCACTGTGTCAATCCATCTCACTGAAAATCTCCCTCCTTTTCTCTCACCTTCCACTTTACCTAATATGTTATCCTTCTCCAGGGACTAGTCCCTTCTGACAACATGACCTAAGTATATGAGACAAAGTCTGGTCATTCTCACTTTTAAGGAGCATTCTGGCTCTACTTCTTTCAGGACATATTTGTTATTTCTGGAAGTCTACAGAAGTTACAATATTCTTCCCCAACACCACAAATCAAATGCATAAATTCTTTTGTGGTCTTCATTATTCATTTTTCAGCTTTCACATGAATATGAGGCTATTGAAAATACCATGGCTTGAGTTAGGCACACCTTTAAAAAGGTCTTTTACAGCAGATTTGCCCAGTACAATATGCCATTTCATCTCCTTATTGCTGCTTCCATGAACACTGATTGTGGATCCAAATAAAACAAAATCCCTGACAACTTCAATCTTTTCTCAGTTATTATGATATTGTTTATTGGTTCAGTTGTGATGATCTTTGTTTTCTTTATATTGAAGTGTAATCCACACTGGAGGCTGTGGTCTTTGATCCTCATCAGTAAGTGGTTCAAATCTTCTTCACTTTCAGCATGGAAGTTATGTTATCTGCATATCACAGGTTGTTAATGAGTCTGTCTTCAATCCTGATGCTGCATTCTTCTTCATAATCCAATTTTTCAGAATTTTTGCTCAGCATATAAATTGAATAAGTATGGTGAAAGATACAACTCTGCTGCACAGCTTCCCTGATTTTATACCATGAAGTGTCCTCTTATTCTGCTTTAACAATTGCCTCTTGGCTTACGTACAGGTATTTCATAAACATAATAAAATGTCTGCAAATCCTGTTCTTCACAATGTTATCTATAATTTGTTATGATCCACACAGACAAACACCTTTGCATAGTCAGTAAAACACAGGTAAACATCTTTCTGGTTTCTAACTTAGCTATGTATATTTAAATTCATTGTTATTTTATGCTTAACTCATAATTTTAATATTTTGTACCATGATACATGTTTTTCCATCAGCTCACATTACCATGTTTACTATAAGTCTCTCATTGAATTTTTAGCAAAACTCTACAAAAAGATTATAGATTGCTATAGTTCAACAGAGTGATATTTATATTTTCTCAAATTTACTCAGGTAAAATGTAGGCTTGCTAGGAACTGAACTGACTCTAACGCTATATATGTGTTTCATAATGATTGAGGGAAAAGACTTTGGCCTTGCACTGTGGGAAGACCATACTAACAATTAAGGAAATTCTTTAACTGATATCATGCCTGGTTCTTTGTATTCCCAATGTTTTACATAGTTGGTGCGTAATAAATATTCCAAGTTGAAAAAAAGGTGGGAAGGAATTAATATGCAAAGTAAGTCACTTACTGACTTGAATAATTGAGATCTTATGTTTATTTGTAAACTTGTGATCTTTGGCCCTTTAGTCATTTATACTTTAGGGGAATTTTTCTTCTGCCTGAAAAGTATCTTATTTCTCTTTCTAGTATTGGGGCAGGTTGGATCTGTTGGGTGTGTGTGTGGTTGTCTCTTATGACAAAGTAGATACTCCTGGCCTAAGTTGCATTTCTCATGCTTAGCTGGAAACTTTCATTCTTATAGGTCACTTTTGATGATAGTATTGCTGTGAGTGTTATATGTGTAAATAGTGTCATAATTAAAAGAGCTCAGTTACCACTTAAAAGAAATGTGTTGGTTCATATTCACAGTCTCAATTCCAACTTATGAAAAAGAATAAATGTTTCCTAACTCAGCCACTATTATATCTATACATGTCATTGCAAATGTGTCTGGAAGCTACTTTACATGGCTATTGAAAGCCTCCATTTATGTTTAATTGTATGCTGAGAATTTTCTTCTGTAAGGAGAATGGACTGAAACAAGAAGGTAATAATTAGGCATGTAAAATGCCAAAAGAACAAAAAAAAAAAAAATATTTAAAGACTATAGGTAAGACATGGTGTTTTTGCATAATATAAAGCAGAAAAAGCAGTAATTCAATTCCAATGACTTTCTGAGATACATACTTTCATTTTCACCACTTATTGAAGAGAAAACTGAGTCTCAGAGAGATTTAATAACTTGCCTAAAGTCAGACAGTATAAAGGGTGGAAAACCAGGGTTTGAGTGTGTGGTAGTTAAGGATGTGTGTCAACTTGGCTGGGCCATGGTTTTGAGTGACTGGGGAGCTGGATATAGTTATTCCTCTTGATAAGACTGGTAATCAACTCCAATGAGGAATCAACAAGGAGCAGCCTTTGGGATGTGGCTTGTTGCTAGTATATAAACTTTGAGAAAGGTCTCTCACTTTTGGCACATCTGGATCCTACATTTGGCTGACTCTTCACCTCAGTGGTCTGCCATGTTGCTGGCTGATCATGGGATTGTTCCAGGACTTGAACCTATGGCTTGTCATATTTTCTACTAATTTTGGAACATTTCCATTTTACTTGTTGACCTTAGGTTTGTCAGCCTCAGCCTGAGTTAAGAGATCCCTCCAGCTCCAGTGGGCCAGGAGCAAGAAACAGAGCTAAAGCCCAAGGTCAAGAGACTTTTACCCTGCCGCCCCTAGAGCTGACACTGTGAACTTGGACTTCTAGCTCCTAACTGTAAGAGAATAAATCCCTGTTTGTTAAAGCTATCCACTTGTGATACTGTCTGTTTTAGCAGCACTAGAGAACCAAGACAAGTGTGTATTCATTTTTGTTGCTGCTATAATGAATAACCCAAACCTGGTCATTTTAAAACACACAAATTTACTATCTTTTAGTTTTGCAGATGAGAATTCTAACTTGAGTCTCAGCAGGATAAGGTCAAAGTGTCAGTAGGGCTGAGCTCCTGAGGATCCTAGAGGAGGATTTGTTTCCTGTTCATTTGGGTGTTAGCAGAATTTAGTTCCACAGGTTTGTAGGAATAAGTCTCCATTTCCTTGCTGGCTTTCAACCAGGGCCTTCCTTACTTCCTGTAGACCCCTTTCCACTACTTGAAAATAGCTCTTCCCATCTCAGAATGAGCAACAAGAATTAATCCTTCGTATGCTGCCATCTCCCACCCTTCTGCTTTCCTCTTCTGCTGCTAAGGACTCATGCCATTAGATTGGTCCCACCCAGACAATACAGGTTTTCTCACTTCAAAATTTGTAACTTTATTCACATCTGCAATATTTCTTTTGCCCTATAAGGTAACATTCACCACAGATTCCAGACATTAGAGTGTGGGCATCTGGGACCATTATTCTGTCTGGTGACTCT
>NW_006921818.1:2054342-2055007 GCF_000298275.1 Orycteropus afer afer | reverse complement strand
CTACTTCTGTAGTGATACTGCCTCGGAAACCCAAGGAGGGGCCGTTATGAGTCGGGTCCAACTCGACGGCACAGAACAACAACAACAACAGTTATTTCTCAGACCTTTAGAAACGCAGTGAGAGACAGAGGAAAGTGGACCCTTAAATATGATCACCTTACATTTTCTCTGGTCATATATCCCACATATGACTCTGTGAAAGCCCACTTGTTTGTACATGATTTATTTCTACAACTCACTATAGTAATACAGGCCAGGAACAGGGAAATTGTGTTATTTATTTCCTATATAAGTAGAGTTTTGCTTTTTACACTTCAGATTTTAGTAAGCCACATGCTTGAGAATTCTCAGAGGGACCTTTTTCTCTTCCACACTTAACTCCACTTCTCAGGTGGCTTCCACAGTGGCAAGTAGTTTATAGGTAAACACTTATTATGTCCTGACTACACCATAAATTTATTTTCAGAAACCCAGTATGTGTCTGTGTCTGTGGAAGCTAAAACCAGCATGGATCTCTTATGCTACAATGGAAGAGCACGGCAACTACCTGGTCTCACAGGGAAAATGCTTAAGATGATAAGTAGCCCAACTTTTAGAAATATTAATTAGCTTATTTCTGTAAATGTATGTATAATCAACAGTTTCTGCTCTTTAACTCCTGCATT
>NW_006921818.1:2051252-2053377 GCF_000298275.1 Orycteropus afer afer | reverse complement strand
TTTTTTTTTTTTTTTAATTTTTATTTTTATTGTGATTTGGGTGAAAATTTACAGAGCATATACACTTTCCATACAGCAGATCACATACTCTTTGTCTTAAACTGCTCCTTTGCCCAAATTGCTCCTTATCTTCCCTGCCTGAAAAATCTCTATTTATTTTCCAAAAGGCAGATTAAAAATCTCCTCTTTATTATTATCACTGTTATTTTTATTCTTTCTGCCTTTTTAAAACTATTTTTGTGATCTGGGTGAAAATTTACAAAGTAGATTGATTTTTCCATTCAATAATTTATACAACTTTTATTTTATGATATTGATTGCACTTCCCACAATGTAACATCGCTCTCCTCACTTTCTCCCTGTGTTTAGTTTCCGTTGTCTTTTTCTCTATCTCTTCCTACCTTCAGAGTTTTATCCCTGGGCAAAAGTTGCCTTTTTCTTTTTTTATTATTTTTTATTTTGCTTGGTTGTTTGTTCTAAGTACTTTGTACTTCCCTGGTGTTATTGTTCACCTTACAGGTCTTTCTAATGTTTGGCTGAAAGTTGAGCCAGAGGGAAGAGTTCAGTTCCAGGCTTGAAGGGTGACTAAGAGCCATAGTCTCAGAGGTTCCACTAGTCTCTATCAGACTAGTAAGCCTGGTCTTATTTATGATTTTTGGCTTGTTTCAAATTTTTCTCCCACTCTATCCAGGACCTTCTAATGTGGTTCCTTTCGGAGTCAGTAGTGGTAGCTGGACACCAACCAGTTCTTCTGACCTCATAGCTGTGGAAGCTGAGATTCTCATGGTTCATTAGTCCTTTGGACTAAATATTCCTTCCTAAAGTATTCCCTACTTTGATTTTCTTCACTCTTCTTTGCTTCAAATGGGTGAGACCAAAACTTGCACCTTGTATAGCTACTTATAAGCTTTAAGACACCAGTCACTATTCACCAAATTAGAATGCAGAATATTGTCTTTGTGTCCTATGATATGCCAACTGACTTATTTACTCTGAGACCATAGTGCTGAACTCCAGTCCCAGTGACTCATTCCCTTAGGGTGTGTGGTTATAGCTAAGAAGTTTCCATGAGATTTTACCCCCTGTATGATCTACTGTGTACATGGATATAATTGAATATAATTATAAGAGCTTATAAGAGTTCGTTTTATAATCAACAATTCATGTACATTTGGTTTCACTCCCCAGTTACCATCCCCAACCCTAACCCACTCTCCTCCCCTCCCTTCCCAGTAAGTCCCCTCCCGTGCCTCTCATAGTCATGCACTCCAGTGTGTCCTGCATTTCCTCCTCGTGATTGTTGCCCCTCTGCTGCCCTGTGGTCGATTGCTCCAAGGGATGCATCTCCATAGAGTATGTGGGTGTGTCATCGTAGATTGAGTGGTCTGCATGTACATCTTATGTACTATTGGGCTGAGATCCAGCCCCTGGAAGTGAGTTTTATTCCAGGCCCAAAGAGTATCCCAGGGCCGTAGTATTGGGGGTCCTGCCAGACTCCAACTGAGCAGTAATTCTAGTCATTATTGTGTTTTTGGATTTTGTACCATGTTTTTCCTCCCGCTCTATCCAGGATGTCTGGTTTTGATCCTTTCTCGAGTGGTTGGCATTGGTAGCCAGGCACCATCTAGTTCTTCTGGTCTTGAGGTCCATCCTATCCTAGGGCTGATTGCTTCCTAATGAATTATTTACTTTGGATGCTTCCATAGCTGGGTTGGTCTCTGAATTATATCATCATGTGTGTTAATGGTCAGTTGTTGTTGGCTGTTGTTTCTCTCTCCAAAGGGCTCCCTTTAGTATCTCTTGTAAGGTTGGTCTGGTTTTAACAAATTTCCTTAATATCTGCTTATCTGGAAATGTCCTAATTTCACCACCATATTTGAGGGAGAGTTTTGCTGGGTACATAATTCTTTGCTGGAAATTTTTCTCTTTCAGGGTTTTATATATACCATCCCATCCTCTTCTCTCCTGCAGGGTTTCTGCTGATAAATCCAAGCTTAGTCTTATTGGTTGCCCCTTGTAGGTAACTTTTCATTTTTCCCATGCTGCTCTCATGATTCTTTCTTTGTCTTTGGTTTTGGTAAGTTTGATCATGGTATGTCTGTGTGATTTTATTTTGGGGTCTATC
>NW_006921818.1:2049094-2050649 GCF_000298275.1 Orycteropus afer afer | reverse complement strand
TGTGATGCTCTGTTGTCTCTGAGGCATTGTGACATTTTTGTATTTATATTTAATTGGTGATTGTATGTTGGAGTGACTTGCCCACAATATTAGTTTTCTTTGTATGTTATCTACACAAGCAGGGTATTATGCTCCTCTATTTACTAGTTGACAGCACTTATGTACTCACCACCTGTCTCCTTTCCTGTTGTCAGTCTCTTAGATGTCCCTGCCAACCTTGGCAAATGGCCTATTCTTAGGCCCTGCTTTTGTTCAGGCTTTTCCACTAGCTGGTGCTTAATCCACTCTGTGTGTTGTTGTTGTTGTTATGGGCCATCAAGTCAGACCTGACTTATAGCGACCCCTCCTTGGGTTGCTGAGGCAGTATCCTAACCTTCCTTCCAAGGAGTGGCTGGTGGATTTGAACTGCCAGCCTTCTGGTTAGCAGTCAAGTGCCTTAGGCACTATGCTACCAGAGCTCCTAATCCACTCTGTATAGTTTCTTTCAAAGCTTAGGGCTCCAAGATTATCTTCTGTATCTCTGTCAATTGGTTATTCTTTTCTTTGTTGAGGAGAGTCTGTGTTGCGTGATTGCCTATTCGTTCATCTTACCAGAAGTCTCTACCTCTGACTTCTTTAGGATATATTCCTAATAATGGAATTGCTGGCTCAAGTGGAATTTCTATTTTGAGTTTTTTAAAGAAACACCATACCATTTGCCACAATGGTTGTGCCATTTTACAATACTACCAACAGTGTATGAGTTCCAATATCTCCACAACCTTGTCAGCATTTGTTATTTTCTATATATGACACCTTCTGTTGTTGTTATGTGCCGTCTAATCATCTCTGGTTCATAGCAACCCTGTGTACAGCAGAATGAAACACCACCTAGTCCTGAGCCAGCACCATGATTCTTGCTTAAGCAAAGCAACTTGCTATATTTGAGGCCATCACCACTGCCACCATGTCAATCCATGTCATTGAGGGCTTTCCCCTTTTTTGTTGACCCTCCACCTTACCAAGCATGACATCCTTCTCCAGGGAATGGTCCCTTCTGACCACATGACCAAAATACTTGAGATGAAGTCTGGCCATTCTTGTTTCCAAGGAGCATTCTGCTTGCACTTCCTCTGGAACAGACCTGTTAGTTCTTTTAACAGTCCATGGTACTTTCAGCATTCTTCACCAACACCACAGCTCAAAAGCATCAATTCTTCTTTGGTCTTCCTTATTCATTGTCCAGCTCTCACATGCATATGAGGTTGAAAATACCTAAGTTTGTGTTAGGCACACCTTAGTTCTCAAGGAGACATCTTTGCTCTTCAGTACTTGAAAGAGGTCCTTTGTACCTGACTTGCCCAGTGCTGTACATCGTCTGATGTCCTGACTGTTGCTTCCATTGGTGTCGATTGTAGAACCAAGCAAAGTGAAGTGTTTGATAATTTCCATCTTTTCTCCATTTATTGTAATGCTGCTTATAGATGCAGTTGTGAGGATTTTTGTTTTCTTTATATTGAGATGTAATCCATACTGCAGACTGTATTCTTCAATCTTCATCAGTAAGTGCTTCAAG
>NW_006921818.1:2047175-2048469 GCF_000298275.1 Orycteropus afer afer | reverse complement strand
AGTCAGTTGGCCAGGTAGCTGTCTTCCAAATCTCTTGGCATAACCAAGTGAGTGCCTCCAGTGGGGCATCCATTTGTTGAAACATATCAATGGGTATTCTGTCAATTCCTGGTGCCTTGTTCTTTGCCAATACTTTCAATGCAGCTTTGACTTCTTCCATCGATACCATTGATTCTTGATCATATGCCACCTCCATATGTACCTTCTTTTTGGTACAGTGACTCTGTGTATTCCTCCCATCTTCTTTTGATGCTTCCTGTGTCATTGAATATTTTGCCCATAGAATCTTTCTATATTGCAACTTGTGGCTTAAATTTTTTCCTCAATTCTTTCAGCTTGAGAATTGCCAAGTGTGTTCTTCCCTTCTGATTTTCTAATTCCAGGTCTTTGCTCATTTCATTATAATAATTGGCTTTGTCTGTTTGTGCTGCTCTTGGAAGTCTTCTGTTCAGCTCTTTTATCTTATAATTTCTTCCATTTGCTTTAGCTACTTTTTGTTCAAGGACAGGTTTCAGAGACTCTTATGACATCCATGTTGGTCTATTCTTTCTTTCTCATATTTTTAATGACCACATGCTTTCTTCAAGGATGATGTTCTTGTTGTCATCACACAATTCTACTGCTTTGCAGTCACTGGTGTTCAGTGCATCAAATCTATTCTTTAGTTGGTGTGTTAGATGAGGTTCTCTAGAGAAATAAAATGAGTAAAGCTTATATAGATACAGAGAAATTTATTTTAGGAAAATGCCTCACACACTTATAGAAAGTGGCAAGTCCAAAGTTCTTGGATCAAACATTGAGCTGAAGTCTTTTCCTGACTCTCGCAATTACATGGTCTGATGAGCTCAAGGTTGGAAGGCAGTATACTGGCTGTTGACTCCAATGAGTGACAAATCCAAGATCTCCAGACCAAATGGTGGATTGTTCACTCATAGACAGTTGCAGGCAGCAAATAGAATCCAGATCCACAGAGAAGTGTCTCTTTTCCCAGGAAGTCCATAAAACACCCCTAGGGAAACTCTCTTTCAATGGATTGGTTGCTCAAAACACGTTCATCTGATCCCATCATGTAAATAACCACATCACATTTGCTTAAACAACACAGAATTGTGGTCCATCCAAGTTGACACACAGCTCCAACTATCACAGTCCATCCCTTGTCAACTTGGCAGTTGTACACATCTTCTTAACCATATATAATCTCTAAATAAGGACAATTATAAAGTCATATTTGGCTTAACATGATACCCTAATACATATACAAATGAAACACATTAACCTAATTTACATTTCA
>NW_006921818.1:2043464-2046455 GCF_000298275.1 Orycteropus afer afer | reverse complement strand
ATCATATATTGGATGTTGGTTTAGAGCATATACAGCCTCCTGGAGACCATCATCCCAACCCTTCAAGGTATTGCCACCTAGCTGGCACTGTAATTGTGTTTTCAGGAGGCCATTCCATTATTCTTTAAAATAGGCATGTATTTTCTCTTCCTCAGTCAACTGATCATGAGAAACCCCACCCCTGGTACCAAATATGTTAGACTGGGTTCTCTATAGAAACAAAACCAGTAAAGCTCATATATATAGAGAATGAGAAATTTATCTTAGAAAAATGGCTCACACACTTATAGAAGCTGGCAAGTCCAAAATTCTTGGATCAAACTTCAAGCTGGAGGTTTTTCCCAACTCTTGCAGCTGCAGGGGCTGAGGAGCTCAAGGTTGGCAGGCAGTATACTGGCTATTGACTCCAATGAATGATGAATCCAAGATCTCCAGGCCAAATGGTGGATTGTTTGCTCATGGACATTTGTAGGCAACACAACAGAATCCCAATCCACAGAGAAGTGTCTCTTTTCTTAGGATGGCTATAAATATACTAGAAGCAGGCCACACTCCTACAGAAGCTCCCTTTCAATGGATTGGCTGTTCAAAACATATTCATCTGATTCCATCATGGGAATAACCACATTGCAACTGCTTAAACCACACAGAATTGTGTTCCAGCCGAGTTGACACACAGCTCCAACTATCACAGATGGTCTCAAATTCAGGAGGGATATATTCAAGGTCAGGAGCTCTGGTAGCATAGTGCCTAAGGCACTTGACTGCTAACCAGAAGGCTGGAGGTTCAAGCCCACCAGCCACTCCTTGGAAGAAAGGTTGGTCAATCCTACTTCTGTAATGATATTTCCTCAGAAACCCAAGGAGGGGTTGCTATGAGTCGGGACTGACTCGATGGCACATAACAACCACAACAACATATTCAAGGTCATATTTTGGCTTTCTTGGACTTGTTCAAATCGTCCTCAACTTTAAGTTGAGCTTGCATATGAGCAGTTGATGATCTGTTCCACAGTCAGCTCCTAGCCTTGTTTTGGCCAAAGATATTGACCTTTTCCATTGCCTCTTGCCACAGATGTAGTCAATTTGATTCCTATGTACTTCGTCTGGCAAAGTCTACATGTATAGCTGCCATTTGTGTTGGTGAAAAAACGTATTTGCAATGAATAAGTCATTGGTCTTACAAAATTCTATCATGTGATCTCCAACATTATTTCTGCCACTAAGGCCAAATTTTCCAACAACCAGTGATTTTTCTTTGTTTTCAACTTTTGCATTTCAATCACCAGTGATAAGCAACACATCTTGATTGCATGTTCGGTCAATGTCAAACTGCAGAAGTTGATAAAAATCTTAAATTTCCTCATCTTTGGCTTTGGTGTTTGGTGTGTGAATTTGAATAACAGTAGTATGCAAGGATCTTCCTTGTAGGTGTATGGATATTATCCTATCACTGACAGCATTGTACAACATCCTTTGTGATGATGAATGCCACACTACTCATCTTCAATTTGTCATTCCCACCATAGTAGATCATATGGTTGTCTGATTAAAAATGACTAAAACCCATCCATTTCAGTTCACTAATGCCTAGGATATCAATCTTTATGCACTTTATTTCATTTTTGACAACTTCCAATTTTCCTAGATTCATACTTCTTACATTCCATGTTCTGATTATTAATGAATATTTGCAGCTGTTTCTCCTCAATTTGAGTCATGCCACATCAGCAAATGGAGGTCTGAAAAGCTTTACTTTATCTATAACATTAAAGTTGGTTCTACCTTGATGAGGCAGATCTTTCACAGTCTTATTTTGAGTGCATTCAGACCTAAGGGGCTCTTCTTCCTGCACAGTATTGGACAATGTTTCTGGGCTATTCATGAAGTTGCTCAGTAATGTATCAGACAGTGTTTCTCTGCTATTCATAAGGTTTTCCCTGACCAATTCTTTGAAAAGTGGGTGGTCTCTTCCTTCTTCCTAGTCTGTCTCAATCTGTAAACTGCATTGAAACCTGTATACCATGAACAACCCTGCTGGCATTTAAACACCAGTGACACAGCTTCAAGCCCCACAGCAACACAGAAGCCACCACAGTATGACCAACTGACAGAAAAGTTCATCTCCCTTAGCTTTTGGGAACTTCTCCACCCTCCCCTTACCTGATTCCTTCCTGGATCCTGCCACTTTGTTGTCCCTGCCATTCCCTCCCTTTCCTGGCTCTGGCGGAGGGTCCTGTCTGCCTCCCGTTACCTGGATCCTGCCACTTTTGTCATCTCTGGTGTTCCCTCCCTTTCTTGCCTCTGGGGGTGGGTCCTGTCTGCCCAACTGACTGGAAGAGACCCATATTTTTTACCCATTCCAAAGAAAAGTGATCCCACAGAATGTGCAAATTATCTAACAATATCATTAATATCACATGCAAGTAAAATCTTGCTGAAGATATTTGAAAGACTTTTGCAACAGTATATTGACAGAGAACTTCCAGAAATGCAAGCTGGATTCAGAAGAAGATGTGGAACAAGAGATCAATGCTGATATCAGATGGATCTTGGCTGAAAGCAAAGAGTACCAGAAAGATACTTACTTGTCTTTTATTGCCTATGCAAAAGCATTCGATTGTGTGGATCATAAGAAATTATGGATAACATTGAGAAGAATGGACATTCCAGAACACTTAATTGTGCTTATGAGGAAACTGTACATAGACCAGGAGGCTGTCATTTGAATAGAACAAGGGGATACCGCATGGTTTAATGTCAGTAAGGGAGTGAGTCAGGGTTGTATCCTTTCACCATAATTATTCAATCTACAGGAGCTCTGGTGGTGTAGTGCCTAAGGCATTTGACTGCTAACCAGAAGGCTGGTGGTTCAAACTCAGCAGCCACTCCTCAGAAGGAAGTTTGGGCAATCTATTTCCATAGTGATATCATCTTGGAAACCCAAGGAGCGGTCGTTATGAGTCAGATCTGACTAGATGGGAGTTTTTT
>NW_006921818.1:2034543-2041929 GCF_000298275.1 Orycteropus afer afer | reverse complement strand
GGCCATTCTTGCTTCCAAATAGCATTTCAGGTACACTTCTTCCAGGACATATCTGTTAGTTCATTTAACAGTCCATGGTGCTCTTAGCATTCTTCTCCAACACCACAACTCAAAAATATCAACTCTTCTTTGATCTTCCTTAATAATTGTTTGACTCTCACATGCATAAGACTAGCTGAGTTAATCTTAGATTGAACTGAGATATGAAAATTGAAAATTGAATGATAGCAGCACACGTTAAGATTCTGAGGTGGAAGGGGATGTGGGGCATAACAGGGACTGAAGGAAATTCCCCATATGGCTTGAGTGGGACAAATGAGAGTGAATGTGAATGTTATCCTAGATTTCACTGGAAGAATTGGTAAGGGAACTACCTCAGAAAACTTTAGATCACTTAAAAAGTTTATCTTAATTCTGAGAAGTAGTAAGAACTCTCTGAGAAAGAAATAACAGTAGCCCTGAGATTTGGAAACTGGCTTGACACTCCCAATTAAATCATATTATTCTACTGTTGTACATAAAAAATCTTATAGAACACCAACCTCACAGAAGGTTACTGTGAGACTTGAAAAAATGAGACAAAAGAAAACTATATCACAATTTTGTCTAACCACAGGTAAAGCTAATGTCACTGTGCCACCCACAAGGTACAAACAGTTATTCTCTTGACCAAAATGAGTGAACACTGCTTCTTTATCAATTATAGCTTTATCCTTGTCCTAGATAAATTGAAACATTCAATCATGCATTTGCCCCTGATTTCCAACAGTGTTTAATCTAGAGTAAAACCTTACTTCCTTAGATCATCCTCTAAACCACCAAACTAAAATTCAAATCCTGCAATAGATTATCTCTAACACCCTCTAACTGAGACCCCCATGACTTCCCATGATGTGTGTTTTCTTTCACTGCAATGAGTAATTAAACCTTCTTGTTTCTAGTGTGTTTTTGGTGGTTTTGGGCTAAAGGGCAATGACACATTCATGAGGTTTTAAGTACATGTGGCATAAACAAGATTTTTCTAAGAGATCTGACAACATGTAATGTAAATGCAGTAGACTAACTTAACACTCCTGCACTCTTATACAAGCCCAGACAGATTTGAATGTTTTCCCGGTCAGTTCTCTCCCTCCTTTTCAGTCCTTTACATGGGTTCAAGAACAACACTTACCGTTTTCCATCTCACTTTCTCTTTAATGCTGTCCTGTACACATATTTTGCAAGTATTGTATATACTTCTATACTTCAGAAGAAAACAAAATTAAGTCCATGATTCCAAAGAAAACTGGAGGAAGATTTATCCCTCAGTACTTTTTTGAGACCATGTTGCCTAAAATAAAACTCTGAGATGAGGATTCATGAGCCAGTGATTTATTAAAGAATTACTCTTAGTAAAAATCCATAAAGACAGTGAAGGAGAAAGGAAGAGATGACGTCAATAAAGATTCAATTACAAGCACTAAGCCAGCATCAGTCTCGTCTGCAAGAAGTTCTAGAGTGTAATTTGTAGCAAGACAGAATTTGTACCAACTTCTGTGGGTAATGTGGTTTGGCTGCTCCAAATCAAAACCAAACTCACTGCCATCGTGTGACTCATAGAAACCCCCATCCGGTTTCCAAGGTTGTAAATCTTTACAGAAGCAGACTGACTCATCTTTCTGCTTTATCTTTCTTCTATGGAGTGGCTGGGTTCAAACCAATGATCTTTTGGTTAGCAATCAAATGCCTTGACCACTACACCACCAGAGCTCCTTCAAATCCATAAATTCAGTTGAAAATTCAGGTACTTTGAAGCAAAAGCATATGGGGCCAAGTATGTCACAAAAATGGTCAAAAGTATTGAAGAGAATATGGATTGAACATCTACATTATTTAAGGCTTGTCTCCCTAGTCTTGATTTACTACACCTGTACTGACCTTCCCAAGAATGATGACAATCTATTTGTTTTGGAGGAAACTTTGCCTTGTTATGTGGACTTATGGCTGCTGAAAACAATCTTCCAACTGTAGGACATTAGTTTATGTATTGAAATAAACTTTAGTTTCCCCAAAAGTCTTAATTTTAAATATAATCCCATGATGAATGTCTCATGGGAAGTTCATGTTTGGCTTTACCAAGTTCGATTTTGTTCCCTGATTCATTCCTCCCTTAGCAAGTGTCCAGAAAGTGTGGGCCTCAGCTCACCATGTGATATCAATAGACGTCTTAAGAACATAGCACAGTGTCTCACACATGGTAGATCTTAAGTATATAGTGGCTTTTTATTGTTGTTTTGTTCTGAAACCTTGTATCAACAGTAAATTAAATGTTAGGCTGTTATCAAGCAGTTACTCCATTATTCTTTCTGTCTTTCCAAGTCCTTAAAGGTGTATTGGCCACAAGAATGTGACAGGACCATCTGTAACATGTGCTTTTTGGGACCAGTACATTTTCTTCCCCTAAATCTATCCAGTATGACTGTAATATCATATGTAAGGAACATGTATCTAACATGACTTTGTGGCAGGAAAATTTCTCAAAGTCTCTGTGACTGCTTGGAGGCAGTGAAGGGAGGAAAGAGAAGCCGATAAGATGTTTCTTCTATCCCAATAAATACTAATTGAATGTCTTGTTTGAAAAATATGTAAAACTATAAAGATATCATCACTCAGATGGTTTGGGCTGCACCCTGGTCAAATTCAGTCTTTCAGATATGATGTCATAAGTCAATTAAGATGTTTTATTTGCATTTATTTATTTTTATGGCCATGCTAATACTCTTGCGTTAAGGAGCTTCAGTGATGTAATGATTAAAGCATTTGATTGCTAATTAAGAAGATAGTGGTCCAAATGCATCAGCTGCTTCGAGGGAGAAAGATGAGGCTTCCACAGAGATTTACAGCCATGGAGACCCTATGAAACAGCCCTACTTTGTCCATAGCGTTGTCATGAATCAGAATTGACTCAGTGGCAGTGATTTTAACATCCTGAATTCAGACTTCTAGCCTCAAGAACTGTGAAAAAATAAATTTGTTCTTTTTTTAAAAAAATAAACAAGCATTTTATTGTGATTTAGCTGAAATTTTAAAGAGCCAATTAATTTTCCATTCAACAGTTCATACACATTTTGTTTTGTGACATTAATTGAAGTCCCCACAATAAAACAACTCTTTCTACTTCTTCCCTGTGGTTAACTTTTCCCTGTGTCTTGTGCTAGTGGTGGCCTTCTAATCTCTTCTGTTCTAAGGAGCGTACTTCCCTAGTGTAATTGTTCACCTTGTAAGCCTGTCTCTTATTTAGTTGAATGTTAAACCATAGGAGAAAGTATAATTCTTACTTTAGGAGCCATAGTCTCAGAGGTTTCAACAATCTGTATCTGCCAAACCTATATATGATCAAGGGTTTATTCATGTTTGTCTACCCATATGTGATCATCTTCCCTGTATAGCTATATATCCAGCTTTACATTAATGTTTTATATTACTGATAATGCAGTATTGTATATATAATAGTATTTATCTTTGTTGTCTGTTCTGCTTGTGCACCTCTCCATGTCTTCATTTTCCTTACTGATAAGTTGTCATCCACTTTTGGTATATTGCCTTTCTCTTAACCCAGATCATTACATGTCTCTTACCTAGCCAGCCTTTTTCCCACCCCCTCTCCCATCCCTGGTAACTCAAAAGGAAGGTTTCCTTCCATCCATAAATATTTCCTTGACTTGTTATGATAGTGGACTCAATACAATATTTTTCCTTCTGTGGTTGACTTATTTCACTCAGCATACTGTCCTCCAAGTTTATCCATGTTATGAGTGAGGTGTTGTGTGGATTCTTCATTATTCTTTACTGTTTCATAGTATTCCATTGTTTGTATGTACCATAGTTTGGTTATCCTTTCATCTGTTGATGGACCTTTAGGTGGTTCCCATCTCTTTGCTATTGTGAATAGTGCTGCAATTAACATGGGTGTGCATATATCTCTTCATGTCCTGGCTCTCACTTCTTTAGGATATATTACTAGTAGTAGGATTACTGTATCAAATGGTATTTCTATTTCAAACTTCGTAAGGACAAGTCAACATTTTCCAGTTGTTGTAACATTTTACAGTCTCACCAGCAGTGTATGAAAGTTCCAAATGCTCCAGACCCTCACCAATATTTTTTGCTTTCCATCTTGTTGAACTTTGCTATTCTTGCTGGGAAAAGATGCTATCTCATTGTTGTTTTGATCTGAATCTCTCTAGTGGCTAATGATTATTAGCAATTTTTTCAGGGATTTGTTGGCTACCCGAATATCTTCTTTGATGAAGTATCCATGTCCTCCACCTATTTTTTCAATTGGATTATTTGTCTTTTTGATGTTGAGGTATTCAAGATTTCTAAAATTTGTACAGAGTAGTCCTTTGTCAGATATGTCTTTGCCAAATATTTTTCCCAATCTGTAGATTCTATTTTTCAATCTTTTGGAGAAGTCTTTTGATGCATATAGGCTTTAATTTTTAAAAGGGTCCAGTCATCTGGTTTATTTTCTATTGTGTGTGCATTTTTGGTTATTTTTGATGATCTATTTATGCCATAAATTAGGTACTCTAAGTTTGCTCTTCCTGATGAAGTTTATAGTTTTAGGTTTTACATTTAGTCTTTGATCCATGTTGAGTTAGCTTTTGCATGTGGTATGAGGTATGGATCTTGTTTCTTTTTCAGCAAATAGATATTCAGAATTGCCAACACCATTTGTTAAACAGATTATCTCTTCCTCATTTAATGGATTTAGTCCCTTTGTCAAAGTTTGGCTGTCCATAGGTGAATGAATCTATTTCTGGATTCTCAATTCTTTCTACTGGTCTACATGTCATTGTACAAACAATACCAGGCTGTTTCGACTACCATGGCTGTATGGTAGGTTTTGAGATCAAAGAGTCTGAGACCTACTTTGTTCTTTTTTTCAGGTAGTGCTTTGCTTATCTAAGGTCTCTTTCTTTTCCATATAGGTGTAGTAATTGGTTTTTCCATGTACTTAAAGAATATTGATGAAATCTGGATCTGAATTACATTGAATCTTTAGATTGCTTTTGGAGAGTCTTCTGGTTACCTAGTACCTCTCTGAAAGAATATAACACAAATGGGATTGGTTGAACAAACAAGAGTTTATTCTCTTACAGTTTGGAGGCTTTAAGTCCAAGTTCAAAGTGCCAAGCTCTAGGGGCTATGTGAATTTTCCTTGACCTTGGGCTTCAGCTCTGCCTCTTGCTCCCAGCCCACTGAAGCTAGCGGCATCTCATCACTCAAACAGCTACTGGCTGCTGAGGCTAACAAGCCGAAGGTTCACAAATAAAATGTCACAGTGCTGATGCTACCAAACCACATGGCAGGCCACTAATTTAAGTCCACTGAAAGTCCCAAGGTCGGCAGAGCATGGCAGGCTGCTGAACAATGACATGGCTACATGCAGGGTTCAAGCATGCCATAAGCTAGAGGCCATTTCCAAGACTTCTCCTTATATACAGTAAGCAGATCACATCCCTAAGGCAGCTACTCAGCTGCTCACAGTAGATTCCATCATGGAGTTAATTACCAGTCTCATCATAGGGAACACTACCACCAGCTGTGCAACCCCTCAACCAGGCCCAGCCAAATTGACACACAAACATAACCGCCACAGATAGTATTCAAATTTTCACAATATTCAGTGTTCCAATCCATGAGCATGGTATGTTATTCTATTTATGTAAGTCTCTTATAGGTTCTTAAAGTAGTATTTTATAGTTTTTTTTTTGTTGTTGTTTTTGTTTTGGTATAGTTCTTTTGTATCACTGGTAAGATTTATTCCTAAGTATTTTATCTTTTTGGTGGCTATTATAAATGGTATTGTTTTTCTTATTTCCTTTTTGCAGATCTCTTTATCGATGTAGCGGAATCCAATTGATTTTTATATGTTGATTTTGTATCCTACCACTTGGCTGAATCTTTCAATTGGTTCCAGTAATTTTCTTGCTGAGTCTCTTGAGTTTTCTATGTATAGAGTTATATCTGCAAACAGAGATAGTTATACTTCTTTGCCAGTTTGGATAACTTTTTTTTTTTTTTTTTCCTCATTGACTGGGCTATGACTTCCAATCCTTGTCTGTTCCCATTTGCAAAGGGAATGTTTTAATTCTCTCTCTACTGAGAATAATGTGAGCTGTTTTTTTTTTTTTTTTCCTTGCATATGTGTACTTCTTTATTGAAGATTTTCCCTGCTGTTCCTGTTTTGCTGTATTTTTTTTTTTCTTTTAACCAGGAATGGGTGTTAGATTTATCAAATGCCTTTTCTACATTGACTGAAATGATCATGTAGTTATTTTCATTTGTTTTATGTATGTGATGTATTATACTGATTGTGTTTCTAATCTTGAGCCATTCTTTCATATCTGCTGTGAATCCTACTTGGTCAAGATATATTATCATTATTTTATACATATGCTTTTGGAACCTATTGTCTGTGATTTTACTGAATATTTTTGCATCTATATGCATGAGGGATATAGGTTTGTAATTTTCCCTTTTAGTGTTGTATTTTTCTGGTTTTAGTATTAAAGTTATGCTTATTTCATAAAACGAATTTGGACGTTCCCATCCTTTTCTATTTTCTGGAATAATTCAAGTAGATTGGTGTTCGCTCTTGTCTGAATGTTTCATAGAATTCTCCATTGAAGCTGTCTGGGCCAGGCTTTTTTTGTTGGCAGGTTTTTTCTTTTAATCTTTTTTTTTTTTTTTTAATGACTTGTTTAATTTCTTTTTTTGTTATGGCCATGTTCAAATGTTCTACCTCATACTGTGTTAGTTTAAGTAGGTTGTGTTTTTCTAGAAATGTGTCCATTTCTTGTAGGATTTCAAATTTGTTGGAGTACAGTTCCTCATAGTATTCTGTTAGTATCCTTTTTATTTCAGTTAGTTTCATTCTGATATCACTCATTTGATTTCTTATTTGTGTGATTAGCATCTTCTCTTTCTTTTCCTTAGTTAAAGATGCCAGTGGTTTATCAATTTGTTTAATCTTTTTGAAGAACCAGTGTTCTGGTTACTTAGTGCTGCTCAGACAAGAAATATACCACAAATGGGATAGCCTTAACAAACAGGAGTTTATTCTTACAATTTAGAGACCTTAAGTTCAAGTTCAGGTGCCAGGCTCTAGAGGTTGAGTGAAAGCCCCTCAATCTTGGGATCCAGTTCTGCCTCCTGTTCCTGACCCTCTGGAGCTAAAGGCGTTTCTTCACTCAGACAGCTGCTGGCTGCTGAGGTTGAGAAGCCCCACGGTTGACAAGTCAAATGGCACAGTCCTGATGTTACCAAACTGCATGGCAGGCCATTAACTTAAGTCCATTATAAGTCCCCAGGTTGGCAGAGCATAGCAGGCTGCTGAGC
>NW_006921818.1:1999337-2033998 GCF_000298275.1 Orycteropus afer afer | reverse complement strand
ATCGAGTTGGACCCAACTCAGCGACCCCTCCTTGGGTTTCCGAGGCAGTATCACTACGGAAGTAGATTGCCCCATCTTCCTTCTGAGGAATGGCTCGTGTGTTTGAACCACCAGCCTTTTGGTTAGTAGTCAAGTGCCTTAGGCACTAAGCTACCAGAGCTCCCTATTTCTCCTCTAATCTTGATTATTTCGTTTCTTCTGGAGATTGTAGGTTTATTTTGTTGCTCTTTTTCTAATTGTTAGAGTTTTCATGTTAAGATACTGATTTTCATGCCTTCTTCTTTTTTGATATGTGCATTTATTGCTATAAATTGATCTCTGAGTACCACTTTTTGCTGTTTTCCATGGGTTTGGGTATATTGTGTTCTCATTAGTGTTTGTTTCTAGGATTTTTTTTTTTTAATTATTATTATTTTTTAATTTCACATTTTATTTTTTTCTGTTACCCAGTAATTTTTCAGCAGGGTGTTATTCAGTTTCCATGTATTTGATTTTCCCCCGATCTTCCTATTATTGATTTCTAATTTTATAGTATTGTATTCTGAGCAGATGATTTATTTTGATTTTTTAAATTTATTTAGTTTTGTTTTGTGGCCTAACATGGTCAGTAATGGAGAATGGTGCATTTGCACAAAACAAAACAGAACAAAAAAAGAATATGGATTACATTTTTGTTGGGTGGAATGTTCTGTATATGTGTATGAAGTTTAAGCTGGTTGGTTGTGTTACTGAGATCGTCTGTATCTTTGTTGAATTTCTGTTAAGTTGCTCTGTCCTTCATTGAAAGTGGTATGTTAAAGTTGTCTATGCTATTGCAGAATTGTTTATTTCTTGTTTCAATTCAGTTAATGTTTGCTTATTTATTTAGGATCTCTTTCATTGGGTGTATAAATAATTGCTATGGTTGTGTCCTCTTAGTCTATTGCCCCCTTTTTCAACATATAAAGGCCTCCTTCCTTGTCCCTTATGCTGGTTTTCACCTAGAAGTCTTATCAAAAGTTAATATTGCCACTCCTGATCTCTTTTTGGTTGTCATTAACTTGATATATCTTTTTCCATCCCTTGATTTTTAATTTATTTTTATCTTGCTACCTAAGATGGGTCTCTTATAGGCAGCATATTGATGGGTCTTGTTTTCTTAAATGTGCCACTCTCTTTCTCTTGACTGATTAATTCAATCCATTCACATTCAGTGTAATTAATAAGTGTGAATTTACTGTTGTCATTCTTGTGTGTTTGTTGTGGTGAAGACAGTTCCTTTATTCTGAATATTTTTCTGTGCTGAGTTCATTATCAAGTTTTCTTTCCCTTTTCTTCATTGTTGTTGAGTTTGTGTTCATTAAATACTTGTGATTTTCTTCTTCCTTATTTTGGTTAGAAGGCTTCTTAATTTTCTTTATAGTTACCTTGGAGTAGGTTGTTATCTCCCTAAATTTGAAAGTGTGTTGTATACTGACATCATCCTGATTTCCTCTCAATTTGGAAATTCTGTAATTATACCATTTTTACCTCTATTTGCTTTGTAGTTGTTATGTTTACAGATTGACTCCTCTGGTTCTCTATTTTCCATTTTATAAGCTTATTTGACTTTGACAATTCTTTTTCAGGATTGGTTTCTGGATAGTGTTGTCATGTGTCTCTTAATCTTAAATTGTCTTCCTCTGTTGGGTTTCTGTTGGAAAGACTCCCTACAGCATTTCTTGTAAACTTTGTCTGGTTTTTACAAATTCTCTTAATTTCTTTTTGTCTGTGAATGTCCTAAAATCACCAACATATTTGAAGGACAGATTTTAAAAAAAAAAATTTTTGCAGTGTTCTCTCACCTCCTTTCCCATCCCTGGTAACCAATAAAAAAGGTGTCCTTCCATATATAAACCTTTCCTTGACTTTTTATAATAATGAATGAATACAATACTTGTCCTTCTGTGATTAACTTATTTCATTCAGTGTAATGTCCTCCAAGCTCATCCACATTATGTGATGTTTTGCAGATTCTACATTATTCTTTAATGTTGCATACTATTCCATTTTGTGTATGTATCATAGTTTGGTTATCCATTCTTCTGTTTTTGGGCATCTAGGTTGTTTCCATCTTTTTTGCTATTGTAAATAGTGCTGTGATGAACATGTGTGTGCGTACATCTGTTCTTGTCCTGATTCTCACTTGTTTCAGATATATATACAGTAATGGAATTGCTGGGTCAAATGATATTTCTAATTCCAACTTTTTAAGGAATTGCCATACTGTTTTCCACAGTGGATGTATCATTTGACAGTCCCACCAGCAATGTATGAGAGTCTCAATCTCTCCACATCCTCACCAGCATTTGTTATTTTCTATCTTATTGAATTTTACTATTAGTGTTGAGGCCAGGTGGTATCTCATTGTTTTGATTTTCACCTAGTACTTAAGACATTTGACTGCTAACCAGAAGGATGGCAGTTCAAACCCACCAACTACTCCTAGGAAGAAAGGGGCAATCTACTTCCATAGTGACACTGCCTCAGAAACCCAAGGCGGTGTCACTATGAGTCAGATCTGACTCTATGCAGTGAGTTTGTTTTTTTCTTAATGACTAAAGATCATGTACATATCTTCATGTGTTTGTTTGCCACCCAGATATCCTCTTTGGTGAAATGTCTACATGTCTCCTGCCTTTGTGTGTGTGTGTGTGTGTGCTTTGGATGCAAATTTGCAGAGCAGAATTTGTTTAACATTCAACTGTTCATGTATATTTGGTTTCACTCCCCAATTACCATTTCCAACCCTAGCCCACTCTCCTCTCCCTTCCCAGTGACGCCTCCATCCCTGTCCCATTCTTACTTATGCACTACTGTCTGTCCAGTTTTTCCTCTGTGTGAATGGTACCCCATGGCTGATTGCTCCAAGGGGTGTATCTCTGTAGATTAGGTGGGTGCATTGCCCTGGGTTTGGTGTTCTGCATGTAAGTCTTACTACAGTTGGGATGAAAGTCAACCCTTGGGAGTCAATTTTATCCCAGGCCTAAAGTGTGGCCCAGGGCCATAGTCTTGGGTCCTACCAGATTCCATTCTACCAGTAATTCTGGTCATTATTGTGTTTTTGAATTTTGTTCCACATTTTTCCTTTCCGTCTATGCAGGATCTCCAGTTTTGATCCTTTCCCGAGTGGTCAGTGGATAGCTGAGCACAATTTGGATCTTCTGGTCTCAATGTCAATCATATCCTAGGTCTGTCCACTTTTCTATTGGATTGTTTGTGTTTTTGTTGTTGAGATGTTGGAGTTTTCTATAAATTTTAGAGATAAGGCCCTTGTCAGATATGTCATTGCTGAATATTTTTTCCTTTTTACTCTTTTGGAGAAATCTTTTGAAGCACATGTTTTGGTTACCTAGTGCCTCTCTGACAGGAATATACCAAAAATGAGATGGCTTTAACAAACAAGAGTTTATTCTCTTACAATTTTGGAGGTTAGAAGTCTGAATTCCAGGTGCTAGGTCTCTCAATGGCATTTAATGAACAGAGAAAGAAAATAGTCTGGTGACCATGCAGACCATCAGGACACTTAGGGAATACATCATATTTTGCCATCTAAATCAACCCAGTGTGTTAAAGGACAAATTCACTTTACTGGTTTCCCATTCAACTAGAAATCCCATGGTGTACAAATGTCATTCCTAGAGATGTGAGGCAAGCAGACTATACTATCCCACTAACACCACGTTATTAGTCACCATTAAGAACTTAATAGATATTCATTAAAGAATCTCCTGGAATGTATCTTGGTTTATTTAAATCTAATTTTTAATTAATCTTATTCCACAAACGATTATATTCCCTTTTGTCACAAATAACACACCCATGAATATCTACCTTGTCATGCAGTAAGCTTGAACATAGACCAACTTTATGGCTAAATGAATACTAAACAAAGAACTTCCAGATGTTAATTTTGAAACAATCTGGCTATCTATTTGTTTATCATCAGTTGAGTGACCCTATCCCATTAATCAGCTCTGGTAGCATAGTGCCTAAGGCACTTGACTGCTAACCAGAAGGCTGGTGGTTCAAACCCACCAGCCACTACTCAGAAGGAAGATGGAACAATCTACTTCCATAGTGATACTGCCTCAGAAACCCAAGGAGGGGTCACTGTGAGTCGGGTCCGACTCGACGGTACATAAAAACAACAACAACAACATATCATTAATAAACCATGAACAGATCTTTAGAAGGATTCAGGTAAATTCTTCAGTCTAAGGGAGTAAGACATTTAAGTCAGATAACCCATCTGGTGCTACAAATGGTGTTTTGGGTTTTAGTTTCTCATCCAAAGGCATTATCCAAAACTATTTTTTTAAGCCTCTTAAATATAAATATAAATAAATAAATAAATATATACATAAATATATATAAATGTGTATAATGCTTTAGGTGCAAATTTACAGTGCAGAATTTGTTTTACTTTCAACATTTCACGTACATTTGATTTCATTCTGCCAAAACTTTTAAAATTAAACAAGAGTTGTGATTAGCTTTGCAGTTCCCAAATGATCCACCAATACTTGGCAAAGGATTTACATCAGTTATCATTTTATACCATAGTTTTCTTTGATGTACATAGAATTAAATTGTATCATTTGCATTTTGAGCTAAACATTCTGAAGAAACAGATATTCATACATTGTAAAATCTAACTTTAATATCCCTACTTTCCACTATTATTTTTTTTCTACTGATATTATTTAATAAATGAAGTGAATGTGAACATTTGCTCCAATTTATAGTTCAAAATTTCTTATCTAGTTTACCTAGATATGCCTCAAATACCTCACATAAGAATATAACAATTGCTTCTATGAAGAAAAACACTCAATTCCTTTCCTACACTTCTGTTAATTTTTACCAGATATATACCACACTTTCTTGAATTGCTTCTTAGGAGATGAATTCCAGAACCTCATAATTATAATTATTCTGCATAAAGAGAATCAAAATTACTGGACCCAGTATTCCCATTAGTGCATCCAACGACCCATGTTTCCATCTATAGTGATCATATCTTAAGAAAAAAAAATATAAATTAAAATTATTATTACTATTATTAGAAAATTGTTATTACCACTCTTATTATTCACTTATTACATGCCTGTCTAATTTCCTTGAATCTATCAAAAGTCAAAATCTGTTCTGACATTCCATCTCCCTCTCATTATTTTATCATGGATGTTTGATTATTGCCTCCTGTGTCATCATTTTTCTCTCTCCCTTAGGACATTTTCTTCTGAATACAAAATTCCCTATTAAAACCAAACCCATTGTTAGTAAGTGAATTCCAATTCATAACAACCATATAGGACAGAGTGAAACTGCTCCACAGAGTTTACAAGTCTGTAAATCTTTATAGAAGCAGATTACCTTATCTTTCTCCAGCTAAGTGGCTAGCAGGTTTAAACCACTGACCTTTTGGTTCGCAGCCACATGCTTCACCACTGACCCACCAGATTGCCTCCTTTTTACAACTTGTCTTAAAACCACACAAAGTTCCATTGATGATCCCATATCCTTCTGAGATCATATCATTTAGAAAAAACTCCTTAAAGGAGCTGTCTATCTCTGATATCCACTTTCATATCTCCCATTTTCCCCTGAGAGCCCTTCTGACCCCTTACTCTGATCATCATGATATTCATGTTACCAAGTCAAAGGTCACTTATCATTTACATCTCTGCAGTATTCAACACAACTGAACTGACCTTTCCCTTCTTCCTGGAACTCACTGGGTTTTGCTGATGTTACTTTTACTTCACTGGCTGCTGCTTTTGAATTTTTGTATTAGATCCTCCTCCTCTCACAGTCACTAAATAGTCAAGACTTACATGGTTAAGATCCTGGGATCTCATTTACTTTCCAGATATACACTCATTCCCCTTAGCATATCTCACCTGGTGTAGTCTTTTAAATATCAACTCCAAAGTCTTCTCAATACATACCTCCAGTCCAGTGCTGATGTCATCTAGAACACCAGACTGATGTACTCAAGTGTCTCTTGATATGTTCACAATTAGCATGTCCAGAAGTGCAGTTTGTATTGATTTCTGCTAAACCATCTCCTTCCTCAGTCTTCTGCATCTCACTAAACAGAATAAATACCTATTTAGCTGCACAAACAATGTAAAAATTTAAATTTCTTTGATTTATTAGTACCCCAAAATCTTACCAATAATTAACCATTTACAAAGTCTACCCATATTTCCCTCATTCACTACCAATAATCAATAAATCTTGTTGCCACCAAGTTGATTCTGATACATAGCAATCCTATAGGACAGAGGAGAACTGCCTCCTACTGTTTCTAAGGCTGTAATCTTTATGGATGCAAACAGCCAAATCTTTCTCCTGTGGAGCAGCTGGTGGATTTGAACCATAGATCTTCTGGTTGGCACCTGTGCACATAACCACTGCACCATCAGCACTCCTTAATCTTGTTAAAGCCATCATCTCTTGCCAGAAATTCTGAAATATATTATCTGATCATCATTCCTGCCCTCTTACAATTCATTTTGTACTCAAAGAAAAGTCAAAAATGCAAATCAGATAATACACATCCCTCTGCTTTAAAACTCCCTAGTGGTTTCTCACTGTGTTGAGAGTAAAATCAAAGTCTATCTTATAATGCCTTATATAATCAGTCCCCTGCTTAACTCTTCTGTCTTTATCCTATCATTACCCCCTTTATTCACTTCACTTCAGCTACCCTAGCCTTATTTTTGTCCTTCCAACTCACTAAGGCATTTACTACCATAGAAATACCTTAGAAAGTTGGTATTAGTTATTTCCTCAGCCTGAAGTGGCTGGGCTCTTTTCTATATTGAGATCTGAACATAAAGGTCAACTCTTCAGGGACTCCTTCCCTTAACCGCCAATTGAAAGCTCCCTAGTTAGTCTCTACTACATTACCTCATTGATTTCTATGCATTATCTGGTATTTCCCTTATCTGCCCTCTTCTACTGGAATGTTGGTTCACTGAGCTGGTCATTTATGTATCTGCAGCCTCTAGGATGATGTCTGGCACATTGCATAATTTTAGTGAATATTTAATTAAACAAAGAGTAAGTGAATGGATTCATAGACAATGTTGGCAAAGTTCATTTTTGACTAGCCTGCAAAAGTTTATGCTCACTTTTATGAAAGATCATTCAGTTTTGTTCTTTTTTTCATAGAGAATCAAGGTGATTTTGAATCTTTGATGGTATCATTTATATTGGCACTACTTAATATCATTGTTAATTCCTAAAATTTTCTAAACCAATGTTTTTTTTCAAGGTATTGACAACATTTATGAGATGAATTTTAACATGAATTATGAGAAATTGTGCAAGGCCAAAAACTTTAATGCATCAATGTTGAAGTGTCATTAATCCAGCATTAATACTTCCATCTCCTTACATTCTCTTCTACCACTGTATAATTCAGTTTTGCTGATTCCAGACACTTTCTCAACCATGCCTATAATTTTCATGGATTCTTGCCTCGGTACGCAGACTTCAGTTACTCTGCCTTTATTGTCCCTTCACTTTGGCTAAATTCCACTCATCCTTCAAAAGTCACTTAAAATGTTTCTTAATTCTAGAATACCTACTAGCCCTGACCTTCAGCCATGGTAGGATAGAAGCAGTGCCCCTCTTACTATTTCCTTTATCTTTCATAATAATACTATGTTGTATTGAAATCATTTACTTTTTTTTTGTTTGTTTGTTTTGTTTTTTATTTTTTCCCATTAGCAACCCCACTGAAAACAATGATGTCAAGTCGATTCTGACTCATAGAAACCATATAGGACAGAATAGCATTGGCCCATAGTATTTCCAAGACTGTAAATCTTTATGAAAAAGACTGCCACATCTTTCTCTCATGGAGCAGTTGGTGGGTTCAAATCACTAAACTTTCGGTTAGCAGAGAAATGCTTTACCACAGCACTAACAGGGCACCTTTTTCTGTCACTAAAATGTAAAATATGATAGGGTATTCTGTCTCTTATCTTTTCATATTCCACACTGGCAGTGTCCAACATATTGGTAATTGAACGAATAAATGAAAGAGTGAATACACTTTTTCAAAAGACATGATAGAAATGAGTTAATGCTATGCAACATTACAAAGTGAAACATTTCTGAGTCCAGGAACACCCATTCATCCACTAAGGTGAATGTAGCCAGTTAAAAATGACAGTCAGTAGACTGAGAACACTAAAAAAAATAAAGTGAAAATAATCCTCAACATCCAAGTTGCCATATATTCCCATTTTGGAAAGGAAGGCATCAATTAATGGTGCAACTTCTTAGCAAAACCCACCAATATTAACATAGAAATTCATTCTGGTAGCTAAGAATATTTCTTTATTTTTTAGTGCAGGTGTGTATGTGACAGAGAGTACATCTTCATAGAAATTTTTTATGAACAGTGAGAAATGTTGTACCTGTTTTTAGGTGCCATTGAGTCATTTCCAACTCATAGTGACCCTATGCACAGCAGAATGAAACACTGCCCAGTCCCACACCAGCTCCACGATCCTTGCTATATACTTGATCCCATCGCCATAGCCACTGTGTCAATCCATCTTGTTGAAGGCCTTCCCCTCCTTCGTTGACCATCCAACTTACCAAGCATGACATCCTTCTCCAGGGAATGGTCCCTTCTTACAACATGACCAAAGCAGATGAGACAAGTCTGGCCATTCTCACCTCCAAGGAGCATTCTGGTTGCACTTCCTCCAGGACAGATTTGTTAGATCTTTTAGCGTCCATGGTACCCTCAGCATTCTTCACCAGAACCACGACTCAAAAGCATCAACTTTTCTTTGGTCATCCTTGTTCATTGTCCAGCTCTCACATGCATACGAGGTGATTGAAAATACCATGGCTTGTGTCAGGTGCACTACTTCAACCTGTTGTTCTTGTTGTTGGTTGTCATTGAAACTAGAATTATGAAATTTTTTTTAACTTTAAAATACTATCTCCATGATGTGATTGCAAGTTTTTTGCCCCTGATTTTTCATCTTTCTTCTCCTTCTCCTTTTTTCTCTTCTACGTTTTCTGCTGAACAGAAACAAAGGTCTTGTAAAACATATTTAAGTCCTGTATTATAAATAGATGCTATTTATTATAGTGTTGGTGTAAATATTTTCTGTGTAATGTTTATTATATTTTACTATGTGCCTGGAGCATAATAAGTACAACTAGTCTTTACTCTCATGAAGTATGGGTCATAAAGAGAGTTAAGGGGGAAAATAAAAAATATATGACTGACATGTTGGAACAAATATGATAGGTTAGAGCTCACAGTTTTTTGAGGAAGTAAGATTCAAATTTTCTAATATCTTGTGGAACAATTTTTTTTCTTCCCAGTAAGGCTCTTTTGGTAAGTTGGCACCTAGGAGCTTCTTCTGATGAGGAATGTACACCCCTTACCAAGGATAAAGTTTTTCCCATGAAAGAAATGTGTGTGTGTGTGTGGGGGGGGGTAGTCCAGTTATGCTTCTTTAATAGAAGAGGAATGGAAGAAGTGAAATGGATTCTTGAAATTTTTTCTATCTCTAGCCTTTTTTTTTTTTTAACTACAATTGAAGACAAAATAACTACAAGAAGCATTATTTCTAGAATATATATTTTCTTACCATTTAATAATTGATTTAGAAAAAGTGATAGATTTTAATGGAATTAAGGAAGTTATGATTTGGGATTTGTCTCCTCCTAGTGGAGTCAGGGATAGCACTAACTTCTCTTGGTAAGGATTTGTGACAATATGCATGAAGTTTGCTGAGCTTTGGTGTTCAGAAATTTTCTTGGGAATTGACCTCATAAACATGATTAACTGCTCATGAGTCTGCAGCCTGTCCAGGGTGAGTTGATACCATGTGTCTCAAAATTAGTATACCTATCTGGGGTGAGCCAACATCTCCACAGGTAAACAGAGAAATGCTTATCAGGCAGATCATTTAAAGATTTAGAGATCACCTTCCAGAAGCTGAAGGCAAAGGCAAGACCACTCATTGGGGAAAGTTAATTTTTTACTACATAAGAAATTTATATTTGTATATCATTTTTAAATTTAGAAATTATTTATTTGCACATTATCTTTGTTGTTCTTCCCAGCTGCTTGCCAAATTTGCTTAATATCCTCATTTTAAAGGTTAAAGAATGAGATCAGAAAAATTAAATGGCTTACCCAAGATAATTAGTGATAAAGTTAGAACACAAATTCACTATTCTTTCTGCATCTTGCTTCTTTCACTTTGCCCATAATTGACTATGATATATTTGTTTTCCTTATAATTAGTCAATGAGAACAACCCCTCTAAATCTTAAATTGAAAATTTCTTGAAATCCATTAGCTGTTATCAGTATTATTAATATAGAGTTCAAAATATCAGTTTTACAGCCATTCCAGACAGAGATCATGGGAAATTAGTTCAAATCAGAGAGGAGCTCTGGTAGCGGAGTGCCTAAGGCACTTGACTGCTAACCAGAAGGCTAGAGGTTCAAGCCCACCAGCCACTCCTTGAAAGGAAGAGGGGACAATCTATTTCCATAGTGATACCCAAGGAGGGGTCGCTATGAGTCGGGTCTGAATGGACAGCACATAAAAACAACAACATGTTTAGTCTCATGGGACCCTTTAAGGTTGTGCTTACCTCTGAGATTTAATACAATACATAGCTATAGAATTTATATTAAATTCTAATCTATGCTACATAGTGTGTGTGTGATTAAATGAAAGCTGCTTAAGCTTTGTGCTTTACTATTCCTATTTGTGGAAGGAAGACTCTACTTATTATAGTGTTGGTATAAATATTTACTGTGTAATGTTTATTATCTATTACTATTTGCCTGGAGCATAATAAGTACACTATTGAGTGTCATATTTAAATATTAAGAAACAGATAAGCCTATATGAGTCTTAAACCTAAACCCTAGTCCTCCTTAAGACTTGATTGAAACAATTTGGCTACCTATTATATATATATATGTGTGTGTGTGTGTGTGTGTATATCTATATACATATATATGTGTGTGTGCATATATGTGTGTGTGTGTATATATATATATATATATATATATATGCTCCTTGATTCCAAAGATTCTGTCACATATGTTGATATTATATCCACAGACAGCATGAGTGACTTGTCTGTAATAGGTGATCCCATAGTAGTTCATCAGCACAATAAGTGTTTTAATAATTTAAAAGACTATCCCTAAGGAAGGAGCTCTGGTGGTGTAGTGCCTAAGGCATTTGACTGTTAACCAGAAGGTTGGCAGTTCAAACCCACCAGCCACTCCACTGAAGGAAGACTGGCCAATCTACTTCCATAAAGGTTTACTGCCTCAGAAACCCAAAGGGGGTCACCATGAGTCAGAATTGACTCAATGGCAGTGAGTTTAGTTTTTGGTTTTTATCCCTGAGCAGCCTTCATAATAGTAATATTCTAGAGTAGTAGAAGAAGTTGGTAAATGATTCTAAATAATTATCTAAAAAAAAAAATCACATACTTGATTGAGGCTAAACCAAACCGAACCCACTGCCGTCGAGTTAATTCTGACTCATAGTGACCTCTGTTGGGTTTCTGAGGTGTAAATCTTTATGGAAGTAGATTTCTCAGTCTTCCTTCTGCAGAATGGCTGGTGGGTTTGACTCACCAACCTTCCAGTTAGCAATCAAGTACCTTAGGCACTGTGCCAGCAGAGCTCCTTTATGTGTCTCTAATAGCCACATTACCATGTGTTTGCAGAAGAAGGATTCAATTCAATAGAATAAACAAACAAAAATTGAAACCTCTTGGACTTAGTGGACCACACTGGGAGCCTATGATGGCCAAAACTGATGAAAGTATCCATCTAAGAAGCTCAGCTGGAGAAAAGTTGACCTTTTCCCTTACAGAGATAATAGATGGAAATATATACCTCAGAATTGCCTTATACTAAGAAAACACAAATGATTTGCATAAATGGATCAATGAATAAATGAATGAGTGAGTACCTTAATATCAAGAAAATCTTGCTACCTCTAAAACAAGAAGGCCTACTTCATGATCATATTTCTAGAAATGATTTTTTTTTGTTTCCCTCCAGAGTTGTAAAAAACATGCACCTTTACTCTGTTTACTGAATTAGTTGATTATAATATCTGCACACCAAGACACATTTTATAAATGTTTCTGTCTAATCATGGTGATAGATTAGGAACAACACATTTTGAATGAGTACCAGCAATTGAGCTAGTGTGTTCTGGGAAAGATGACAACATGAGAGATCCAGAACAGAATGATTTCTAGCTGTTATAATCTGTTAATGTCTCTTCTCTCAAATGTTTTCATCTCACCTTCTTTATATGAAGGTGTGTGGTTGGTATTATAAAAGATGGCTGTGGAGAGAAGAGAGGGAAAATGAAAATCATCTTTTAGGACCTTAACAAAAGTCCAAACTGCAAATAAGAAAGCATGAAAACATCTCTCCACAGACAAATAAATAGAGCACTGAAGCTGAAATGGATGCCTAAGATGAATTCCAAGATACTGTCTTTTGGTTGGAAATTTGGTTTACAATCTGAATCAATACATCATTTTGCCAAAATTGAAATAAATTGTCAATTGAGGACTCAAATCTCAAATTATTTTTCCTTCTGGAGCTCCCTGTTCATCATGATTTAAATATTTGTGTTTAATTTTTAAGTGAGATAAAATGAATTTACCACTTATCAACAACTCCTCTATGGAGAAAAAATGTGTAAGTTTTTAAGGGATTTGATCCTGGAAAATTTACATCAGTGGATCTTTATTACCACATTCACTGTAATAAATATGTTCAATATCACTTAGATTAAATCAGAATTTACAGAGTGACTGAGGTTGTTCTAAGACTTTCACATGAGACATTTCATTAAACCCTCAACAGAGCTGAATAAGGTAAATGCTATTATTCTTATTTTTAGAGGAGAAATCTGAGGCTTACGGAAGTGAAATGATTTTTCAGAAAGCCTCAAGAGTTTGTGCTTTAAGGTATTATGTGGGGTTAGGTCAGGATTTAAACCTAGACAATCTGGGGAAGGAGGAGTATGCAAACCTTATCTGGAGAGGTGAAGTGCACACAAACCACCTGAATGCCTTTCCATTCTACTTTGGAAATATCTCAATGACGGTGGTACTGTGACTGACATGCTGGATTGAGAAAAAGCACATTAAATCATTAATTTTGATTTTTGACTAACCATCTAAATAATTAATTTTTGAATACATAAATTCACATGACTTAAGGTATGTTTGAGAAGAGCGACAATGAAAAAGGGATATGAACACAGTTTTGGAAGATGAAAAGATAATGAGTCTTAGGAAATAAGAGTAAACCAATATCAGAGGAAAAAAATGAAAAACATGACCCTAGATCCAGTAAAGACACAGGAATTAGAGTCTGTTGGTACTCTGAAAGTAATTCTGAGATAAGTGGTTGAAATAAGGGAGTTGTTGGAGGTAGAGCAAGATGGTGGCTTAGTCAGACTTACCATGCTGTCCCCCAACATGAGAAACAAAGTGAAACAGATACAAATGACAGTCTTGGAATCCTGAGAGCAATTGGAAGGATTAAGAATTAGGTCAAACACTGATGGAAAGGAGAAACTAGATGAAAACAATGAATAAAGATACATAAGGAGCATGAGTGTCCTGCTAGCTGGCCCAGCATAGTATGGCCATTTTGAGACAAAGCAAGCAGCATTTCTAGGTGATGAATGTAGGAAAGATACTCCCAAGAAACCTGAAAGGGAGTCAGAGACACAGTATAGACTAATCAGGAGTGAGGCAGGGTGAGCAGATTATAAACCAGATTTAAGGAAGATGTGGTAGTTAACATTATGTGTCAACTTTTTTGGGTTTGGTTTTGAGTGGCTGGGCTGCTGGATGTAGTTATTCTCCATGATGAGACTCCATGGAATCTACTGTGAGCAGCTGAGTAACTGCCTTAGACATGTGATCTGCTTACATTATATAAGAAATTTTGAGAAAGGACTCTGAGCTTTTTGGCATATCTGGATCCTGCATTTGGCTGAGTCTTCATCTCAGTGGTCAACCATGTTGTCTGACAATCTTGAGACTATTTTTGGATTTGAACTAGTGGCCTTCCATGCTGCTTGGTAATTCTAGGATTGTGCTATTTTGCTTGTCTACCATGGGTTTTTCAACCTCAGCAGCCAGCAGCTGTGTGAGTTAAGAGAAGCTACCAGCTTCAGTGGGACAGGAGCAAGAGGCAGAGCTGAAGTCCTGGGTCAAGGGGCTTTCACCCAGCCCCTAGAACTGACACTTTGCACTCAGACTTCTAGTCTCTATAACTGTAAGAGAAAAAAAATCCCTGTTTGTTAAAGCCATCCACTTGTGGCATTTCTGTTAGAGGAGCACTGGAAAACAAAAACAAAAGGAAAATGCAGAAAGACAGGTGGGGGCCCCAGGGATTCAAGCACCAGACAGCAGGGAGGAAGCCAGAAAATAGCGATACAAGTATTCACTAGAAGTGATCCCTGGTCATTTAGATTGAAGACCCACATGGAAGAGAAAGTCTGTGAAGTGGTGGCTGGAGAAAAGCATTTCCTGTGCACTGGATCGGCACAGGGTCCTGAGCACTGATTACACTCACCAAAGAGTGCACCAGCACCCATGTTAATGACCAATGAGCAGAGAAGTATGCTCTCCTTATTTCCCCCCCACCCTCCCAGTGACTAGATGTTTGGCCCTACACCTATACCCACCTCAAAAACCCTGGCCACTACACCCCAAACAAGCAGTCTTTTGGCAAATTCTCATGCCGATGGTCAGATGGCCAATGGCACATATGCCCAGCCCTCCCCTTCCTTGTTTTGCTTGCCACTCTATTCCCATGGATCACACATTGCACATTCACCACCATGATGATTGGCAGAATACATTCCTGCCTACTACAGTGCCACTGTCTGGACAACAAGTAGCGTATGTCTCCAAGAATTGTACATTGTATGCTTGCTATCCCATCCTTCCACCAATTGAAGAGAGATATTCCTGCCTAGCACCAACTCACTGCCCCAATGGCCAGTGTCATGCACTCCCATGCCACTGAAAGATTCTACCTACTAGGTAATCACTACACCACAAACTGGTGACAGGAACCATACTCCCACCTTACTTGGCCTCCCCACCACCATGCTTCCCACTTGATTGGTGGTGTGCGTGCTCATGCCACCCATTCAGTGACCAGGGCTGTAAGCTCTCTATCCCTGTTCCTCCCACCCTGGCAAATGGTGGTGTAAGCTTCTGTGTCACCCTTTCAGAGACCAGGGACCCATACACCCTCAACTCAACTAACTGACAACTGGTGATGCACACTGACAATGCCCATAACCTGGAGACTGGTGAAAGCATACTCTGAACCCACATCTGGTAGTCAGACTGCCAGGAACATCACCTCAGAAGCAACACCTGACAGATACCATTCCTAGTGTCTTCATCCATCATCCACCCAGCTACACATTCCAAACACAGAGAGTTCTAGCAGGTTGAGTGCTCATGCACTGAAACCCCTTGATTCCCCACCATCTACTGAAGCACAAACCTGAGCATGTACAGCGGGCTTATCTAATGCATTTGGAAAGTACTCCTTCAGAGCAGTTACAGAGATATCCTGCCCTGACCTTCCACGGGCACACTAACTACTTGTAATAATCTGTAAAAGACTTCACAGTATGTTGCCAGCTGCTATCTTGCCCACCTGGAGACAGGTGGTGATTGCTTCCACATGGCCAGATTTGCACCCAATGGAACAACCCATCCCACCTGCCTGGACATAACAAATAAAATAAAACAAAAATGTAAAACAAATACATAAAGAATAAATAAATAAAATAGCACATGAATGCTTTGAAGATAGTGTTCTTGTTGTTGTTATGTGCTATTGAGTAAGACTGAACTCATAGTGACCCCTCCTTGGGTTTCCGAGGCAGTTGTTGTTGTTGTTGTTGTTATGTGCCTTCAAGTTGGACCCAACTCATAGCAACCCTCCTTGGGTTTCCAAGGCAGTATCAATATGGAAATTCCTTCTGAGGAATGGCTGGTGGGTTTGAACCACATACCTTCTGGAGATAGTAGACAACATCAAATCATATAAAGAAAGGACAAGATGGTTCAAGCAAGTAGCCAAATTAAATGGGCAGAAAACCTTCCTGAGGAAGAGATAGTAATATAACTACCTAATACGGAATTTAAAAGGTTTATATATGGGATCCTTAAAAAGATCAAGGAAAATAGTGACAAAAGCAAGGAAAAATGGGAAAAATAAAAACAAAACTCTAGAATAATTCAGGAAAACAACGTTGTTGTTGTTGTTATGTGTCGTTGAGTCAGACCCAACTCATAGTGACCCTTCCTTGGGTTTCCGAGATGGTATCACTATGGAAGTAGATTGCCCAACCTTCTTTCCAAGGAGTGGCTGGTGGGTTTGAACCACTAGCTTTCTGGTTAGCAGTCAAGTGCCTTAGGCACTATGCTATCAGAGCTCCCCAGGGAAACAATAAAAGAAAAAAATAACAAAATAAACAGACATTTGGAAACCATAAAAATACAGCAAGTACAAATCCAGAAGATTAATAAGCTTCCAATAATGTATGAGAAATAGTTAATTAAATGGAAGTACACAGAATTACAATTGAGTCAAGGGAAGATAGAATCAGCAAAATAGAGGGCAAATCTCTTGATACTACTTAATTTGAGGAACAATAAAAAAAAAAGAATGAAAAAAACCCAAGAGATAAATGGGACATTATGAAGAGGAATAATCGACATGCTGTTGAAATTCCAGAATGGGAGACCAAAATAAATAAATACAAACAGAAAAAATTATAGAAGATTTTCTGGCAGAAAACTTCTCTAATGTCATGAAAGATGAAAAGGTTTCATTCCAAGAAGCCAAAGAATCCCCTACAGAATAGACACCAAAAGAAAGTCATTAAGACATATCATAATCAAATGTTCTAAAGCAAAGACAGAGAAAGAATTTTGAGAGAAGCTCATGGAAAATGAAATATCACATACAAAGAGGCACCAATAAGAATAAGCTCTGATATCTTGGCAAAATCCATACAGGAAAGAAGACAAAGGGATGGCATATATTACCCTGACAGAAAAAAATTTCCAGCCAAGAATTATATATCCAGCCAAATTGTCTCTCAAACACAATGGCAAAACTATTTATAACTAGATAAACAGAAAGTAAGGAAATTTGTAAAAACCAGACCAATCTTACTAGAAATATTAAAAGGAGTACTTTGGACCAAGAACTAACATTACCTAATTTGCAGCATAAATTAAGACACAAAGCATCAGATACCAACTCTGAAAAAGAAATCTTAAAAGTAAAATAATGCCACCAGACTGAAAATAGGGAAGCAGAAATGTCAATTTGTAAATGAAAAAACTTCAAAACAAAAAGGGTAATAAATAGTGTAGTTGTAGAAGTTCCATATGGAGAAAAAGTCGATGGTATCAAGAAATAACAGACTGTTTCAGTTAGGAAAATAAAGGTAAATTTCACAGTAACTACAAAGATAATTAATAAACCTACTCATCAAGGCACTTGACTGATAACCAGAAGGCTGATGGTTCAAACCCACCAGTTACTCCTCAGAAGGAAGTTTGGGCAATCTACTTTTGTAGTGATACTGCCTCAGAAACCCAAGGAGGGGTCACTAAGAGTTGGGGCTGACTCGACGACAACAACAACAACATCAATTCATCAAAATGAGAAAAAGAAGAAAACTATAAAGACATATATACACAAAATCAACAATGGAGGGAATGAAAAGAGAATCTATTAAAAAAAATCAGCACAAAAAAAATTAAAAAAAAAAAAAGAACCATCAATACCACAAAAAAACATAATAAAATGACAGCAGTAAATTCATACTTATAGATAATCACTCTGAATATAAATGGTTTAAATGCACCAACCAGTCAAGAGACAGAGAGGGAGAGAATGGATTTTTTTAATGACCTATCAATATGTTGTGTACTAGGGAGCTCTGGTAGCATAGTGGCTAAGACACTTGCCTGCTCACCAGAAGGCTGGCGGTTCAAACCCACCAGCCACTCCTCGGAAGGAAGGTTGGGCAATCCTACTTCCGTAGTGATACTGCCTCGGAAACCCAAGGAGGGGTCGCTATGAGTCAGGGCTGACTCGACGGCACATAACAACAACAACAACAAGGGAAACACTTTAGACCCAAAGACAGAAATAGATTAAAAATAAAAGGATGGTAAAAATATATCAAGCAAACACTAAACAAAAACAGTAAGAAGAGCAGTGTTATTCTTTGATAAAATAGACTATAAGTCAAAATCCATCACAAGAGACAATGGAGAGCATTATATAATGATTAAAAGATCAATCAACCAAGAAGACATATCATAATAAACACATATGCATCCAATTACCAAACTCCAAAACACATAAAACAATTTTTACATTATTGAAAAGGAAAATAGTTGTATTTTAATAGTCAAAGACTTTAACATACCATGCTCAATAATGTGCAGAACTATAAAGAAATTCAACAGACAAGATATAAATAACTCAAGCAACTAACTTGACTTCATAGATATACACATAACATGTCACCCAACAGCAACACAGTACACATTATTCTCCAGTGCACATAGATCATTCTCTGAAATAGACCATATTTTAGTCCACAAAGAACCTTCAATAAATTTAAAATATAAAAAATGTAAATAGTACAAAGTGTCTTCTCTGATCACAATACTACAAGAATAGAAAATAACAATAGGAAGAACAAGGAAAAAAATACATCTTCCTCAAAAATGTTTGGGTAATAGAAGAAATTACAAATGCAAAAAAGAATTCCAAGAATTAAATGAGAGTGCAAACAACATATCAACAACTTTGGGACACTGTAAATGTTGTGTTCAAAGAAGAATTTACAACAATAGATGTACAATTTAAAAAGAAGAAAAGGTGAAAATCAATAGCTTACCCGACAACTTGATCGAATAGAAAAAGCAACAAAAGAAGTCCACATTCACAAAAAGAAAGGAAATAATAAAGATTAAAGCAGGAAAAATGAAGCAGAAAACAGAAAAAAAAAAAAACAATGAAAAGAATAAACAAGACTAAAAGTTGATTTTTTGAGAGGATCAATAAAATTAACAAACCACTGTCAGAATTGACAAAGGAAAAGATAAAAAAATATAAATAACCAAACTAAGAAATGAAATAGATGACATTACAACAGAACCAAATGAGATAGAAAGGATCATAACAGAGTATACATTTGAAAACACAAAAGAAATGGACAATTTAGAAAAAAAAATAATATTTACATTTAAATATAGAAAAATCAGCTTTCCTGAATCTGACTCTTGCTCTCTATGTCTTGATAGTACAACTTCATTCCAGTTATATACAATTCACTTATTTCTTTCTACGTTGGAGTTCAGAGACATTGTCAAAATTAAATCATATTAAGGATACTTAATGAGCTTTGGTGGCATAGTGGTTAAGGCATTTGGATGCTAACCAGAAGGCTAGCAGTTCAAACCCACCAGCTGTTCCGTGGAAGGAAGATGGGGCGACCTACTTCCATAAAGATTTGCAGCCTCAGAAACCCAGTGGGGTCACTATGAGTGAGATTTGACTCAATAGCAGTGAGTTTGGTTTTATTATGTATGTATACTTGTGTGTTCTGTTGCTAAGAAATCAAACGTGTAAAGTATCATTATGGTAGGTGATTAACAAATATATATGTACGTAAATCTTTTGTTTCCTTTTCATTCAGCTATAAAGTGGTGTTGTTAGCTGCCATTGAGTTGACTTCAATTCATGGTGACCTTATGTACAAAAGAACAAAATGTTGCCCAGTCTAGTATCATTCTCAAAATCTCCAGCATGTTTGAGTCCATTATTATGTTTTGTATGCCAATTCATTTAACCAAGAGTTTTCCAACCCTCACTGGTCCTCTACTTCACCAAACATGATGTTCTCCTTTAGCAAATGATGTCTCCTGATTGTATGCCCAGAACAAGGGAGTCAGAAAACATTCTGTTGTCATGCATAAGATTTTCATTGGCTAATATTTGGAAACATATTATCATACCTTTCTTCCTCTGTATGGAAATATGGCTGAAACTTCTCCCACCGTGGGTGAGCATGCTGGTATTTAAAATATTGTTGGCATAGCTTCCAGCATCATAGCAAAACACAAGTCACAATAAAACAAAATGACAGTCAAGTGGAGAAGGTGTGCACTAAGTTACAAAAAGACTAAAATACTAGGGAAAATTGTAAGCTTATCTGGCATCTTTTATCAGGAGGATAGAAGAAAGAAAAATAAAATAGGAAATAAGGAAACCAACTGTAAAAAGGGCATGGGGTGGCATCCTCCACCCTGCTCTAATTTCATGAGAGGGAGTGAGAAAGATCAACAGAAATAGCCCAAAGCTGATTCCCATAAGGCAGAAGTCAGATATACTCCAGCCTCTTTACCAATTCAGACACTAACTTTCCCTCTCATGGAACTCTCTACTTCTCTGCTGGGTTCAGTAACTCACTGCAATGGCCACATAGAACTCACAGACAATAATCAAAATTATGAGGTTTATTAGGAAATAATAGGTTACAATTCAGGTTTAGAAATGTTTAGGATACAATTCTTCAATCATGACAGCCTCCCCTCAGCCCTGCCTATAAGCAAGACTCTATTTGACACTCAGCTTCTTGACCTGATCTCAGTGCTGCTTGGGGGAAGTGCTACAAAGCTCTTTTAGTTCTGCTGATAGATGCAGCCAGGGGTACCCCACTCCACCAGCAAGGCTTCTGCCCAAAGGCCTAAACCTTCTCACGCTGTGACCAGCAAGTCTACTACTTTGTCATGTTCTGGTCTCTTGGCTCTAGCTGCCTCTGCTGAAGCCATCTCCCTGCTGTCTCTCCCATCGTCTTAGCACAGGAATTTAGAGTCAAAGGACACACTCCACTCTTGGCTCTTCTCTATCTTGATCATAGTGGGATGCCCCTCTTCTGCCTCTGTTGTTGTTTGCCATCGAGTCAGACCTGACTCATAACGACCCCTCCTTGGGTTTCCAAGGAGGTATCACTATGGAAGTAGATTGCCCAACCTTCCTTCAAGAAGTAGCCTCATTTTAAGCTTCATGTGATGGCAAACCTGACCAATACTCATATTAGGGTTCCATACACCTAATTTCCGTGGTCCCATGTCTCAAAGTTGCTGTGTAACTTAATTAACATTATTAACAAGCTATCCAGTCCCTTTATTGGGCCACACACACCTCACATTTGCATAGTTTCACCCAATCATCTGGTGGAAGTCACAAAGAGAGCATGGCTGGAAGAACTCTACCAAGTAATTCAGTGTACCTCACCAATCCAATAATCTTAACCAAGTTTTAGTAACTTTTCTATAAATAAATGATATATTTTAGACAAAAGAAAGTCAATAACTTGAAATCAAAATCCTAAATACTAAAATGGCTATTTCATAGCACATGTGTTAATATTAGTAGGAAATATGGAACAAAAACTAAAATATAAATTATTTCTTATAATATTGTCAATTTGCACATGTATATTTTCAGTTAACTAGTGTAAAAAATTTAAATGCCACTGATTTTCTCTTTATTTCAAAAGTGAAGAAATTAAAATTCAGAGATTTTGATACGCTTAACATGCATCTAACCAGAAGGCTGGTGGTGCAAACCCACCAGCCACTCTTCAGAAGAAGGTTGAACAATCTACTTCTGTAGCAATACTGCTTCAGAAACCTAAGGAGAGGTCACTATGAGTCAGGTCCGACTCAACGGCACATAACAACAACAACAACATGCATCTAAATGGTATGGGTCAACATTAGAGTACAAGTCTACTGAACCTAAAAACTTGTATTTTTCCACTATTGGAACTGTAACAGAATAATTTACATGAATAATTATTTGTTTTTTGTTTTAGTATGCTAAAAAATTGAGAGTTATTTTTTCTTTCTCACAATACTTTTCCCTGCCTGTACAAAAAAGTAGCCAGTATTAGCCTCAGGAAAAAGAACATTTGCCAAATGACTTTGCTTTTGAAAATAATTTATTCTGTTCAATAATATCAAAACTTGATGTCCCAAGAGTCTCAAACCCAAATATTGAGGAAGGTAGGAGCAATCCAAACCTGAGGTTGGGGAAAGACTCAGATCTCTGAACACTGAAAAAGTGGGCTAAGAAAATTCTTGGAGTGATGGAGACTTTGGCCTCAATTTTACTTAGAGCACCAGGTAGAGGAGGGGCTGAATGATATGCCTGGGTCATCTGTACACCGAGGGTATCTGTGATAGACATCACTCATGTTCTATAATATCATTTCTCCTTTTCTTCCAGGAACATAGAGGATTATAAGTCTTTAACCCTTTAAGTTATGCATGTCTATTTTACTTTTCTAATGAAAGATAAGCAGGTATGCTAAGTGTTACTTCTGGTCTAAAGCATTTAATGGTTAGTGTTGGACTCTCTTGTCTTGATCTGGTTACTAAGTAAATATGTTAATCAACAAGGAGAAGGGAGGAAGTCAGGTGTAAATTATCCCTTCTTTCTTCAATATACTACTTCAAGGTAACACTTCATGGACAAAGTGTCCAGGATAAATCACACTTTGGAGTAAGTAGTCCATAGGCTAGAGGAAGGAGAAGTAATTTACATTTGGCTTCCTTTCTTCTCCCTGTTGCCCATTAGCCAAAATTGATACCAATAGGAACTAACTTCTTCATATTTGTGGTTTGTATTATTGTAATCTGACCTCTGAGAGGTCTCCTAGGAAACCATATCCTACACCTCATAGTGTAATGTTTTGGTACATCTGAAAATGGAAAAGTGTCAAGAAAGCCATTAGCTAGAGATAGATAAAAGAAGCTGTGGAAATATGAGAAGGTATACAAGATGCGTTTTCTACTAGAGGAGCCCTGACAATATCTACCAAAAACCAAACCAAACTCACTGCTATCAAGTTGAATCCAACTCATAGTGATTTCTTCTTGGGTTTCTGAGGTGTTATCTCTGTGGAAATAGATTACCCAATCTTCCTTCTGAAGAGTGGCTGGTGGGTTTGAATCACCAGTCTTCTGGTTAGCAGTAGACGATATCTACTCAATGGAATTTCTAAATTGTTAGGAACCAGTGACTGCTGTGTGCTTCACATTCTTTTTCCTCTGAAAGCAAATGTTTTTGGTTTTCATCTTGCTCCTATTTCACTTTGTATACTGGGTTACTGGACACATATAATAACTTATTTTCTAGTTCCTAGTGTGCTAAGCCAACAATCCAAGAAGCTGGACTTTATAAAGAAAAGTGTGGTATTAAGATTGAAGCAAGACTCATTAACAACCTGCAATATGCAGGTGATATAACTTTGCTTGCTGAAAGTGAAGATGACTTGAAGCACTTGCTGATGAAGATTAAAGACTACAGTCTGAAGTATGTATTACACCTCAACATAAAGAAAATGAAAATGCTTCCAACTGAACCAACAAGCAGCATCATGATAAATGGAGAAAAGATTGATGTTGTCAAAGACTTCATATTACTTGGTTCCACAACCAACACCAATGGCAACAGCAATCAAGAAATCAGATGACATATTGCACTGGGCAAATCTGCTATAAGAGACCTCTTTAAAGTGCTGAAGAGCAAAGGTGTCTTTTTGAAGACCAAGGTACACCTAACACAAGCCATGGTATTTTCAATTGCCTCATATGCATGTGAAAGCTGGACAATGAATAAAGAAGATTGAAGAAAAGTTGACGATTTTGAGTTGTGCTGGCAAAGAATACTGAAAGTATGGTGGACTGCTGGAAGAACAACACAAATCTCTCCTGGAAGAAGTGCCAGAATGCTCCTTGGAAGAGAGAATGGGCAGACTTCGTCTGACCTACTTTAGTCATGTTGTCAGAAGAGACCATTCCCTGGAGAAGGATATCCTGTTTAGTTAACTAGAGGGTCAGTGAAAAAGGGGGAGGCCCTCAACGAGATGAGACTGACACAGTGACTGCAACAATAGACACAGGTATACCAAGGGTTGTGGAGATGGCATAGAACTGGGCAGTGTTTCATTGTTGTACATAGAGTCACTATGAATCAGAGCTGACTTTTTGTGACCTAACAACAATAACAATTCTCTGAGCAGGAGAAATCACATCTACACATGTTGTAAACAGCACCTTGAGTATAGTCGGTATGCTGGATTTTTGTCTCCCTTGAAGAGGAATTGAAAGTAAACCAGATATAGAGTGTCTGGAAGATTAAATTGTAATAAGCATTACAAATAATCATAAATATCGATTCCTATTTCTTTCTCCATGACTTATCTGTCAGTTTGTTGTATTGCGGGGCTTGCATAATGTTGTGAAGAAGCTATGCCACTAGTATTTCAAATACCAGCAGGGTAACTCATGGTATCAGGTTTCAGTGAGTCTTCTGTTGGTGAAGAATACTGAGCCTAACTCAGACTAGGAAGAAGGACACGGCCACGTTTACTTCTGAAGAAATTGGCCACTGAAAACTTATAAATATCTGGGAAACATTGTCAGATATACTGCTGGAAGATGATCCTTGACATTGGAAGGCACTCAAATACAACTGGAGAGAACTGCCTAAAATTAGAGTCGACTTTAATGACATGGATGGAGTAAAGCTTTCAGGACCTTCAATTGCTGTTGTGACATGACTCGAAATGATAAGCAATATCTTCAAACATTCATGAATAATTATATATATGAAGTATAAATCTAGGAAAATTGGAATTGTCACAAATGAAATGGAAAGCATAATGATCAATATCCTAAGCATTAGTGAGTTGAAATGAACTAGTACTGGCCATGTTTAACTGGACAACCATAGGGTCTACTATGTTATGAATGACAAATTTAGCAGGAATACATTGCATTCATTGTCAAAAAAATATTTCTAGATCTATCCTGAAGTACAGTGGTGTTAATGATAGAATAATATCCATATCTCTACAAATGAAGCCATAAATACTATTATTATTATTATTTATTCAAACTTACACACCAGCCAATAAGACCAAAGATGAAGAAATTGAAGATTTTTGCCAACCTCTACAGTCTGAAATCAACCAAATGTGCAATTGATATGTATTGATAATTACTGGTGATTGGAATGCATAATTTGGAAACAAAGAAGATGCATGATAGTTGGAAAGTATGGTGTTGGTGATAGAAATGATACTGGAGAGTACATGATAGAATTTTGCAAGATCAATGATATATTCATTGCAAATATCTTTTTTTCAACAACATGAATAACAACTATTAATGTAGACTTCATCATATGTAATACACAGGAATCAAATAGACTACCTCAGTGGAAAGAGATAATGTAAAAGCCAAAATTATCAGTTAGAACAAGGCAAAGAGCCAATTGTGGAACAGATCATCAATTTCTCATATGCAAATTTAAGGTGAAGTTGAAGAAAATTCAAACAAGTCCATGAGGATCAAAATACAGCTTTGATTATATCCCACTTGAATTTAGAGACCACCTGAAGAATAGATTTAATGCGCTGAACAGTGACTGAACGCCAGACGAATTGTGGGTTGACATCAAGAGCATTATCCATGAAGAAAGCAAAAAGTAATTGAAAAGCCAGGAAAGGAAGAAAAGACCTACATGGATGTCAGAAGAGACTCTGAAACTTACTCTTGAGTGAAGAATAGCTAAAGTGAATGACAGAAATGATGATGTAAAAGAGCTGAACAGAATATTTCAAAGGGCAGCTAGAGAGGAAAAAGTAAAGTATTATAATGAAATGTGCAAAGACTAGAAGTTGGACAATCAAAAGGGAGTAACTCATTTGGCATTTCTCACACTGAAAGAACTGAAGGAAAATCCCAAGCCTCTAGTAGCAATATTGAAGGACTATATGGGCAAAATATTGAATGTTGCAAAACATCAAAAGAAGGTGGAAGGAATACACACAGTCATGGTACCAAAAAGAATTGATTGACATTCAACATTTCAGGAGGTTGCATACGATCAAGAACAGATTGTATTGAAGAAAGAAGTCCAAGCTACACTGAAGGAACTGGTGAAAATCAAAGCTTCAGGAACTGAGAAAATACTCATTGAGATGTTTCAAAAAATGTATACAACATGGGAAGTGCTCATTTGTTTAAGCCAAGATAACAAGTGACTGGAAGAGATCCATATTTGTTCCCATTCCCAAAAAAGTCAATCCAATACAATGTGGAAATTATTGAAAAGTTTCACAAATGTCACACACTAGTGAAGTTGTGCTGAAAATAATTCAACTATGGTTGCTGCAATACACAGAAAAAAAAAACAAAACTGGAAGACGTTCAAGCTGGATTCGGAAGGGATGTGGAATAAGGAATATCCATCTGATGTCAGACAGATCTTGCTGAAAATAAAGAATACCAGAAATATGTTACTTGTGTTTTATTGAAGATGCAAAGGCATTTTACTCTGTGGAGATAGCAAATTATAGATAACATTACTAATGACAGGTATTCCAGAACATGTAATTTTGCTCATGAGGAAAATGTATATAAACCAAGAAGCAGTCATTTCAACAGAACAAGGGGATACTGCATGGTCTACAATCAGGAAAAATAAGTCTCAGACTTGTATCCTTTCACGATACTTACTTAATCTGTGTGCTGAGGAAATAATCTGAGAAAGTGGACTATATGAAAAAAGAACATGATACCAGGATTGGAGGAAGACTCATTAACAGCCTGTGATGTGCAGATGACACAACTTTGTTTGCTTAAAGTGAAGAAGACTTGAAGCATCAACTAATGAAGATGAAAGACTACATCTTTCAATATGGATTACACATCAACATAAAGAAAACAAATATTCACACTTGGACCAATACACACATCATGATAAATGAAGAAAAGATTGAAGTTTCCATAGATTTCATTTTACTTGAATCCACAATCAATGTCCATGGAAATAACATTCACAGATTGAAATGACATATTGCATTAGACAAATCAGCTGTGATAGACCTTGTTGAAGTGTCAAATTGCAAAGATATCTTCTTAAAGGGTTAGGTGTACCTGACCAAAATAAGAGTATTGCCAATAGCCTCATATGCATGTGAGAGCTGGACAATGAGTAAAGAAGACTGTCAGAAGAATTGATGCATTTGAATTGTGGTGTTGGCGAAGAATACTAAATATACCATGAACTGCTAGAGAAATAAACAAATCTGTCTTAGAGGAATTACACCAGAATGCTCCTTAGAAGTGAGAATAGCCAGACTTCATCTCAAGTACTTTGGTCATGTGATCACAAGGGACTAGTCCCTGAAGTAGGATATCATGATATGTACAGTTGTGCATCAATGAAAAAGGGGAAGACCATCAACGAGGTGTATGTACACTGTAGCTGTAACTATGGGCTTGAACCTAGTAATGATCATTAAGATGATGCAATGCCAAGCAGTGTTTCATTCTATTGTACATAGGGTCACTATGAGTCAGAACTGACTCTAAGGCACTGAAGAATGCCAACAACTTTCCCTCTGGATGCATGAGGAATTATATTTTCCTGATGGGTTGAAGTTAGTTATGACCAGATGACTAGTTCTGACTAAGAGTACTTTAGTAAAGGTATGAGTGTCTTTTTGAAACAAATATTCAATGTATTAATGCTATTCTTTCTGTTGCCACAGTGATTGTGATCAAGGAAGCACATATTAAGATTGCAATGTCATGTTGTTGTTAGGTGCTGTGGAGTCTCTGACTCATAGTGACCTCATGTACAACAGAATGAAACACTGCCCAGTCCTGTGCCAGTCTCATGATCCTTGTAATACCTGAGCCCATCACTGCAGCCACTGTGTCGATCCATCTTGTTGAGAGCCTTTTCCTTTTTTGTTGACCCTCCACTTTACCAAACGTGATATCCTTCTATAGAGAATGGTCCCTTCTGACAACATGACCAAAGTAGGTGAGACAGTCTGGCCATTGTTTCTTCCAAGGACCATTCCAGCTGTACTTCTTCCAAGACAGATTTGTTAATTCTTATAGCAGTCCATGGTACTTTCAGTAGTCTTTGCCAACACCACCAATCAAAAGCATCAACTCTTCTTTGGTCTTCCTTATTCACTGTCCAGCTTTCACATGCATATAAGATTATTGAAAATACGATGACTTGGGTTAGGTGCAGTTTAGTTTTCAAGGAGACATCTTTGCTCTTCAGCACTTGAAAGAGATCTTTTGCAGCAGATTTGCCCAATGCGATACTTCATCTGATGTCTTGACTCTGCTTCCATTGGTGTTGATTATAGAACCAAGTAATATGAAGTCTTTGACACTTCAATATTTCCTCCATTTATCATGATGCTGCTTATTGGTCCAGTTGTAAAGATGTTTGTTTTCTCTATATTGAGGCATAATTCATACTGCAGACTGTAGCCTTCAATTTTCATCAGTAAGTGCTTCAGGTCATCCTCAGTTTCAGCAAGCAAAGTTCTATCATCAGAATATTGCAGGTTGTTAACAAGTCTTCCTGCAATCCTGATGCTACATTCTTCTACATAGAGTCCAGCTTCTTGGATTATTTGCTCAACACACAGATTGAATATGTGTAGTAAGATACAACCCTGATACACTCCCTTCCTGATTTTAAACTATGCAGTGTCCCCTTTTTCCGTTCTGTTCGAATGACAGCCTTCTGGTCTATGTACTAGTTTCCTCATGAGCACAATTAAGTGTTCTGGAATTCCCCTTCTTCTCAATGTTATCCATAATTTGCTTTGATCCACACAATTGTATGCTTTTGCATAGTCAATAAAACACAAGTAAACATCTTTCTGGTATTCTTTGCTTTCAGCCAAGATCCATCTGACATCAGCAATTATATCCTTCATTCCATGTCCTTGATGTCATAATTTGTTTCAAAATCTCTTTTCCTGGATCCCAGAACAACTGTAGTGAATAGAGATTTCTAGCCTAAATCACCAAACATGTAGTGTGAAAAAGATGAACTTTAAAAAAAAAAATTTAGCCACTGAGAGATCTGATATGTTACCTTAGACTTTTCTAAGTGACTGCGGTTGTTACTTTGCTTCTCCAGACTAATATTATCTACAAAAGATATCATTCCACCATGGTGATGCAGACTCTGACACAGTTTTAATTTGCATTAGAAAAAAAAATAAAAGGTAATTTTTATAGTTTCAACTCTGCTAGACCAAACTTTTACTCATAAATGTTTTCTTTGATAAGAAAAAATTTAAAAAGAAAGATATGATGAAGTATTGCTCTTTTTCTGTTGTGTGTTCTTCATCTAATTGCTAGTTGTATTAACAACAATATTTTTAAACCAGTGTAGTGGAAAAGAGCCATAAACGTGATTTTCAAATATGAAGTTTCTACACTGCCACTCATCCCTTTGACTTGCTTACAGAAATAAATGTTATATCTCAAGATTTTTCAAACTATTTGTTCCACACTACTAGCTTGGAAACATGACTTCTGGAAGTAATTTAGTTAAATCACAAATCCTTACTTCTGCTTTCCACTTGGCTACATGGCATCTGAACTAGGTATGAGGTACTTCTGAAGGACATAATCTATTATATAGAATGGTAAATGGGGTATCCTCATATCTCTGAACCTCAGCACTTGTGGATCTTTGGTTTTTTTGTGTTACATCTGACTCTGCTATACATGACCCCGAATACCTCCCCAGATCATTTATCAAATGGAGTTTTTCAAATATATGTATGGAGGTATGGTTTTCCATCCTAGATTGGGCCAGATCTTCTGATAATTTGCAGTACTTTCTTTAAATTCTGGGGATGTCCGGTGAGAGAAAAGTGCTTCTAATGACCAAAAGCTTAAGAACAGTTGGCTAACATTAATTTATAAATATTTTACTACCAAGAAAAAATACGGATGTGGTCTCCTCTTCTGCTTTTCTTACGACTATTAAAGCAAGTCACTTATGATTGATTTTTCCATAATATAAACTGTTGTTTTAAGTTCAATTTCACATGGAAATACCAAAACCCCAAAATGCAATTGTTGTGGATAAATATCAGCTCCACAACATCCACAGAAAGAACTTTTGCTCTTAATTTCTTTCATTATGTAGTATGTAAAAATGGAAATGGCACTACTCCTCACAATCTCTGTAAACACCTCTCTCACTCAAGTCCCGTGCTATAGTGATGTTGGCAGTTAAAGAATGGAAAAGGTGTTAAGAAAAGGGGGGATATTCGAGGATGAGTATTATAAGAAGGGGCCAGAGGGATTCCAAAGCACATTATTCCCATGGAGAAGTAGGGAGAGGGTGATAAAGTAAAAGTAAACCAGCATCCTGTAGATCTGAATTTTCATTCTTTGTATCACTCAGTGTTTCAAGTAGTTGACCTATGCTTTCAGAACAAGACCATGTGGAGGTGAATGTTTCATGATGATTGGGTCAATTATGCATTATGCCAATGAACACTGTGCTGGATTATTTGACATTCAAAACAGAAATATGAATCTGTAGCTCAGGATGGCAACTGGGTATTGTCAAAAAGGTTAATTTGGGGCTATTTTTTCAGGTAGAAAAATAATTTTTGAGAGTTTAATAACAGTTACTTTCCTTTCCAGAGTTGACTCACATTATCCAAGCCAATAAATGCATGTGCTTAATTAAAGGGTTCACTTATTGATTTCATATAGGAAATAAAAGAAATTTTAATGTTGAACTTTATGATCCAACATCCCCCACAGAATGTATGCCTGTTATCATATGTACAAGGTATATAAATTCACATATGATAATCACAAAATTAAAATACAGTGATAGATTAACTATGTAATAGGTAAAATTGATGGTTACATTCATCTTATAAAAAATTGTAATCTCAAAATTATCACTAGAATACTGAAAAATAACTTAGCTAATATATTCCATCTCATAAACGGTAATGGCAAGAGAACTATCATTTTGTATTTCTGTGATTATGTTTTTTGTTTGTTAGTTTTGTTTTTTATTCTAGATTTCCAAAGCTGTTCACTCATCTTCAAATGCAGTTTGGTTAAGATTCTGGCAGCTTGTTATGTCTCTTTAAATCAAAAAACAAAAAACCAAACTCACTGCTGTTGAATCAAGTCTGACTAATAGTGATCTCTCCTTGGGTTTCCATGATGGAATCTCTACAGAAGTAGATTGCCCAGCTGGGCCGAGGGAACCAGAACAGGTAAGCAGAGAGCATCAGGCAGAAAGCAGAAGCTGTGCAAACAGCCTGAACAGGTAGGGGGAAGGCCAGGCAGTGAGCAGAGTGGTTTGGAACAACTAAGGAAGATTAACTTGCATGTCATTTTGTTGTACTGTGGTAGCTTGCATGTTGCTGTGAGGCTGGAGGCTGTGCCACTGGTGCTTCAAATGCCAGGAGGGTTGCCCATGGTGGATGGGTTTCATGGAGCTTCCAGGCTGAGACAGACATGGAGGAAGGAACAGGCCATCCACTTCTGAAAGAATTGACCTGTGAGAATTCTTATGAATAGCAGTGAAACACTGTTGGATATATTACTGGACAACTTTGTGAATAGCCCTGAAACATTATCTAACATAGTGCCAGAAGATGAGGCTCTTGGGTTAGAAGACACTCAAGCTATGACTTGGAAAGAGGTACCTCATTGGAATAGAGCCAACATTAATGATTTGGATAGAGTAAAGCTTTTGGAACCTCCATTTGTTGATGAGGCATGCCTCAAAATGAGAAACAGCTGCAAACATCCATTAATAATCAAAACATGGAATGTATGAAGTATAAATCTAGGAAAATTAGAAGTTGTCAAAAATGAAATTAAATACATAAAGATTGATATCTTAGGCATTAGTGAATTGAAATGGACTGGTTTTGGCCATTTTGAATCAGACAGCTATGTGATCTACTATGCTGGGAATGACAAATTAAAGAGGAATGGTGTGACATTTATCATCACAAAGAATTGTGTCAAGATCTGTTCTGAAGTACAATGCTGTCAGTGATAGGATAATATCCATAGGACTACAAGGAAGACCAGTTAAGACTACTATTATTCAAATTTATGCACCAGCCACCAAAAACAAACATGAGGAAATTGAAGACTTTTACTAACTTTTGCTGTCAGAAATTGACTGAAAATGCAATCAAGATGTACTGATTATCAGTAGTGACTGGAATGCAGAAGTTGGAAAAAAAGACGAATCACCAGTAGTTGGAAAATTTGACATTGATGATAGAAATAAAGCTGGAGATTCCATGATAGAATTTTGTAAGACTAACAACTTATTCATCACAAATATCTTTTTTCAACAACTCAAACAGCAGCTATACACATGGACTTCATCAGATGGAGTGCACAGGAATCAGATTGACTACATTTGTGGCAAGAGACAATGGAAAAACTGAATATCTTCAGCCAAAACATGGTCAGGAACTGATTGTGGAACAGATCATCAACTGCTCAAATGCTGGTTCAAATTGAATTGCAGATAATTAAAACAAGTCCATAGGAGCCAAAGTATGACCTTAAATACATCCCTCCTGAATTTGGACACCATATAAAGAATAGATTTGATGCCTTGAACACAAATGACTGAAAACTGGAGGAATTGTGGGATGACATCAAGAACATCATCCATGAAGAAAGCAAAACATCATTGAAAAGATAGGAAAGGAAGAAAAGACCAAAATGAATGGCAGAAGAGATTCTGAAACTTGCCCTTGAGCGGAGAGAGTAGCTAAAGCGAATGGAAGATAAAAGAGCTGAACAGAAGTTTTCAAAGAGCAGTTTGAGAAGACAAAGTCAACTATTATAATAAAATGTGCAAAGACATGGAGTTGGAAAGAAAAAGGGAAGAACACTGTCAGCATTTCTCAAGCTGAAAGAACTAAAGAAAAAAATTAAGCCTCAATTTGCAACATTGCAAGATTCCATGGGCAATATATTGAATGATGCAAGAAGCATCAAAAGAAGATGGAAGGAATACACAGAGTCACTATACCAAAAAGAAGTGGTAGATGTTCATCCATTTCAGGAGGTGGCATATGATCAAGAACCAGTGATATTGAAGGAAGAAGTTGAAGCTGCACTGAAGGAAGTGGTGATAAACAAGGCTCCAGGAGTTTACAGAATACTCATTGAGATGTTTCAACAAATGGATACTGTGCTGGAAGCACTCACTTGGGTATGACAAGAGATTTGGAAGACAGCTACCTAGCCAACTGACTGGAAAAGATCCATATTTGTAACTATTCCAAAGAAAGGTGATCCCACAGAATGTGGAAATTATTGAATAATATCATTAATATCACATGCAAGTATATTCTTACTGAAGATAATTCAAAAATAGTTGCAGCAGTATATTGACAGAGAACTTCCAGAAATGCAAGCTGGACACAGAAGAGGATGTGGAAAAAGGGATATCATAGCTAATATCAGATGGATCTTGGCTGAAAGCAAAGAATACCAGAGAGATATTTACTTGTGTTTTATCTACTATACAATAGCATTCAATTGTGTGGATCATAACTAATTATGGATAACATTGAGAAGAATGGGAATTCCAGAACACTTGATTGTAATCATGAAGAACCTGTACATAGACCAGAAGGCTGTCATTCAAACAGAACAAGGGATACTGCATGGTTCAAAATCAAGAAAGGAGCACATCAGTGTTACAACACTCTCACCACAATTATTCAATATGTATGCCGAGCAAATAATCCAAGAACCTGGACTATCTGAAGAAGAATGTAGTATAAGGATTGCAGGATGACAGAACTTTGCTTGCTGAAAGTGAGGATGACTTGAAGCACTTACTGATGAAGACTGAAGACTACAATCTGTAGTATGGATTACACCTCAATATAAAGAAAATGAAAATACTCACAACAATAAGCAACATTGTGATAAGTGGAGAAAAGATTGAAGTTGTGAAAGACTTCATATTACTTGGTTCTACAATCAACACTAATTGAAGCAGCAGTCAAGATATCAGACAACATATAGCACTGGGCAAATCTGCTGCAAAAGACATCTTTCAAGTGCTGAAGAGCAAAGATATCTCCTTGAAGACTAAAGTGAACCTGACACAAACCATAGTATTTTCAATCACCTCATTTGCATAAGAGAGCTGGACAATGAATAAGGTAAACTGAAGAAGAGTTGATGCTTTTGAGTTGTGGTGTTGGAGAAGAATGCTGAAAGTACCATGCATGGACTGCAAAAAAAATTAACAAATCTGTCCTGGAGGAAGTACAGCTGGAATGCTTCTTGGAAGAGAGAATGGCCAGACTTTGTCTCACCTAGTTTGGTTATCTTGTCAGAAGGGACCATTCTCTGGAGAAGGATATCATGCTTGGTTAAGTGTTGGGTCAATGAAAAAGGGGAAGGTCCTTAATAAATGTATTGATACAGTGGCTATAAGGATGTACTCAGGTATGGCAAGGATTGTGAGGATGGCACAAATGTGGGTGGGCAGTGTTTCTTTCTGCTGTACATAGGGATCACTATGAGTTGGAGCCTATTTGATGCCACCTAGCAACAACAACTCCTTGAAGGAAG
>NW_006921818.1:1988932-1999027 GCF_000298275.1 Orycteropus afer afer | reverse complement strand
CCCCCCATTTATCTCCTCTTGATAGTTCACATGTCAAGGTATGTTTATTAATTTAACCTTCCTGGCTTCTCTCTGCTCCATCTCCCATTCCTTTTTTCGATGAATGACTTAACAGTTTGGTAAAGCTGGAATAAATTGAGCAAACTCAACTCAGGAATTCATTTCCTTAGAAAGCACTTATTCTCTGCTCGTACATAACATATTTTTGTTTTGTTTTGTTTTGTTTTGTTTTTAACCTGAGAGGACCCCCAAACATTACTTGAGACTGAATTAGTAATTCTCTATAATTATGAATTACATTTAGCTGGTCCATTTTTCAATCATTCAGAACTAGATGCTCTAATTTACTTTTATCGGTAATCACGTGATTTTTATTTCCTTTGTGCCTCACAGGGAGTCTTGGTGGTGCACATTGTTAAGAATTTGGCTGCTATCCAAAAGGTTGGTGATTCAAACCCACCAGCTATGCCATGGAAGAAGGATATGGCTGTCTGCATCTGTAAGTATTTACAGCTTTGTAAACCCTGTGGGGCAGTTTCACTTTGTACTACGTAGTGCCTATGAGACCGAATAGACTCCACAGCAGTGGATTTTTTTTGTTTTATGTCCAATTCTATTTGTCCTTCTTTCCAGCTTGTTCAGAACTTGAATGAGAAAGAGAAGTGATATTTTTTAGTGCCTATGAAGACCCCTTAAAATTTGCATTGGAAAACTAGTTGGGAAATACTGCTTCAGTTTAATGGCATAGAAAGAAAGGAAGACTAAGCTCTAAGTTTAATCCTCCCATAAATTAAAGATATGATCTTTGGAAACACTTTATTTCTCTGGGAATCAATCTCTCCATTGTAACATGAAGCAGATTAGGATGGATGGTTTCTAAGAAGCAATTAGCCTGTGAGTAATTTGTAGTTTTTCATAGATCGATCAATTCAAGGTAATTGAGGTATAGAGACTTATGCACAGCCTTATGTAATATATTGGGGGATTTTTTTTTTCTAGGCCAATTTAAAAGCTCTTATCTCATGTCTTTAATAATAGTTTCATCTCAAATTGTTGTCTTCCTTTTCTTAACTAAGGGGAAAACCCTTTAGGCTTTGTGTTGGATCATTTTATACCTTAAGCTTCCTATCATATGACATCATTGCCTAAGGCACTTGACTGCTAACCAGAAGGCTGGTGGTTCAAACTCACCAGCCACTCCTTGGAAGGATGGTTGGGCAATCTACTTCCGTAGTGATACTGCCTCTGAAACCCAAGGAGGGGTTGCTATGAGTCGGGTCCGACTCAATGGCACATAACAACAACAACAACAACAACAACAACCTCACTCTCCTAGTTTTAGACACATTTGTATATACTCTTTTGACTATGTTATCATCAGGAAGTATACAATGTCTGTAATTTGATAATTATATACCATTCTCACAGCATCTTATTGTGTACGTCCTACATAAAAATTTCTTGACCTCACTGAGACCCATGGACTTTATTATTTAAAACGTTTTTCTCCCTATCATCCTTTCATGTATTTACTAGTCTCTGTATTGTAATTGGTTACAAATAACTTTGTCTCTGAACAATAATAAAAATAAAATTCCTGGTATATTTATAGAAACTAGTGAGAGTTTCACTTTAAATTGATCACCAACATTTTAATGTGATAACTCAACATTATGTGGAGATAGCATTTCACTTTTCTAGTATGCCTGTCTCTTTATAACTTACAACTGTTCGTTAACATTTTCTCTTATTCTTCCAATTGTATAAGCCTCTTTTTGACCTTAACTCTCAGCTGATTCAGGAGTCGTTCTACCATCCCACCACTAAATACCCCACCATATGTTCATCTTCACCCTTTCTATATGCTCCTTCTGTTCCAGTAATTAAGCTATCCCTGATTCCATGAAAGGGTCCCTGGATGGTACAAACAGTTAAGCACTTGAATAATAGCTGAACGGTTGGTGGTTTGAATTCATCCAGAGGCAATCTGCTTCTGAAAGATTACAGCCTTGGAAACCCTATAGAGCAGTTTTGCTCTGATACACATGGGGTTGCTATGAACAGGAATCTACTCAACTTGATGGAAACTGAAAACAACAACAACAATGATTCTATTAAATTCAACCAGCCCTCTTGTATTTTGAATCACATCTCTTGTAGCATTTTCAAAGATCCTGTTCTGCAATTATTCCTTTTTTCTTCTACACCCTTAATACATCTTTATATTTCCAATAACCTATCGATATGTGTCACATATTTCACTTTACAAAAAAAAAAAAAATAGAAAAATAACACAAAAGACTCCTTTGATCCAACATTTTCTCCTAGCAATGACCCATCTTTTGGCTCCCTTTCACAGCAAAAATCTTTGGAAAGTTTCTATATATACTATTTCTACTTTCTCATCCTGATAGTCCCAATATCCAATCAAATACAAATTCTTTCAACTTTGTCTCTATATTTATCCAAACTGCTTTTGCCTTTTTATTTCCTATGTTGTTGTTGGGACCTCTGGTAGCATAGTGCCTAAGGCACTTGACTGCTAACCAGAAGGCTGGCGGTTCAAACTCACCAGCCACTCCTCGGAAGGAAAGTTGGGCAATCCTACTTCCGTAGTGATACTGCCTCGGAAACCCAAGGAGGGGTTGCTAGGAGTCGGGTTTGACTCGACGGCACATAACAACAACAACAACAACATGTTGTTGTTAGGTGCCATCAACTTGATTTTGACTCATAGACACTAGTATGTTATTCCAAACTATCATCTTGTATCATCTACATTATAACAAAAATCTTTATTTTTTTCCCCACAACTATATTTGCTTCCCCCCAAAGACTATCTATAAGATAGTCAGAGTCAGTTGCTTTTAAACAGAAGCATGGTCATGTCACTCACCCATTTACTTCCTTTGAGAGCCTTCACATTACACTAAAGGTAAAGTTTAGTTGTTTCATAAGGCTCTATGACAATAACGTGCTGCCATTCCTACCTCAACTCATACGCTCACAACTTCACCATGTGTGCTCCATTCATAATTGCCTTCTGTTATTCTAAGACCTGTCAGTGTCCTTTAAGACTCAGAACCTTCACACAGGCTACGCATGCCTTGGAATATTTTTCCCTTGCTTTGAAAGTGAAAAGGCACATTGCCAATACTACCAAACCGCATGGCAGACCATCGATTCAAATGCATTAAAAGTCCCAAGATCAGCAGAGCATGGCAGACTGCTGAATGAAGACTCGGCTACATGGAGGGTTCAAGCATGCCAAAAAGCTAAGAGACTTTCCTCAAAGCTGCTTCTCATGTACCAGAAGCAGACCACATCTCTAAAGTGGCTGCTCAATTGCTCCAGTAGATTCCACCATGGAAGTGATTGCCAATTTCACCATGGAAAATAACTACATCCACCTGCCCAGTCACTCAACTAGGCCCAGCAAAGTTGACAAAAACCTTAACTATCACATCATATAATCTATAAGCATCATATAAGAAAGGATTGTATTGTAAATGTTTACTTCTGTATCTCCAACAATTCTCTGTCATCTATTATTCATTTAATGAAAGAACAAATGCTGTTGTTAGTTGTTGTTGATTCAGCTCTGACTCATAGTTACCCTACAACAGAACAAAACACTCTCAGTCCTACATCATCCTCACAAACCTTGCTAAACTTGAGTTCATCATTGCAACCACTGTGTCAATCCATCTCATTGAGGGTATTGTTTTTTGTTTACCCTCTATTGAGTTAATAAGTAGAAGGAAAAAAAAATAGTGAATAACTAGAAGGAAAAAGAAAAAGATGATGAATCTTGCATTTGTGAAGCATCTCTATGTACCTGACACTTTGGTTGACATATTTTCTTTCTCAGGAACTAAGATTCAGCAAATCTAATAAACTGATTAATATTACATGATACCTAGAACAAAAGGAAGGGCTTGAATTCTAATAGTTGTGATTATAAATGCACACTTCTAGGCTGGAATCCTCAGTTCCTCCTACAATCTATTTCTTTGGACTGTCTCCTATTATGAACCACCAACTGACAACTTCTGGCAATAGCTATGCTATGTTTCCACTCCTTAGGTGCTGTCTTCCCTCCTGAAATTTATGTGGTTCCTAATCCCTAGTACTCTGGAGAAAACAACATTTCCATACCTATGCCCAAATAAGTCAGCTTGTCTTCTACCAATCACTAAACATTTTATATTCTTAATAATTGTTAGTTTACTTCTTACTTTTAACAAATACTCATTGTATAATTCATTAATTTAGTAAGAGTGTCCTATTTAATTCTGATATCAATGTCTCTGGAATGCAAAGATGATATAGGAGAGTAATAGTGGGACACTTTATAGTCTCAGTCCATTCCTTTGTTTGCCTCATCTGCCTTTATAGAGAATGCAAGAGTTAAAGTCACAATAGACCAGTGTAGAAAATGGCAGAGGTGATAAAAGAAAGAGTCAGCAGAAATTGCTTGCTGTCCTGCTACAGGGTCTTCAGGATTATTATAAACTGTGACTATATATACGTTTATGTGCCCTTATAAATACGTCACATGAAAATGTTTTTCCGGAAGGCTGGAAGAGCTGAATCGGTGTATGGTCGTTTTTTCTCCTGTCAGAAGCAATAGAATTTTTATTAGCATAATTTCCATTACTCAGCACTGACTATGGTATCTTTTGATCAAACTAATTAGAAATAGTTACACTTTGCACTATGAGATAGATCAAATTTATTAGAAAAAATTATGTATGTGCACACATAGCAAATAAATAGGGATATTAAATATAAAAGTATGACATTTATGCCACTGGTTGGAGTGAGGAAGCATTCTAATTAGATAGTGAATATTCTTAAAGTATAGATTTTTCTGTGTGGACTGCACTGTTCTCCTAAAACTACAATTGCTAGTAGAACTTGAATGCACAAAGGAGGGCAAATACAATATTTGAGCCATCAAATCAATCTGCATTTATTGGTAAATGTTTATGTGTCTTTGCTAGATGTTGTGATGATGAAAAATGTGTTTTAAGCATTGAAAAATTTTTTATTTACTTGGTGGACAAATCCAACCCATTGCTTTCAATTTGATCCTGACTCGTGCAACCCTATAAGATAGAGTAGAACTGGTCCATAGAGTTTCCAAGGCTGTAACCTTTATGGAAGTAGACTGTCACATTCTTCTTCCACAGAGCATCTGATGGGTTCAAACTGCCAAACTTTCAGTTAGCAGAGGAGTGCTTGACTACTGTGCCACCAGCATTCCTAACATAATGGACAAGAGTTCCTCTAATTAATGAGTACAGGTAGTATTCAATGTATTCCCAGTGCAATATATTGTTATGACAGCTTTCTGTTCTGATGACTGTCACAATTCAGTTCTGACCTAAGTTGAGTAACTCTTTTTTCATTTATTTTTCCTTATTATTACCTTTTATTTTCAATACCGTTAAATAAAATAAATAAATATAAATTACATCTAATATCTGTAAGTGAAAATCTGAGAATGATAACATCAGCAAATTACATGTTGCAACATCGTATGTAGTACAGAAACAGATCGTCATAACTGTGGGTTCATCAGAGCTTGAATATGCTGTAAATTGAGGACTACCTGTTTACAAATAGAATGCCATAAAGTCTTCAAATGTGAGCTAAAGGAAAATTTGTCTTAGTTACCGAGTGCTGCTGAAACTCAGATATCCCGAGTGGATGGCTTTAAAGAAAATACATTGATTTTCTCACAGTTCTGAATGATAAAAATCTAAATCAGGGTCTCAGACATGTCAATTCCTTCTTTGTTGGTTTCTCTAGGTGTTCCTTGATTGTTTGGTGTTCCTTGACTTACAGTCACTTTTTATCCAGTGTCTGAGTGTGTCTCTGTGTCTATTCTGGTCTCTTTTATAACTCAAAGTAATGAGGTTTATGATCCACCCCATTTTGGCATGGCCTAATCTACATAACAAAAGGAAAACTCCTATTTCCAAAAATGGTTATATCTACAAGGTTTAACATTTCAACACATATTTCAGGGGTACACTATTCACTGTATAACAATAGTTGTTCAGAGAAAAGATGCCACCCTGTGGGTGGTACACATGTCCACAGAGGACTCAAGTGGCCTTGAAAGATGAATTGGAAGAGAAGTCAGCAGTGGGGAGTATATGTCAGCATAAGATTTAGAATTGGAGAAGATAAGAATTGGAGCTTTTCTTCCTGCCCTCAAGTATTGAAATCATCAAAGATGAAGAGACCCAGTCCCCAGTGTTTTAAATACATTTTATCCAGTTAATATTTTTTAAACAGTCTTTGTAGAAAAAAAATGCTAACTGCTATAGGATCAAGGATGAATAAACCACCAGGGCTGGGAGCTACTGTTTCCTTTTCTCTTGCTGTTATGATTTTTTTTGTTGTTGTCAGTTCTGACTCATAGAGACCCTCTGTACAACTGAATAAAACACGGCCTAGTCCAGTGCCATCCTCTCAATTGTTTCTATGCTTAAGTCCATTGTTGCAGCCACTGTGTCTATCCATATCATTGATAATCTTCTTCTTTTTGCTTACTCTCTACTTTACCAAGCACGTTATCTGTCTATAGGGCCTGATCCTTCCTCAAAACATGACCAAAATATGAAAGACAAAGTCTCCTCATACTTGCTTCTAAGAAGCCTTCTGGCTGTACTTCTTCCAAAGAAGATTTATTCATTCTTCTGGCAGTCCATGATATTGTCAATATTCTTCACGAACACCATAATTAAAAAGCATCAATTTTTCTTTGGTCTTCCTTATTCATTGTCCAGCTTTCACGTGCATATGAGTCAATTGGAAACACCATCGTTTGGGCTAAGTGCACCTTAGTCTTAAAAATGACATTTTTATTCTTTCACCCTTTAGAGTTCGTTTGCAGCAGATTTTCCCAGTGCAATACATTGTTTGGTTTCTTGACTGCTGCTTCCATGAATTTGATTGTTAATGTAAGTAAAACTGGATATATTTATACATCCTTCTGCACCTGAGGAATTTTCTCCCTAAATCTTGGCTTATAATTTATTTTCTTTCAATTTACTTTTATTATCACTATCTTTATTCTTAAAAATCACACATATCTGCATACTTTTTGGGATTTTCTTTTTATACTCAGTATTGTATTGTTAACATGTATCCATATTACTGCGTGTCACAATTTTACACACTCCAACTAAGATAAATTATTATTATGCGAATATGATTCAGTTGGTTTATTTACATTTTATTAATAGCTACGTGAGTTGTTTCCAGATTTTCACTACAGATTGTGTATGCACTTTTTTGTACAAATTATTTAGTGAACTTGTGTAAGAGTGGGAGTGGAATCAGTGGATTATAGAATATGTGAACATTGAGCTTTAGGAAATAATGTAAACATTTTCTAAAGTGTTTGTTATAATTTATCATCTGCCTGCAATATATTCACCACCTGTCTATTAGCTTGTCATACTGTGGTGGCTTGTGTGTTGCTGGAAACTATGCCCCAGTATTTTAAATATCAGCAGGGTCACCCATGGTGGACAGGTTTCAGTGGAGCTTCCAGACTAAGATAGACAAGGAAGAAAGACATGGTGGTCTACTTTTCAAAAAATTGGTCACTAGAATGCCTTATTAAAAATAGTGAAATACTGACAGATATAGTGCTAGAAAATGAGCACCTCAGGTTGGAAAACACTCAAGATATGACTAGGGAAGAGCTGTCTCTTCAAATTAGTGCAGACCTTAATGGTGTGGATGTGGATTGTATAAAATACAAATCTAGGAAATTTGGAAGCTGTCAAAAAAGAAATGGAACCTATAAAGATCAATATTGTAGACATCTTTAGTGAGCAGATATGGACTGGTATTGGCTATTTTGAATCAGATAATCACATGGTCTACCATGCTTTCAATGACAAGTTGAAAAGGTATTATATCACATTCATCACCCAAAAGAAATGTCTAGATCTATCCTGAAGTACAATGCTGTCAGTGATAGGATAATATACATATGCATACAAGGAATGCCAGCTAACATGCCTGTTATTCAAATTTACACACCAAACACTAAGGCCAAAGATAAAGAAATTGAATATTTTACCAACACCTGTAGTCTGAAATTGATCAAATGTGCAATCAAGATGCACTCATAATTGCCTGTGGTTGGAATAAAAAGTTGGAAACGAAGAAACATTAGTAGTTGGAAAATATGGTCTTGGCAATAGAACTGACACTGGGATCATATGACAGAATTTTGCAAGAACAACGACTTACCCAAAGCAAATAACTTTTTACTATAACATAAATGACCACTATATATATCTACCTCAGCAGATGGAATATGCAGTAATCAAATTGACTATATGTGTGGAAAAGAAATGGTTGACATTCATCTGTTTAAGGAGATGACATATAATCTAGAACCAATGGCACTGAAGGCATTGGCAAAAAACAAGGCTCTAAGAATTGATGTTGTTTTTGTTGTTATGTGCCATCAAGTCAGATCCGACTCATAGCGACCCCTCCTTGGGTTTCTGAGGCAGTATCACTGAGGAAGTAGATTGCCTCATCTTCCTTCCGAGGAGTGGCTGGTGGGTTTGAACCGCCAGCCTTCTGGTTAACAGTCAAGTGCCTTAGGCACTGTGCTACCATTTGAGACGTTTCAGCAAACAATGGAGCACTAGGAGTGCTCAATATCATCAGTCAAAAGAAAGCCAGAGGCTGACAATAGAACAAACCATCAACTGATTATATGCAAGTTCGAGTTGAAGCCGAAGAAAATTAAAACAAGATCATAAGAGCTGAAATACAAATTTGAGAGATTTTCACAGGAATAGATTTGATGCATTGAACACCAATGACTGAAGACCAGTCAATTTGTGGGATGACATCAAGAATACCGTATATGAAGAAAGTCAAATGTCAATAAAAAGACAGGAAAGAAGAATACAACAAAATGGATGTCACAAGAGACTCTAAAACTTGCTCTTGAACATACAGTTGCTAAAGAAATGAAAGAAATGATGAAGTAAAAGAGCTGAACAGAAGATTTCAAAGGTCAGCCCAAGAAGATAAAGTATTATAATAAAATGTGCAAAGACCAAAAGGATCAAACAATAGAAATTAAAAGGTTTAGAAAACCTTAAAGAAAGAACACACTCAGCATTTCTTAATCTGAAAAGCTTGGAGAAAACAATTCAAACCTCATTACAATATAGAAGAATCTATAGGCAAAATATTGAATAATGCACAACACATCAAAGAATATGGAAGGAATACATAGTCACTTTAACAAAGAATTGGTTGCCATTCATCTATTTAAGGAGATGGTATGCAAGCTAGAACCAATGGCATTGAAGGCATTGGCAAAAAACAAGGCTCTAAGAATTGATAGAGTACCAAGTAATATGTTTCAACAAACAATGCAAAACTGGAAGTGGTCTTTTGTGTATTACAAGAAATTTGGAAGACAGCCACTTGGCCGTTCAACAGGCAAAGATCCATATTTGTGCCCATTACAAAGAAAGGTGATACAGCAGAATGCAGAAATTATCAAACAATATTATTAATATCTCAAGCTAGTAAAATTTTGCTAAAAAAATGAAAAATAGATGGAGCAGTACAAAGACAGAGAATTACCAGAATTCCAAGCCTGATTCAGAAGAGAACATGGAATGAGGAGATATCATTGCTGATGTCAGATGGATCATAGCTGAGAGCAAAGAATACCAGAAATATATTTACTCGTATATTATTGACTATGCAAAGGCATTTGGCTGTATGCATCTGTGATATTTGGAGCTGTGTGTCAACTTGGCTGGACCCCAATTCTGTGTGATTTTAATAATTGTGGTGTGGGTTATTCTAATGATGGGATCAGATGTATATATTTTGAGCAGCAAATCCATTGAAAGGGAGTTTCCCTGGGGGTGTGGACTGCTTTCAGTATATTTATGGACATCCTGAGAAAAGAAACACTCTTCTGTGGATCAGGATTCTGTTGTGCTGCCTACAACTGCTTGTGAGCAAACAATCCACCAGTCAGCCTGGAGATCTTGGATTTGTCATTCGTTGGAGTCAACAGCC
>NW_006921818.1:1959758-1986427 GCF_000298275.1 Orycteropus afer afer | reverse complement strand
AAGTATAGCAGGGATTGTGGGGCTGGCGCGGGATTGGGCATTGTTTCGTTCTGCTGTGCATGGGGTCGCTATGAGTCAGAAATGACTCGACGGCACTTAACAACAACAACAACAATTTTATTAATCATAAAGGCACTGGTGACCCTGACTCCATTAGTAAAGAAGGTCCTGCTAATTCATGACATGAAGTGGCAACATTAATACGCAAAATAACACCACCAATAGATCAAGTACTTGTGAGAAGTGAGCCTCTGAGTGATTGCATATTTGATACTTTTCTGCAATTTTTCAGCATGAGGAGTATAAGGAAGCTGGTTGGTTGGTTCTACTTACACTAGACAAAGTGATGAAAGAGCAATATGAGCTCAGGGCTGCTGAGTTACAGCTTATGTGTCACATAAAAGATCTCAATATTTCCAATTGTGCTCTGAAAGAAAGCCTTATTTCTTCTAGTAACAGAGCTGATATTGCCGAAAACCAAACTCAGAGTCTTATTGTAAGGGTGGCTGAATTACAACACCAATTAAATTGCCAACCCAGAATGATATCTGAAATTAAAGCAAGGGCATTGATTGGGAAAAAATGGGATCCTGAAACCTGGAATGGGGATATATGGGCAAATAGTCAGGAGGATCAGGAGATGGAACCTGTAAATTCTGTTGAATCCCTCCCATCTGAAGAGATTACTGTAAAACCATTATCCCCTCCATCTCAGTTTGATGGGATTAACCCAGCTGTTCCTACTGGGCCATTGTCTGAGGCACAGGCCATGGAAGACATTTCTGAATGTTCTCAGGAACTGCCACAACCACCCATTTTTGCTGCTAGACCTATAACTAAAGTTAAGTCCAAGGGAGCTCCAAAAAGTGAAATACAAAGTGGACTAAGAAGGTGGTACACTACACCCAAAAAGACCTACATGATTTTGCTAACATGTACAGACAGAAACCTGGAAATTATGTATGGGAATGGCTACAGAGGATGTGGGATAGTGGTGTAAGGAATTTAACATTGGATCAGGCTAAGTTTATTGATTTAGGCCCTCTAAGTACAGACCTTTCATTCAATGTTTCAGCTTGAGAGGTTAGGAAAGGATCTAATAGTTTATTTGGTTGGTTTACTGAAGCAAGGATTATGCAGTGGCCTACCTTAAGGCAAGTTTAATACCAGACCTGCCTTGGTATAATGTAGAAAAAGGTATCCAGAGGCTTAGGGAAATTGGCCTTTTAGAATGTATTTATCAGATTAGACACCTAGAGCCAGAAATGGAGAGTCCAGAATACATGCCTTTCAACAGTACAGGAAGGAATAAATTTGTGAAGGGAGCTCCAGCAACCTTGAAGACTGCTATGATTGCTATTTTATGTAAGCCAGATTTGACAGTGGTAACTGCCCTAACTGAACTAAGACATTTAACTACAATGGGGCTGATTAGACCCCATGGTAGTAGGGGCCAAGTAGCAGCAGTTAATAGACAAAGGCAAAGTGGGTGTGGTTATCATAATGGACAGCATAGTCAGAACAGTAATCAGAATATTCTGACCTATGTGGAATTATAGCATTGACTACTTATGCATGGTGTTCCTAGTAGTGAAATACATGGCAAACCTACTAAATATTTACTTGGTCTGTATAGACAGAAGAATTCTAGGTCACGTGAACAGCAGCCTAGATTGAATTGCCAGAATACAGAGTCATGACCTCTCAATCAATTCCCAGACTTGAGTCAGTTTACAGACACACAACCCCTTGAATGAAGGGAAGCCAGGCCCCTTTGAGGAAGGACCCAACTACATTGCCAAAAATTTATGTTGATCTTTCTCCCAGCCTTCCCCAAAAGGATCTGAGACATTTCATGAGAGTGACTGTTCACTGGGAAAAAGGAAATAGTAAGATTTATTGGGGATTACTGGACAATGGCTCTGAACTGACATTAATTCCAAGAGAACCAAAGCATCATTGGGCCACACCAGTCAGAGTGGGAGCATATGGAGGTCACGTTATTGATAGAGTCTTAGCTAAGGTGCATCTCACAGTGGGTCGAGTGGGTCCCTGAACCCATCCTGTAGTGATTTCCCCAGTTCCAGAATGAATAATTGGAATAGATATATTGAACAATTGACATAATTCCCACATTGCATTCCTGACATGTGGAGTAGGGGCTATTATGGTAGGAAAAGCCAAATGAAAGCCATTAGAACTGCCTCTACCTACAAAAATAGTCAACCAAAAGCAATACCGCATCCCTGGAGGGGTTGCAGAAATTACTGCCATCATCAAGGACTTGAAGGATGCAGGGGTGGTGATTCCCACCACATCCCCATTTAATTCACCTATTTGGTCTGTGCAAAAAACAGATGGATCTTGGAGAATGACAATAGATTATCATAAACTTAATCAGGTGGTTACTCCAATTGCAACTGCTACTCCTGCTGTGGTTTCATTGCTTGAGCAAATTAGTACATCTCCTGGTACTTGGTATGCTGCTATTGATCTAGCCAATGCCTTTTTCTTGATACCAGTTTCAAAGGACCATCAGAGGCAGTTTGCCTTCAGCAGGCAAGGTCAACAATATACTTTCACAGTGCTTCCTCAGAGGTATATCAACTCCCCAACACGATGTCATAATTTAGTCCATAGGGATCTTGATCATCTTTCCCTTCCAGAAGACATCACAGGTCCATTATATTGATGACATTATGCCTACTGGACCTACTAAGGAAGAAGTATCAATGGCTCTAGACTTACTGATGAGACATATGTGTACTAGAGGTTGGGAAACTTCAGTGAAATTTCTAGGGGTCCAAAGGTGTGGAGCATGTCAAGATATTCCTACTAAAGTGAAGGATAAGTTATTTTATCTGGCTTCCCCCACATCTAAAAATGAGGCACAATATCTGGTGGGCCTCTCTGGATTTTGGAGGCACCATGTCCCTCATTTTGGTGTGTTTCTTTGGCTTATTTATCAAGTGACTCAAAAAGCTGCTAGTTTTTAGTGGGGCCCAGAAAAACAGAAAGCTCTGCAACAGGTTCAGGCTGCCGTGCAGGCTGCTCTCCGCCTTGGGCCATATGATCCAGCTGATCTAATGGTGCTTGAAGTGTCTGTAGTAGATAGAGATGCTGTTTGGAGTCTTTGGCAGGTCCTTATTGGTGAATCACAATGCAGACCCTTGGGATTTTGGAGCAAAACCCTGCAATCCTCTGCAGATAACTACTCTCCTTTTGAGAAACAGCTTTTAGCTTGTTACTGAGATTTAGTAGAGACTGGGTGCCTAACCATAGGCCACCAAGTCACCATGAGGCTTGAACTGCCCACCATGACCTAAGTGTTGTTTGGCCCACAGAGTCATAGTGTGGGACATGCACAACAGCACTCCTTCATTAAATGGAAGTGGTATATCAGAGATTGGGCTCAAGCAGGACCTGAAGGCACAAGTATGTTGCATGAGGAAGTGACCCAAATGCCTATGGCTTCCACTCCAGTCACATTAACTTTCCTCTGCCAGTGTGTACCTATGACCTCATGGGGAGTTCCTTATGATCAGTTGACTGAGGAGGAGAAAACTAGTGCCTGGTTTACATATGGTTCTGGGTGAAATGCATGCAGCACTCAAAAGTGGACAGCAGCAGCACTGCAGCTCCTTTCTGGGACTTCCTTGAAGGACAGTGGTGAAGAGAAATCCTCCCAATGGGCAGAATTTTGAGCCATGAATATGGCTGTTCACATTGCATGAAATAAGAAACGACAAGATGTGCAATTATATACGGATTCGTGGGCTGTGGCTAATTGCTTGGCTGGATGGTCTGGGACTTAGAAAGAGCATGAGGGAAAAATTGGTGACAAGGATGTATGGGGAAGAGGTATGTGAATAGATCTCTCTCACTGGGCCAAAGGAGTAAAAATATTTCTGTCTCATGTGAATGCCCAGCAAAAGGTGAGCTCAGCAGAGGAGGACTTTAACAATCAGGTGGATAGAATGACATGTTCAGTGGAAACCAGCCATCCTTTTCCCCCAGTTGTTCCTGTCATTGCTCAATGGGCTCATGAACAAAGTGGCCATGGTTGTAGGGATGGATGCTATGCATGGGCTCAGCAAGGCTGATTTAGCTACTGTCTCTGCTGAGTGTCCAATCTGCCAGCAGCAGAGACCAACTCTGAATCCACAATATGGAACTATTTCTTGGGGTGATCAGCCAGCAACATGGTGGCAAGTTTATTACATTAGACCACTTCCATCATGGGAGGGACAGCGTTATGTTCTTACTAGAATAGATACTCATTCTGGATATCGATTCACCTTCCCTGCATGCAATGCTTCTGCCAAAACTACCATCTGTGGACTTACAGAATGCCTTATCCACCATGATGTATCCCATACAGCATTGCTTCAGATCAAGGGACTCACTTCACAGCAAATGAAATGCAGCAATGGGACTATGCTCATGGAATCCACTGGTCTTACCATGTTCCCTATCATCCTGAAGCAGCTGGCTTGATAGAACGATGGAATGGCCTACCAAAAACACAATTATGGTGCCAGCTACATGACAATACCTTGAAGGTTGGGGCAATGTTCTCCAGGAGGCTGTATATACTCTAAATCAGTGTCCATTATATAGTGCTGTTTCTCCAATAGCCAGGATTCATGGATCCAGGAACCAACAGGTGGAAATGGGAGTGGTACCACTCACTATTACCCCTAGTGACCCACTCAATAAATTTTTGCTTCCCTGTCCCTGCTACCCTATGCTCTGCAGGTCTGGAGATCTTAATCCCAAAGGGAGGAACACTGCCACCTGGAGACAAAATACCGATTGCATTGAACTGGAAGTTAAGAATGCCACCCAGCCATTTTGGCTTCCTCATGCCTCTGCATCAACAGACAAATAAGGACATTACTGTACTATCTGGTGTGATAGATCCTGATTACCAAGGGGAAATTGTATTGACATTACATAAAGGAGGTAAAGAAGAATATATCTGGAATACAGGAGATTCTTTAGGACGTCTCTTAGTACTATCATGCCCTGTGATTAAAGTCAATGGAAAATTACAGCAACCCAATTCTGATATGACTACTAATGGCCCAGACCCTTCAGGAATGAAGATTTGGGTCACCCCACCAGGCAAAGAACCACGAGCAGTTGAGGTGTTTGCTGAGGGCAAGGGAAATACAAAATGGGTGGTGGGAGAAGGCAGTTTTGAATATCAGCTATGACCATGTGACCAGTTGCAGAAATGAGGACTGTGATTATTATATTTCTTCATTGTATATATGTATCAAATATTATGTTTCCCTCTGTTATGAACTGTGAAATGTAAATAAGGTTAATGTGTTTCAGTTGTACGTGTTAGCATATCATGTTAGGAGCAAATATGACTTTATAATCATCCTTACTTAGAGATTATATATGGTTAAGAATATGTGTACAACTGTCAAGTTGACAAGGGGTTGACTGTGATAGTTGGAGCTGTGTGTTGACTTGGCTGGACCACAATTCTGAGTGGTTTATGCAATTGTGGTGTGGGTTGTTCCAATGATGGGATGAGATGTATTTGTTGGAGAGAGTTTGTCTTTCGTACTTTGGTCATGTTATCAGGAGGGACCATTCCCTGGAGAAAAAGAATATATTTGGTAAAGAATCAGTGAAAAAAAGGAAGACTCTCAATGATATGGTTTGGCACCATAGCTACAACAAGGGGCTCAAACATAACAATGATTGTGAGGATGACACAAGACCAAACACTGTTTTGTTCTGTTGTATGTAAGGTCAGTATCAGTTGGAACTGATTTGACGGCAACTAACACAACAAAATCTGCAATTTGTAAGAAATTTTGAGATTGACCTTGTGTCAAATACTTGGTATTGTCACACTTTAAAATTTTTATCATTCAAATGAGTGTAAAACTGTATCATTGTTGCCTTCTCCTGAATTTACCAAATCACTAATCTTAGACATTTGTGCATGCAACTTATATGTTTGCAATTCTATGGGATCCTTTCTCATGTCTTTTGATAAAATTTTCTAGTAGACCATTTGTGCTTTCCTTATTGTTTTTCATAAATTTTAAAAAACATAATTTCACTGCTTTAATCAGACACATAATTGCTTATACATTTTTCCTACTTGTGAGTGTCTGTTATTTTCTTTATGGTGTCTTTGATGAAAAAAGTTCTTAATCTTAATATCGTCAAATATATCAATGTTTTCTTTTAGAGTGACCAAGTTTTGAGTTGTAAGAATTCTTTCCAATTCCCAGGTCTAAAATTTATTTGCCTGTGTATTCTAATAAGGAGCGCTGGTGCTGTAGTGGCTAAGGAATTTGACTGCTAACCAGAAGGCTGGCAGTTTAAACCCACCAGCCACTCCTCAGAAGAAGATGGGGCAATTTAATTCCATAGTGATATTGCCTTGGAAACACAAGAAGGGGTTGCTATGAGTCAAAATTGACTTGACGGCAGTGAGTTTGTTATATATATATTCTAATATGTATTTAATTTATTATTATTTACTTATGAGGTCAGCAGAATAATGGCCACCTGAAGATGTCTATACCCTACCCCTTGCAAACTGTGACTATATTATTTTACTTAGTAAAAGGGACTTTGCAGATGTAATTAAGGTTGCAGACCTTGAAGTTGAGAGATTATTTGATTTTATCCTGGTGGGCCCAAGTTGGTCATGCACGTTCTTAAAAGTAGATATTCTGTTGCAGTAAGAGAGACATGACTGCATAAGAAGAATCTAACATCCTGTTGCAGTTTTTGAAGTAGAGGCAGGTATGTGCAAGGAACTGGATTCTACCAACCACCTGAAGGGGGAGGTTATAAATCTTCCTCTAAAACCTCCATAATGGAATACAGGTCTCTTGATGCCTTCATTGCAACCCAATGAGGCCTGTGTCAGACTTGTGAATTATAGAAATGTAAAATAATAAATTTGTGTTAATATAAGTTACTAAGTTTGCAGTAATTTGTTATGACACTAATAGACCACTAATGCAACTTATGAGCTCTGTTTTAAGTTTTATTGAGATACAATTCATATACCATGTCATTCACACATTAAAAATGTTCAATAGATTTAGTAGTATTCACAGATATGTGCAACCATAACTACAGTCAATTTTAGAATATTTCACCAGCTTACAAATAAATTGCTTTTTTTTTTTTTTTTTTTAGCTGTAACTCTCCTATACCCCCATCCTCCTTGCTCTAAGCAAAACCTAATCCACTTTATGTCTCTATAGATATCCTTATTTGGAATATTTCTTATGAATAGCATCATATAATCGTTGTTCTTTTATCACTCACTTCTTTCACTCAACATATTGTTTTCATGGGATCAGGACTTCAGTATGTTTTTATGTTTTATTTTTGTTATTTATTGAGGTGAAAGCCACATAATATAAAATTAATGTGAATTTAGTACATTTACAGTTCTACACAGCCACCATCTCTCTCTTGTTCCAAAAGATTTTTATCACTCATAATTAAAGCCCATACCCTATTCCCATCATTTCCTAGCCCTTGGCAACCAACAATCTGCTTATTCTTTCTATAAATTTACTCATTCTGGATATTGCATAAAAATAGGGCCATATAAATGTGATCTTTTATATTTGGTTTCTTTCATTTTGAATAATATTTGCAAATTCACTTTATGTCATGCATCAATACTTCATTCCTTTCATCACTGAGAAATAATCCATTGTATATAAATACCACAATTTGTTTATCCATTCATCCATTTTTAGAAATTTGGTTTGTTTCCAGCCTTTGGCCAATGTGAATAGAACTGCTATGGACATTCATATAGAAAGTTTCATCTGAGGACCTATTTTCAATTTTTTTTGTATATACATAGCAGTAGAGTTGTGAGGAATATCATTGCTGATGTTCGATGAATCTTGGTTGAAAGCTCAGAATACTGGAAAGATGCTTACCTGTGATTTATTGACTACGCAAAGGCATATGACTTGTGGATCATTGCAAATTATAGATAACATTGCAAAGAATTGGAATTACAGAACACTTAACTTTGCTCATGAAGAACCTGTACATAGGCCAAGTGGCAGTCATTTGACCAAAACAAGGCAATGCTGCATGGTTTAACATCAAGAAAGATGTGCATCTGTGTTGTTTCCTTTCACCTACTTATTCAATCTGTATGCTGAGCAAATAGTCAAAGAAGATGGACTGTATAAAGAAGGGCATGGCATCAGGAGTGGAAGAAGACTGATTAACAACCTGTGATATGCAGATGACACAACCTTGCTTGCTGAAGGTGAAGAGGACTTGAAGCACTTACTGATGAAGATCAAAGACTACAGCCTTCAGTATGGATTACACTCAGCATAAAGAAAATAAAAATCTTCACAACCTGACCAATAAGCAACATTATGATAAACAGAGAAAATATTGAAGTTGTTAAGGATTTCATATTACTTGGATCCACAATCAATGCTCGTGGAAACAGCAATCAAGAAATCAAATGACATATTGCACTGGGAATATTTGCTGCAAAAGACCGTTTTAAAGTTTTAAAGATCAAAGGTGTCACTGAAGGCTAAAATGTGCCTGACCAAGCCATACTATTTTCAAGTGCCTTATATGTATGTGAATCCTGGACAATGAATAAGGAAAACTGAAGAAATGATGCATTTGAATTATATTATTGGCAAAGAATACTGAAAGTGCCATGGACTATCATAAGAGTAAACAAATCTGTTTTTGGAAGAAGTGTGTCTAGAATACTCTTTGTCAGTGAGGATGGTGAGACTTATGCTCACTTACTTTGGGCATGCTATTGAGAGGGACCAGTCACTGTTGAAGAACATCATGCTTGGTAAAGAAGAAGGTCAGTAAAAAAGAGAAAGACCTTCAATAAGGCAGATTGACTCTGATTGCCGCAATGAGCTTAAACATGGCAACAACTGTGAGCATGGCAAAGGACCAAGCACTATTTTTCCCTGTTTTATATAGTGTCACTATGAGTCAGAGCAGAATCAATGGCACCCAAAAAAACATTAATATGGTAATACCATGTTTAAATTTTTGAGGAACTGACAAACTGTTTTCCAGTGACTTAACAATTTTACATTCCTACTTGCAATTCATGAGAGTTCCACTCTCTCCACATCCTCCTCAATACTTGTCATTTTATTTTTCTAATTAGAGCCACCCTTGTGATTGTAAAGTGGTGTATAATTGTGATTTTCAATTGTATTTCCCTAATGACTAGTGCTGGGAGCTCTGGTAGCGTAGTGCCTAAGGTACTTGACTGTTGACCAGAAGGCTGGCGGATCAAATTCACCAGCCACTCCTCAAAAGGAAGGTTGGGAAATCTACTTCTGTAGTGATACTGCCTCAGAAACCCAATGAGGGGTCACTATGAGTCAGGTCCAACTCGACAGCACATAACAACAACAATGACTAATGCTATTGAGTGTCTTTTACGTGCTTGTGGGTTATTTGTATGTTTTCTTTCAATAAACATCTACTCAAGTCATTTACTCATTTTTTAATTTTTTTTGTGTGTGTAAGTTATATATAAAAAAAGAGTTCTTTATATCCTGTATACTAAATCCTTGTCAAATATTATATGCAAATATTTTCCCCCATTCTGTAGGTTGTCTTTACTTTCTTGATAATGTCCTTTGATACACAAACATTTCAGTTTTGATTAAGTTCAATTGATCTGTTCTTTTGTGCTTTTGATGCTATGTCTAATAATCCATTGCCAAAACCAAGATCACAATGATGTATTCTAAGGTTTTCTTGCAAGTTTTTTTATAGTTTACTCTTATATTTAAAGTTATTATTTTTGAGTTAATTTTTGTATGTGGTTTGATTTAGGAGTCTAACTTTATTCTTTTACATGTAGATAACAAAGATTCACAGCATTATTTGTGCTAGAGCTTATTCTTTTCACTTTGATTGGCTTGGCAGCCTTGTTGAAAATGAAATGATAAGATATTTTTTTTCCTGGACTATCAATCCTGTTCCAAGGATCTACATGCTTATTCATATTCCAATACCACAGAGTTATGATTACTATAACTTTGCAGTAACTTTTGTAATCAGGAAGTGTGTGTCATCAAAATCTCTTCCTCTCTTTCATAATTGTTTTGCCTCTTAAGGGCCTTTTGACATTCTATATAAATTGGAGGATTAGTTTTTCCATTTTTGAGATGAGGTTCATTGGGATTTTGACAGGCTTTGCATTGAATCTGTAGTTTTCACTTTGGAGAATAATGCCATGTTGACAATAGTGTATCTTCCAATCTGTGAATAGAGGGTGTCTTACCATTTATTTATGACTTCTTTAATTTTTTTTTTCAGTAATCTCTAGTCATTTCTAGTGTACAATTTCTCACCTATTTGGTTAAATTTATTCTTAGTTTTTTTTTTTTTTAGAGCTATTTTGAATTAATTTTTTTTCTTAATATATTTCAGATTGTTCATTGCTAGTGTATAGAAACCCAACTGATTTTGATCTTTCAATCTGCAATTTTGGTGAATTAGGTTTTTTTTAGGTCTAGGGTTCTTTGTGTATTACTTCAGGAGTTTCTATGTATAGGATCCTAGCATCTGTGAATCTGTTTCACTTCTTATTTTCCAATTTGCATTACTTTTATTTTCTTGCCTGATTGTTCTGGCTAGAATGTCTAGTGCAATGTTTAATAGCAGTGGTGAAAGTGGTCATCCTTGTCTTTTTTCTGATAATTAGAGGAAGAAAATTAGAGGTCATCCTTGTCTTTTTTCTGATAATTAGAGGAAGTCTTTCACCATTGAGTATGATAATAGCTGTGAGCTTTTCTTTTCTTTTTTTTTTAAATTGTGATTTGGGTGAAAGCTTACAGAGCAAACTCATTTTCCATAAAGTGGTTCATACACATTTTATTTCATGACATTGATTACAATCCCCATAATGTAATAGCACTCTTCCCACTTCCTCCCTGTGGTTACATTTTCCCTATGTTCTTCCTTCTTATGCATCCCTGTCCTCTGAACTATCTCTCTGTGCAAATACTGCCCTTCTGATCTCTTATGCTTGATTGTCCTAAGGAGTATATCTACCTGGTGTAAATATTCAGCTTATATGTCTGTCTATTATTTGACTGGAAGCCATGGGAGTAAGTTCAATGCCAGGCCTGAAGGGTAACTAGGGGCCATACTCTCAGGGGTTTCACCAGTGTCTATCAGACAAATGACCCTTCTTTTCTTTTTTTTTTTTTTTATGATTTTGAGTTTTTTAATACATTTTTTCTCACACTATCCAGGGTCTTCTTCACTAATCCCTTTCCAAGTGGTTGACAGTGGTAGCCAGGCACCATCTAGTTCTTCTGGCTTCCTGTCATGTAGGTTGAGTTTCCAGGATCTACTAGTCCCTTGGACTAATTGTTTCCATGAGTCTTTGGTATTCTTCATCTTTCTTTGCTCTGGATGAGGAGAGGCCAATTGGTGCATCAAAATCTCTGCTTGAAAGCTTTTAAGACCCAGTCACTACTCACCAAAGTAAGATGAAGAACAATGTTTTCATGTAGTATGTTATGCTAATTGACCTTGATGTTTCCCATGACCATGGTTCCAAGCCCAGGGGCCCAACAAATTACTTTCTCAGGGTGGTTGGCTGTGGCTGAGAAATTGTTAGAACTTTGCCTCTGGTTAGTTCTATTGATATGGACATTCTTATCACACATATAAATGCATATGTAGAAGTATCATCTACCAAACATATCAGAAGAGACCATTCCCTGGAGAAGGATGTCTTGCTTGGTAAAAGTGGAGGGTCAACGAAAAAGAGGTAGGCCTTCAACAAGATGGATAGACACAGTGACTGCAACAATGGGCTCAAGTGTAGCAAGGGTTGTGAGGCTGTCACAGAACCAAGCAAGGTTTCTCTCTATTCTGCATAGGGTCACTATGAGTTGGAGATGACTCAACAGCACCTAACAACAGCAAGAAACATATATGGTCATAGGTATATTCCCTTTTGCCTAGACATATCTGATCATTCAATCTGTCTATCTATGTATCCACTTATACCTTAATGTTTATTAGTACTGATGATACTATATTGTGTATATAGAAGTGTTTCTCTTTGTTGTCTGCACCTCTTTACACCCCTCTGTATTTTCTTTTTCCTTAGTTTTATTGTGTTGGTCCCTCTCTTTTGGTATATTATCTTTCCCTTCCCCAAAATCAATCCTTGTCTGTGAGGTTTTTATAAACATACTTTACCATATTAAGGAAATTAGCTTATATTACTTGTTTTTTTGGTTGTTTTTTTTTTTTTTTTTTAATTCGGGGGAGGTTTTTGGTTTTTTTTAATTTTTTTTTTTGCCCCATTTGGGTTTTCATATGTTTATTTTTCCTTCATTCTGTTAATGTAATGTACTACATTGATTGTTTTTCTTGTGTTTAACCACCATGGTGTTCTTGGGAAAAGTGGATAGTTTATATATCATCCATTTAAAATGCCATTGGATAAGGTTTGCCCATATTTTATTATAAAGGTGATCCCACAGAATGTGAAAATTATTGAACAATATCATTAATATCTCACACAAGTAAAATCTTAATGAAGATAATTAAAAACTGTTTACAGCAATATATTGACAAAGAAGTTCCAGAAATGCAAGCTGGATTCAGAAGAGGATGTGGAATAGATGATATCATTGCTGATGCCAGATGGATCTTAGCTCAAAGGAAAGAATACCAGAAAGATGTTTACTTGTGTTTTATTGACTATGAAAAGGTATTCAATTGTGTGGACCATAACAAATCATGGATACCATTGAGAAGAATGGCAATTCCAGAACACTTAATTGTGCTCATGATGCACTTGTACATAGACCAGGAGGCTGTTGTGTGAACAGAACAAGGGGACAGTGCATGGTTTAAATCAAGAAGGAAGTGCATCATGGTCATATCCCTTCACCATACTGATTCAGTCTGTATGCAGAGCAAATAATCTGAGAAGCTGGACTATATGAAGAAGAACATAGCATCAGGATTGGAGGAAGACTCATTGACAACCTGCATTATACAAATGACACAACTTCGCTTGCTTAAAGTAAGAATGACTCGAAACACTTACTGATGAAGATTGAAGACTACAGTCTACAATATGGATTACATCTCAATATAAAGAAAACAAAAATCCTCACAACAGGACCAATAATCAACATCATGATAAATGGAGAAAAGATTGAAGTTGTCAAAAACTTCATATTACACAGCTCTACAATCAACACTGATGGAAGCAGTAGTCAAGATATCAGACTTATAGCATGGGGTAAATCTGCTGCGAAGGACCTCTCTCAAGTGCTGAAGAACAAAGATGTTTCCTTGAAGACTAAGTTGCACTTGAAACAAGCCATGGTATTTTCAGTCACCTCATATGCCTGTGAAAGCTGGACAAAAAAGGAATTTGGAAGAAGAGTTGATGTTTTTGAGTTGTGGTGTTGGCAAAGAATGCTGAAAGTACCATGGACTGCTAAAAGAACTAAAAAATCTGTCCTGGAAGAAGTGCAGCTGAAATGCTCCTTGGAAGTGAGAATGGCCAGACTTCATTTCACTTACTTTGGTCATGTTGTAAGAAGGGGCAATTTCCTGGAGAAGGATATCATGCTTGGCAAAGTGGAGGGAAAATGGAAAAGGGGAAGGCCTTTAATGAGGTGGAATGACCCAGTGGCTGCAATGATGGGCTCAGCTATAGCAAAGATCATGGGGCTGTCACATGACCAGGTGGTGTTTTGTTCTGCTGTACATGAGGTTGCTAGGAGTAGGAGATGACTTGATGACACCTAACAACAACAGCAATATTTTACTGAGGATTTTTGTATCTGTATTCATAAGGTATGTTGGTCTGTAGTATTCCTTTCTTGTAATCTCTTTGCCTGGCTTTGGTATCAGAATAATAATAATCTCAGATGATGAGTAAGAAACTTTTACATCCTCTTCCATATTTTGGAACAGTTTGATAAGGACTGAATCATTAACACTATTTAAAAGTTTGGTATGATTCATTAATGAAAATCTCTGATCCTAGGCTTTTTGCTTTCTTTTGGTTATGTTTTGATTATTGATTCAATGTGTTTACTTGATTAGGTATGTTCATATATTTATTTCTTCTTGTGGCACTTTTGATAATTTGTGTATTTTTAGGGAAGTCCATGACATATACTTTATTTAATTTGTAGGCTTATAGTTGTGCATAATACTGTTTTATACTCCTATTTATTACTGTAAGTTCAGTAGGAATGTAATGTCTCCACTTTCATTTGTGATTTATTTGCATCTTCTCTCTTTTCTTAATCTAGCTAAAAGTTTGTCAAATTTTAAATCTTTTCAGAGAACCAACATTTAGTTTCATTGATTCTCTCTATTGTTTTTCTATTGTTTCATTTAAATGTTCACTACTCTTCGTTTGTTTTTTTTGTTTTTATTGTTATTTAGTGAAAGTTTACAGAACAAACTGGTTTTCCGTTGAACAATTCATACAAATTTTGTTTTGTGACTTTGTAAATCCCACAATGTAGTAACACTCTTCCCACTTCCTCCCTGTGTTTACCATTTCCCTTCATTCTTCTTTCCTGTCCCTTCCTGTCTTCCAAACATTATCCTTGGGTAAAAACTGCCCTTTTCAACTTGTATGGTTAATTGTTCTAACAAGTGCTTACTTTCCTGGTGTTACTGTTCATCTAGAGACCTATCTATTGTTTGTCTCAAAGTTGAGCCATGGAAGTGAGATCAGTTTAGCCCTGAAGGGGTCCAAGGGCGATAGGTTCAGGAGATCCACCGGTCTTTTCAGACCAGTAAGCCTGGTAATTTTATATAATTTTGAATTTTGATCCACATTTTTTTCCCATTCTACCCAAGATCTCCTGTTGTGATCCCTTTCAGAGTGGTCGACGGTTGTAGCTGAGCACCATATAGTTCATCTGGTCTCAGGGTTGTGAGGGCTGGGGTTCACATGGTCCATTAGTTTTACTGTTTCTTTGGATCTTTGATTTTCTTCACTTTTCTTTGCTCTGGATGGGAAGAGACCAAGAAGTGAACCTTGGATAGCTGCTCATTAGTTCTAAGGACCCAGTTGCTACTAAGCAAAATAGGATATAGAATATTATCTTTGTGGACTATATTATTCCAGTTGATCTTAGTATCCCCTGAGAATATGGTCATGAGCCCTCAGGCTCAGAAACTCATACCCTCAGGGTATTTGGTTATGAGAAAGAAGTATTCTTACCTTTGCTCTCTGTATGTTCTACTATATTCATGTATATATTTGCAACACATATAAATACATGTGTAGAAATATTTTCTGTCAAACCTATATATATTCATAGCTATGACTACCCACTGCTATTCAGCTTGAGTGTCTATATATGTATCCATTCATAGATTATTGTTATTGCAGAATTGTGTAAGTAATAGTATTTGCCTTTGTTGACTATTGTGCTCTTCCAAGTGTTTTCCTTTGCACTGATCATTTTGTGCTTACCCTCTCCTTATTACATATTTTCTTTCTCTTTACACAAATTAATACATGTCTAGCTCTAATTAGTATTTTACTCTTCCTTCCCCTCTCTCCTCTGGTAATCTTGAAACAATGATTCTTACTGTGTGTAAATCTTTTCTTGAGTATTTAAAATGATAGTCTAATACAATATTTGTTATTTTGGGATTAACTGATTTCACTCAATAAATTGTCCTCTAGGTTCATTCACCACCACTCATCTGCCAGTTTGTCATACTGTGGTGGCCTGTGTGTGGCTGTTAGGCTGGAAGTTATGCCACCAATATTTCAAATACCAGCAGGGTCACCCATGGTGGATAAGTTTCTGCAGAGCTTCCAGACTAAGATAAACTTGGAAGAATGGAGCTATGCACTTGTGAAAAAATTGGTCACTAAATATCTCGTGAATAATAGTGAAATACTGTCTGATATATTACTGGAAAACTTTACAAAAAGTAGTGAAACATTGATGTACTGCCAGAAGATGGGCCTCTCAGGTTGGAAAACACTCAAAATACGACTGAGGAAGAACTGCCTCTTCACATAAGAGTTGATCTTAATGATGTGGATCGGGTAAAGATTTCAGGACCTTCATTTGCTGATGGTACATGACTCAAAATGGGAAGAAACAGCTGCAAACATTCATTAATAATAGAAACATAGAATGTACGAGGTGTGAATCTAGAGAGATGGCAAGTAGTCAAAATGAAGTGGAACACATAAATATTGATATCATAGGTATTAATTGGGAGCTCTGATAGCAAAATGGCACTTGACTGTTAACCAGAAGGCTGGTGGTTCAAACCCATCTGCCACTCCTCAGAAGGAAGATGGGGTGATCTATTTCAGTAGTGATACTGCCTCATAAACTGAAGGAGGGGTTTCTATGAGTCAGGTCTGACTCCATGGCACATAAAAATAAAAACAACAACAGGTATTAATTAATGAGCTCAAACTCATAATGACCAACAGAATGAAAAGTTACCCCATCCTGTGCCATCCTCACAATCCTTGCTGTGCTTGAGCACATCGCAGCAGCCAGTCTATTCACTTGAGGGTCTTCCCCTTTTTCACTGACCCTCTACTTTATCAAGCATGATATCCTTCTCCAGGGAATGGTCCCTCTGATGACATGACCAAAATAGGTGAGATAAAGTCTGGCCATTCTTGCCTCTAAGGAGGAGTCTGGGTGAACATCTTCCAAGTGAGATTTGTCCATTCTTTTGGCAGTGCATGGTGTTTTCAATATTCTTTGTGACATCATAATTCAAAGGTATCATTTCTTCATTATTCCTTATTCATTGTCCATCTTTCACATGCTCATGAAGCAACTGAAAACACCATGGCTTGGGCTAGGCTCATCTTACCTCAAAATGACTTCTTTGCTCTTTAAAACTTTAAAAAGGTCCCTAGCAGCACAATTTCCCAGTGTAATATGACATCTGATTTCTTGACTGCTGCTTCCTTGGTTGTTGATTGTGGATCCAAGTAAAATGAAATATTTTTCCCATTTATTGTCATGTTGCTTATTGATCCAGTTGTGTGGGATTTCCATTTTCCTTATGTTGAGGTGTAATCCATGCTGAGGACTAATCCTGATCTTCATCACTAATAGTTTCAAATCATCTTCACTTTCAGCAAGCAAGGTTATATCATCTGCATATCACAGGTAATTAATGAATCTTCCTCCAATTCTGATGCTACATTCTTCTTCATATAGTCTAGCTTCTTGGATTATTTGCTCAGCATACATATGAATAAGTATGATGAAAGGACCCAACCCTGATGGACACCCTTCCTGGTTTTTAAATATGCAGTATCTCCTTGTTCAGTTGGAAAAATAGCCACTTGTCTATGTACAGATTCCTCCTGAGCACAATAAAGTGTTCTGGAATTCTCATCCTTCACAATGTAATCTATAATTTCTTAGGGTCCACACAGTCAAATGTCTGCATAGTCAATAAAACACAGGTAAACATTTTTCTCATATTTTTTTGTTTTAAACCAAGATCCATCTGAAATCAGCAAAGATATTCCTTGTTCCACATCCTCTTTTGAATCCAGCTTGAATTTCTGGAATAATCTGTTGATATACTGCTGCAATCCTTTTTAGACTATCTTCAGCAAAATTTTACTGTTGTTGTTGTTGTCATGTGCCATCGAATGGGATCTGACTCATAGCGACCACTCCTTGGGTTTCTGAGGTGGTATTACTACAGAAGTAGATTGCCCAAACTTCCTTCTAAGAAGTGGCTGGTGGGTTTGAACCACCAGCTTTCTGGTTAGCAGTCTATGATATTAATGACATTGTTCAATAATTTATGCATTCTGCTGGCTCATCTTTCTTTACAATGAGGACAAATATGGATCTCTTCCAGTTGATCAGCCAGGTAGCTCCCTCCCAGATTTCTTGGCATGAACAATTAAGTACCTCCAGTCCTACATCCATTTGTTGATATATTTAAAAGCACATTCTATCAATTCCTGGAGTCTTTTTTTTTTTTTTTCCCCCTCAATTCCTTCAGTGCAGCTTGGACTTACTCCTTCAATACCATTTGTTCTTTATCATATGCTATCTCCTGGAATGGTTGAACACTGACCAATTCTTTGTGGTACAATGACTGTGTATATCCCTGCCATATTCTTTTGATGCTTCTTGCATCATTCAAGATTTTGCACACAGAATCTTTCAGTATTGCAAGTAGAATTATGACTTTTATTTATTTATTTTTTCCAATTCTTTCAGCTTGAGAAATACAGAGTGTGTTCTTCCCTTTTGGTTTTCTAACATCAGGTCTTTGTACATTTCATTCTAATATTTTACTTTGTCCTCTCAAGCCACACTTTGAAATTTTCTATTCAATACTTTTCTGTTTAGCTTTGTGTAGTCTTCCATTTATGCATGTCATTTTGAGTTTTTGGAGAAGTGTTTTGTAGTTGTCTTTGTATAAGTCTTTTGTATCTCTGGGTAGGTTTATTCCTCACTACTCCATCTTGTGGGTGGTTATTACAAATGGTATTTGTTGTTATTGTTATATGCTGTTGAGTCAGACCCAACTCATAGTGACTCTTCCTTGGGTTTCCGAGGTAGTATCACTACAGAACTAGATTGCCCCATCTATATATTTTTCCTGATTTGCTTTTCACATTTCCCTTTGTTAGTGTACAGGAATCTGATTGATTTTATGTTGATATTGTATCCAGTCATCTTGCTGAATCCTTCTATAAGTTACTGTAATTTTCTGGTTGGGTCCCAAAGGTTTTCCACAAATACAATCATATCATCTGCATATAGAGATAGTTTTACTTCTTTTCCAATTTGTGTCCCATTTATGTATATTGTGCTATTGTTAGATATAGTGTTATGTATGAAGTTTATTTAGCTGATTGTATTGTTTAGATCTTCTGAATTTGTGTCCAGTTTCTTTTTAGTTGTTCTGACTTTCATCAAAAATGGCATATTAAAGTATCTTACTATTATTTTTGGTTTGTCTATTTCTCTTTTTAATTCTGTTAAAGTTTGATTTTAACTTCTTTAAAGTTAAAATCAAACTTGGGACTTCTTTTACGGGTTGCATAGATATTTTTTCCTCTGTCTGGATTGACACTTTAATCATTACATAATGTCTTTCCTCATCTTTTATGCTGGTTCTTTGCCTTACAGTCTATTTTATCAGTAATTAATATTATAGCTTCTCTTTTTGCTTGCCATTTTCTCGAGATAGGTTTTTCCATCCTTTTGTTTATTTTTGCATTACTTGCCTGTCAGTTTGTCATACTGTGGTGTCTTGTATGTTGCTTTGAGGCTGGAGGCTATGCCACCAGTATTTCAAATAACAATGTCATCCATGGTGGACAAATTTCAGTGGAGCACCCTGACTAAGAAAGACTGTGGAACAGACAATCAGTTGCTCATATGCAAGTTCAAAGTTGAAGCTGAAGACAATTAAAACAATTTCATAAAAGAAAAATTTATATTGATTACATCCCTCCTGAATTTAGAGACCATCTAAAGAATATATTTGATGTATTGAACTCCAACGACCAAAAATTAGAGGAATTGTGGATGATATCAAGAACATCATCCATGAAGAAAGCAAAAGGTCATTAAAAAGACAGCAAAGGAAGAAAAGACCAAAATGTGTGTTAGAAGAGACTCTGAAACTTGCCCTTGAATGGAGAGTAGCTAAAGAAAATGGAAGAATCTACAAGATAAAAGAGCTGAACAGAAAATTTCAAAGAGCACATCAAGAAGACAAAGCCAATTATTATAATGAAATGTACAAAAACCTGGAATTAGAAAACCAAAAGTGAATAACATACTCAGCATTTTTCAAACTAAAAGAAGTGAGAAAAAAATGTAAGCCTTGAGTTGCAATATTGAAAGATTCTATGGCCAAAATATTGAATGATACAGGAAGTATCAAAGAAGATGGAAGGAATATACTGAATCACTGTACCCAAAAGAATAAGTTGGTGTTAATACATTTCAGGAGTTGGCATATGATCATGAACCAATGGTATTGAAGTAAGAAGTTGAAGCTGCACTGAAGGAACTGGAAAAGAACAAAGCTCCAGGAATTGATGGAATACCCATTGAGATGTTTCTACAAATGGATGCCATGCTGGAGGCACTCAGTCATCTATGCCAAGAAATTTGGAAGACAGCTATTTGGCCAACTGACTGGAAGAGACCCATATTTGTACCCATTCCAAAGAAAGGTTATCCCACAGAATGTGGAAATTATCGAACAATATCATTAATATCTCATGCAAGTAAAATCTTACTGAAGATAATTCAAAAACAGTTGCAGCAGTATATTGACAGAGAACTTTCAGAAATGAAAGCTGGATTCAGAAGGGGGCATGGAATGAGAGATATCATTGCTGATGTCAAATGGACCTTGGCTGAAAGTAAAGAATACCAGAAAGATGTTTACTTGTGTTTTATTGACTATGCAAAAGCATTTGATTGTGTGGATCATAACAAATTATGGATAACATGGATAAGAATGGGAATTCCAGAACACTTAATTGTACTCATGAGGAACCTGTCCATAGACTAGGAGGCTTTTGTTCCAACAGAACAAGGGGATAATTCATGGTTTAAAATCAGGAAGGCAGTGTATCAGGGTTGTATCCTTTCAGCATAGTTATTTGATCTCCATGCTGAACAAATAATCTGAGAAGCTGGACTATGTGAGGAAGAAAATGATTTCAAGATTGGAGCAAGACTCATTGACAATCTGCAATACATAGATGACACAATTTTGCTTGCTGAAAGTGACGATAACTTGAAGCACTTACTGATGAAGATTGAAGACCATAGTCTTCAGTATGGATTACACTTCAATATAAAGAAAACAAAAATCTTCACAACTGGGCCAATAAGCAGTATCATGATAAATGGAGAAAATATTGAAGATGTCAAAGATATCTTATTACTTTGCTCTACAATCAACACCAATTGAAGCAGCAGTTAGTACATCAGATGATGTATTGGCAGTGGCCACATCTGCTGCAAAAGACCTCTTTCAAGTGCTGAACAGAAAAGATATCTCTTCAAAGACAAAGGTTTAACTAACCCAAGCCATGGTATTTTCAATTGCTTCATATGTGTGTGAGAATGGGACAGTGTATACGGAATATCAGAGAAGAGTTGATGCTTTTGAGTTGTGGTGTTGGTAAAGGATACTGAAAGTATCATGGAGTGTCAGAAGAAGTAATAAATCTGTCCTGGAAGAAGTGCAGCTGGAATTCTCCTTGTAGGTGAGAATAGCCAGACTTTGTTTGACCTACTTTGGTCATGTTGTCAGAAGGGACCATTTCTTCAGTAAGGATATTATGCTTGGTAAAGTAGAGGATCAATGACACTTTCCTTGCTGAAAGTGAAGATGACTTGAAGCATCTCATTGAGGAGGTCTCTCAATGAGATGAATTGACACAGTGGCTGCAGTAATGGGCTCTGGAATAGCAAGTATTGTTAGGCTGGCACAAGACCATGCAGTTATACATAGGGTCATTATTAGTTGGAGCCCACTCAATGGCGCCTAACAACAAAAACAACATCCTTTCATTTTTATCTTATTTTTGTCTTTATGTCTGAGTGGTGTCTCTTTTAGATAGGATATTGCTGGGTAATGTATTCTTATTCATTCTACTACTCTCTTTCTCTTTACTGGTGCATTTTGTCCATTTATATTGAGTGTAATTATCATTAGGTATGAATTTACTACTGTCATTTAGCTGTGGAATTTTTTAGTATTGATGGTTTCTTTTCTCAATATACTTTCCCATGTTGAGTTCATTTTGTTCATAGATTTTCTAATTATTTCCTTTGTGGCTACTGTTTTATTATTGTTCACTGAGATGTCATGATTTTCTTCTTCTTTTTTATTTTGGTGAAAAAGTTTTTAAATTCTCTTTCCAATTACCTTGTGTCTTATCATTATCTTACCAAGTTTAAAATAGACTATTTTACTTTGATAAATAAAATGAAAATCCTCAAAATTGGACCAATAAGCAGCACCATGATAAATGGACAAAAAGATTGAAGTTTTCAAAGATTTTATTATTACTTGGTTCTACAGTCAACACCAATGGAAGCAGCAGTCAAGACATCAGATGACATATTGCATTGGGCAAATCTGCTGCAAAAGACCTCTTTTAAATGCTGAAGAGAAAAGATGACTCCATGGTATTTTCAATCGCCTCATATACATGTGCTGGAAAATGAATAGGAGAGACTGAAGAAGAGTTGATGCTTTTGAGTTTTGGTGTTGGCAAAAAATGACGAAAGTCCCATAGACTGCCAGGAGAACTAACAAGTCCATCCTGGAAGAAGTGCAGCCAAAATGATCCTGGGACATGAGAATGGCCAGACTTCATCATCCCTACCTTGATCATGTTGTCAGAAGCAACTATTCCCTGGAGAAAATATCATTCTTGGTAATGTAGAGAATCAGCAAAAAAGGGGAATACCCTCAACAAGATGGACTGACACAGTGGCTGCAACAATAGGCTTAAGTATAGCAAGTATTGGGAGGCTGGCACAGGACCAGGCAGTTATTATCTTGTTTGTGTCTGTGTGTGCTTTGAAATGGTTGTATCTGAGACATAGTGTCATTGTATCAATTTACTCTATTGTATGATTGTATGTTGGTTTGCTTCACTGTGATGTTTTGTTACATGTTATTTTAATATATCTGGGAAACAGAGCAAGCATGTTATTCCAGTTGCAGCAGAGCTCTGTTTCATTGAGCCCCTCACCATCTGTCTCCAGGTGGATTTGGTAGCAGATAGGAGTGTGAACATGAGTCTCTAATCACTGATCATGTAGAGCAGCTGAGGGCATAGGCTGGTGTTAGTGGCCATCTATCACTGATCCCCTCTTTTGACTTTTTAACACCCAATGGTGTTGCAATGGGTGATGGCACTTTCCCAGTGGATGAGATAGCAGATTTGGTTTGTACGAGTGGTTATGGTCACTGACTTCTAACTATAAGGGAAAGATAGAAAAATAAAAAGGAAGATAAGTGGAAGATAAAAGTAAAAAGAAAAAAAAAAAAGACAAGGAGAGGATAGAATCAAGAAAAAATAAGAGAAGAAAAAAAGCAGAAAAACAAAACAAAATGAAAAAAAAATGCATCATAGTGGTGGCCTCAGCATTAGTCAGTAGATATAGCTGCAGTATTAATGTGGTGTGCTCTCTCTGGGAGTTGCACCACCAAATATGGAAGGTCAGGGCAGGCTTTAATGAACATGGAAATGATGGAGGCAGGGCACTCAATCAACCAGATTAGAGATAAGCAAAGTAAAAAAAAAGGGAGGAGAAGAAGAGGAAGAGGAAGAGGAAAATACATAAATAAGGAGAGGGAGAAGGAAGAACTGAGGAGAAAATAATGAAACAGAAAACACAGCAAAAAAATACCTGATGCAACAGTTAGCTGCTAAAAATAGATGCAGTGGGGATGCATTCACCCCAGGGAACATACACCACCTTCCATGGATAGTTGATGTGCATATTGTTGACTGGGTGGGAAGATGGGCACTCGCTCTTTAGGAGTGAACACCACCAAATACGGAGGGTCAGGAGCACGTGTTAAAGAACATGAAGATGGTGGGGCTGGGGCACACAACTATCCAGATCTGAAAAAGAAAGAAAATAAAGAATGAGAGGGGATAGAGCAATAAAAGAAGAGAAAGAAGGAAAAACAAGGTAAGGAAAGTGAGACCTGAGAAGAAAGGGAAAAGAAAAAAGAGCAAAAAACCTGGTGCAACTGTTAGCTGCCAAGCACAACTGCAGTGGGAATGCAGAGTTCCCTCCAGAGGAGCACACTGCTGCCCACGGAGGGTCATGGGTGGACACAGTTGACCACAGGGTGCATAGGTTGAGCATTTGCTCTGCTGGATCAATAAAAGGGGGAGAAAATAAAAGTAAACAAGGAGGGGAAGAAGGAAGAACTATAAAGAAGGTAAAAAGGATATAAAAGAAAAAAAAATGAAAAAGTAAAAAAAACAAACAAACAAAGAAAACACACAATACTGGAGAAAGTGCTAGCTACCAAACAGAGACACCACACTCTCTCATAGGAGTACACACCTCTGACCAGGAAGGGTAAGGGGCATGTGTTACTAACTGCTTCCACAGTGGAGAATGGGTCACCCACTCTGTAAGTACAAAAAGAAAACTAAGAAAAAGAATAACAGAAGAGAAGGGGAAGGAAAAAAAAAACAACAACGAAAGGAAAATAAGAACAGAACATGGGGGTGGAGGGGATGAGAGAAGAACTAAGAAGAAAGGTAAAGAAAAAAGAGAAATAAAAACAGCACAGTACTGGCAATGGGAACAGCTTATGGCTGGCTGCTGGGGGTGGTTGTTGGGGAGGCTGTGCCTCAGGTCACTGAGAAATTGTGTAAGGTAAGGGGGAAGATCACACCTCTCTGATCACCAATCATCAATATGGGTTCTGGTGCAGTATTGAACAAACAGAGCTGGTTGTCTGGTTCTTGTTCTAATTGGAATGCTTCTTGTAATAATTCAAAATGTCCTTGCCATGTCATTTGGCAATTTACTACTCCTTGTTCACTCTTTTCATTCAATTTCTTCTTCTCATTAATTTTTGATCTACTTCTTTTTCCTTTGCTTTGAAGCTCTGGGTTTCAGTATTGTTATCTGTATCTGTTTCACTTGCTTTCTTGAGTCTTTGTTGTAGAGAGGGTCCGGAGAGTGTATTTACTTAGTCTGTTATCTTGGATTCTCCTCAATGCACTAATCTTTATTGTTTCATTTTTTTCTATCAAGTTAGGGTTTTGCTTACTTTATTTTGTTTTTTCCTAATCGTGGAAGTGCAAAGTTAGGTTACTGGTTTGAGATCTTTTTTTCTTCTTAATGTAGTCATTAAAAAACAAACAAACAAAAAAAAAACTGACTTCTGGTAAAATGGAGGAATAGGCAGACAAGCAACACAAATCCTCTTCAAAAAAGAAAAGAAAAACCAATTGACAGAGATACAGAAGATAATCTTGGAGCACTGACCTTTGAAAGGAACTATAAAGAAGTGGATTAGGCACAAACTAGTGGAAAAACCTGAAAGAAAACAGTGAGTACAGAGACAGATGGAACTGTGGACTGTCAGCTACTCTGACAGGACCAACAGCTTGAATATTTCCAAGTGGTTTTGGGACCTAGAATTGACCTAAAGATCAGCCCTGGTCACCAAGGGCTGCAGGAGCGACTGTGCTAGTGACCTATGACTAGGAAGGGAAACAGCAAGGAGTGAGACAAGCTTACCTATTGACTTTATGCTGTCCAGAGGGTGCAGCCATTTTGACTGTTTACACATGTCAGACGTTTTGGATATTTAAAGTGATGGAAGGTGCAGCCATTTTGAAACTTTACAAGTGGCAACCATTTTGGCTTTTAAAGTGACAGTCTTCTCATTCGGATTCCAGCAATCTAAGAATAGGTTCTGTTTGCCAAGGTCGGCAGAGGTATATGAGAGGCTGACAACAGGAAAAGATAGATGGTGAGTGTATAAGTGCTGTCAACTATGAAAAGAGGAGCACACCACAGTACCCTGCTTGTGTAGATAACATACAAACAAAACAAAGAAAACCAAAATTGTGGATAAGTCACTCCAACCTACAATTAAATATAAACACAAAAATATAAACACAAATATATATACAATTAAATATAAACACAAAAACGTCACGATGTCTCAGAGACAATAGAGCATCACAGTCCACACAAAGAAGCAAGATAAAGCAGGAAAAACAAGGGACCAGGATACAGACCCAAAACACATCCCTGAGGAAGATGCAGCAATGGAACTCTCTGATAAGGTATTCAAAAGAATTATATTTAGATACCTTCAACAAACTGAGACTGATCAAGGAAAACACTGACAAAATTAAAGAAAATACAGAGATGACCTGAGAACAATTTCAAAAGACAATACAAGAACAAAATGACAAAATAAATGAAAAATTAGAAATGATAGAAAATCTGCACACAGAAATCCAGAAGATAAATATGAAATATTCAGAAATAGATAATACATTGAATGGTCAAAGGAGCAGAATTTAGTCAATGGAAGACAAAATTAGGGAGATTGAAGACAAATACCTGAACACTTCTTTGGAAAGGGATCAACCAGAAAAAAGATCAAAACAAAATGAAGAAAGCCTAAGTTTAATGTGGGATGCCATCAAAAGGAATAACCTGTGTGTCACTGGAATTTCAGAACTGGAAGAGACAAATAAAATCACAGAGAAAATTGTTGAAGATTTGTTTGAAGAGAATTTTCCTGATATGATGAAAGATGAGAATATATCCCTTCAAGAAGTTTAACAAACCCCAAACAGGATAGATCCCAAAAGAAAATCACCAAGACGCATCACCATCAAACTCACCATAGCCAAAGACAAAGAAAGAATCATGACAGCAGCACAGGAAAAATGAAAATTTACCTACTAGGGGCAACCAATAAGATTAAACTTGGATTTCTCAGCAGACACCATGCAGGCGAGAAGACAATGGAATGGTATATATAAAACCCTGAAAGAGAAAAATTTCCAACCAAGAATTATGTACCCAGCAAAATTGTCCCTCAGATATGATGGTGAAATTAGGACA
>NW_006921818.1:1955837-1959297 GCF_000298275.1 Orycteropus afer afer | reverse complement strand
AGCAATGAAGGAAATGATAACATGATTCATAAACCAAACAATCTCAGCACAGAAAATTATATGGAACAAAGAAATCAACACCACAAAAAAGCACATAACAAAAGTGAGAGCAACAAATTCATATTTGCTAATAATTACATATCTGGCAAGGGACTTATCTCTAAGATTTATAGAAAACTCCAACACCTCAATACCAGAGGAATTAACAATCCAATTGAAAAATGAGCAGAAGACATGAATAGACACTTCACCAAGGAGGATATTCAGGTGGCTAGCTAATACATGAAGAGATGCTCACAATCATTGGCCATCAGACAGATGCAAATCAAAACAGCAATGAGATACCATCTCACCCCATCACTGATGGCAAGGTTCAACGAGATAGAAAATAACAAATGCTGGTGGTGATGTGGAGAGATTGGGACTCTCATACACTGCTAGTGGGACTGTGAAGTGATGCAACCACTGTGGAAAGCAATATGGCGATTCCTTAGAAAGATGGAATTGGAGATACCATTTGACCCAGCAATCCCATTACTGGGTGTATATCCTAGAGAGGTGAGAGCCAGGACAGGAACAGATATATGCACATTCGTGTTCATTGCAGCACTATTTATAGTAACAAAAAGATGGAAACAATCTACGTGCCCATCAGTGAAAGAGTGGATGACCAAACTATGATACATACACACAATGGAATGCTATGCAACACTAAAGAATAATGTAGCATCTGCAAAACACTGCATGATATGGAGGGACTTGGAGGACATTATGCTGAGTGGAATTAGTCAATCACAAATGGACAAATATAGTATTAGTCTGTTGTTGTAAGTCAAGGAAAGATTTATGTATGGAGGGAAACTTTCTTTGTTGGTTGTCAGGGGTGGGAAGGGAGAGGAGGGAACATTGCAAAAAATTTTTAAAACTGCATTGACCCATGTCATTTTAGTTTTGTATATTTCACTGTATATAAATTATATTTCAATAAAATGCATTAAAAAAGGAAGAAAGAAAGAAAGGAAAGAAAGGACAGATGTTGCCAAGGGACTGGTAGACAATGTGATCTTCAGCCTTTATGACCATAAGACCAGAAGAACTAGATGGTGCCTAGCTACCACTGTCAACCACATGGAGGGAAATCCATGCAAGAGATCCTGGATAGAGTGGGAGAACAATGTAGAACAAAACTCAAAAAAAAAAAAAAACCAGGTTTGCTGGTCTGATAGAGCCTGATGAATCCCCCTAGTTATCCTTCAGATCTGGAACTGAACTCACTCCAGCCAAACAATAGACAGGCATATGGGATGAACATTTACATCAGGTAGATAGACTCCTTAGAGTGATCAAGGGCAGAAGGGCAGTGTTTGCACAAGGAGATAGCTCTGGGGGTGGGAGTGCATGGGAGGGCAGGACATAGAGAAGAGGTAACAATGCATAAGAAGTGGGAAGGGAGCTGTTACATTGTGGGGAATTGCAGTAAATGCCATGAAACACAAACTGCTGTATGGAAAATGAATTTGCTCTGTAAACTTTCACCCAAATCACAATAAAAATTAAACAAAACAAAAACTGCCGTCAAGTTGAATCCAACTCATAGCGACCCTTCCTTAGGTTTCTGAGGTGGTATCACTATGAAAGTAGATGGCCCAACCTTCCTTCTGAGGAGTGGCTGGTGAATTTGAACCACCAGCCTTCTGGTTAGCAGTCAAATGCCTTAAGCGCTATGCTACCAGAGCTCCTATGTAGTCATTAATAGGTATAAATTTTTTGTGAACACTACATTTGCTGCATTTTATATTTTGGTGTGTTGTATTTTCATTCATCTCAAGGCATTTTCTAATATCCTCATTATTTTTTCTTTGACCAGTTGATTGTTTTGTGTATGTATTTTAATTTGCAGATATTTGTGACTTTTCCAGTTTTCCTTTTGATATTCATTTCTAGCTTTATTCTGTTGCTGCTATGAAACATACTTTATATTATTTTAGTTCTTTTAAATGTATTGAGACTTGTTTTGAATATGGCTTTTTCTGGAGAATGTCTAAGTGCATTGGAGAAAGAAAAAAAATATATATGTATATTCTGCTATTGTTGGGTGGAATGTTAGCCCTCTTGATCCAATGTTTTTCTCAAGTCCTCTATTTCCTTATTGATTTTCTGTCTAGATGCTCAATCCATTGCTGATAATGTTGTATGGAAGATTCCAATTTTTTGTTGTCGTTGTTGAGCTATTTCTATCTTCATTTTTTTCCCCCCGAACGTTTGCTTCATGTATTTTGGGTCTCTATTTTTTGGTGTATATATATTTATAACTGTTATATTTTCTTGATGTCTTTTACAAAAAAACTATTTTTGTCTCTTAAAATAGGTTAACTGAATCTATATTTTGTCTAATATTAATATAACCATGTTGGTTACACTTGCATGGAACTTCTTTTCCCATTCTATCACTTTTAACCTCTCTGTGTCTTTGGATCTAAAGTGAATTGATTGTAAGCAGATCTTTTAATATCTATGAATTAATAGATTGCTTTTCTTAATCCATTCTGCCAAGATCTCTCTTTTAATTAGTAAGTTGCATCTTGCAATCGCTTTTTGCATACTATGTCTTTTTCTATAATTTTACTTTAAAAGTGTTAGTATATTTGAATTTACAGTGTGTCTTTTCCAGATAATATATAGACTTTTTCTTTCAGCCTGAAATGCTTTCCTTTTTTTATTGTATTGCTTATCTGATTAATATTTAATGTAATTATTGATATATTTGAATTTTATGTCTTTCAGTTTATCTTTTCTGAGCATGTTATGTCTTTTCTTGCTGTCATATTTCTCCCTTTGTTTTGAATAATTTTCTTCTAATAAGGTCATTTACATTTATTTACTATTTTTTTGAATTATTAGTTTATTTATTTTTAGTGGTTGCTATAGATATTACTGGGCCTGAGGCTTAGGGTCTGTTTTTTGCTTGGGGGTGGCTGTATTTTAAGGCTGGAGCCCAAGATAGGCTAGTCAGGGCTCAGGGACTGCTCTTCATTCGGGGTGGCTGTTCATTAGGGCTGAGGCCTGAGATAGTTGGGCCAGGGCTCAAAGGCTGCTTTTCACTTGTGGGTGGCTCTATTTTAAGGCTGTTGCCAGAGGTAGGCAGGTGCAGAGGGGCTAGGAACACCTAAGAGAGATGAGCTTGTCTTTCAGTTTGTCATCCTACGGTGGTTTGTGTGTTGTTGTGAGGCTAGAAGCTATGCCACCATGTTGAAAAATGCCAGCAGGTTTACCCATGGTGGGCAGGTTTCAGCAGAGCTTCCAGGCTATGATAAACTCTGAAAAAGGAAGAGGCCATCCATTTCTCAAACATTTGGTCAGTGAAAACCGTATAAATAGCAGTGAAACACTGTCTGATATATTACTGGAAAACTTTATGAACAGCCCTGAAACATTGTCCAATATAGTGCTGGAAGATGAG
>NW_006921818.1:1953732-1955247 GCF_000298275.1 Orycteropus afer afer | reverse complement strand
TTCCTGCCCCCTGAGCTGTCTCCCTGTGCATAACAGCCCTTATTTCTCCCATGCTTGTTCTCTCCAGGGAGAGTTTCTACCTCAGGTAAATGTTTAACTCATATGCCTGTCTATTGTTTGGCTGGAAGCCACAGGCATGTGTTCAATTCCAGACCTGCAGGGCAGCTAGGGGCCATAGTCTCAGTGGTTCCACCAGGCTCTATCAGGCCAGCAAACCTGGTTCCCCCACAACTTTTTTTTTTTTTTTTTTCCCAAATGATTTTGAGTTTTGTTCCACATTGTTCTATTTGTCTATCCAGGATCTCCTACATAGATCCTTTTCCAAGTGGTTGACAGTAGTAGCCAGGCACCATCTAGTTCTTCTGGTCTCATAGTTGTATAGGCTGCAGATCAGATGGTGTACCAATTGCTAGGACTAATTGTTTCTGTGAATTTTTGGTTTTCTTCATTCTTCTTGGCTCTGGACAAAGAGAGACCCATTGTTGCATCTAGATGGCAGCTTGCTGGCTTTTAAGATCCCAGTCGCTACTCAGCACAGTAGGAGGTGGAACAATGTTTCATGTAGTATGTTATGCCAATTGAGCTTGATGTCCTCTGCAACTATGGTATTGAGCCCACAGGTTCAACTACTTGGTCCCTCTGGGTAGCTGGCTGTGACCAAGCAGTGACAACAACCTTGCCCCTTGTCAGCTCCACTATACACCTGGGAATTCAGATCATACACATAAAGTTATGGGACCATTGTCTGCCAACCCTATAAATGCTCTTGGGAACACTCCCCACTTCATAGACATACCTAATAGTTCAGCCCGTCCACCTATCTATCCACCCATATACCCGTGTTTGCCTTCACTAACAACACCAAACTATATGCGCAAAAGGGTTCATTTTTGTTGTCTGTACTTCCCACATACCTCTCTATATCTTTCTCTTCCTCGATGCCACTATATTGATCACTCACATTTGGTACATTGCCCTTCTCTTCACCCAAATCAAAACTTATCTCTGTCTATCTAACAGTATTCCTTACTCACCCCTCCCAACCCTGGTAACCAACAAAGAAAATGTCCTTCCATAGATAAACGTTTCCTTGACTTACAATAGTGAACTAATACAATATTTGTCCTTTTGTGATTGACTTATTTCACTCAGCATAATGTCCTCCAAGGTCATCCATGTTATGCGGTGTTTTGCAGACTCTACATTATTCTTCAGGGTTGCATATTATTCCATTGTGTGTATGTACCATAGTTTGGATATTCATTCCTCAGTGATGGACACCTAGGTTGTTTCCATCTTTTGGCTATTGTAAATAGTGCTGTGATGAACATAGGTGTGTATGTGTGTTCTTGTCATGGGTCTCACTTCCTTAGAATATATATCTAGTAATGGAATAGCTGAGTCAAATGGTATTTTTAGTTCCAACTTTTGAAGGAATCACCATACTGATTTCCACAATGGTTGTACCATTTTACAGTCCCACCAGCAGTGTATGAGAGTCCCAATCTCTCCACA
>NW_006921818.1:1942723-1943870 GCF_000298275.1 Orycteropus afer afer | reverse complement strand
GATGCAGCTCTTTCCCAGTCGTGTTTTGAGAGCATTCTAACCTAACCGGACTATTCATAAATTTGCATGGTAATGTATCAAACAGTGTTTCTTCACTATCCATAAAGTTTTCCCTGGCCAATTCTCTGAGAACTGGATGGCCTCCTCCTTCTTCCTAATATGTCTCAGTCTCTAAGCTGGGCTGATACCTGTGCACCATGTGCATCCCACTGTGTTAGAAACACTGGGAGCTCAACCTCAAAACTCACATCAACATGTCACCATGGTAGGACAAACCGACAGACAGGTTTGTCTCTCTGTTGGAAACCTCTTATACCACCCTTACCTGGGTCCCTGCGGCTGACTCCTCTCTCTGGATTCCTGGGACTTTTAATCCCCTTTCTCCTGCTTTCCTGCCCCACTTCTTTGGGCGTGCCTGAGTTCCTCTCCTCTCCTGTATCCCTGCAGCTGACTGCTCCTCTGTCTGAGTTCCTGACATTTTTATCCCCTTTCTCCCACTCTCCCGCCATGCTGCTTTGGGTGTGCCTGAGTTCCCTCTCCTCACCTGGATCCCTATGGCTGACTGCTCTGTGTTAGTTTAGGTAAATTGTGTGTTTCTAGAAATCTGTCAATTTATTCCAGATTTTCAAATTTGTTGGAGTACATTTCTTCAAAGTATCCTGATATTATACTTTTTATTTCATTTGGTTCTGTTGTGATGTCACCCATTTCATTTCTTATTCATATTATTTGTATTCTCTCCCTCTTTTCCTTTGTTAAATTTGCCAGAGGTTTGTCAATTTTATTGAACGTTTCAGAAAACCAACTTCTGGTCCTGTTGATTTTTTCTGTTGTCCTTCTATTTTCTGTTTCATTGATTTCTGCTCAAATCTTTATTTCCTTTCTTCTTATGACTGTGGGCTTTTCTGGCTTTTCTTTTTCTCATTGTTGGAGATGTTGGTTTAAAGTGTTGATTTTCACTCTTCTTTTTTGGTGTGTGCCTTTATTTCTATAAATTGGCATCTGATCACTGTTTTTGCTGTGTTCCAAAGATGTTGTGTTTTCATTTTTGTTTGATTCAAGGAATTTTTGAATTTCAATTTTTATTTCTTCTCTTACCCAGTCTTTCTCAAGGAGGGTACTGTTCAGTTTCCATGTGTTTACTCTT
>NW_006921818.1:1934105-1941061 GCF_000298275.1 Orycteropus afer afer | reverse complement strand
AATAAATTAACCAGGAACTGGGAAAAGAAGAAAACAAAAAAAGGTGTAAACTAAGTCCTTTTCAGTTGTGCAGTTCCAGAGTGTCCTTGGGGTTACCGGAAAGCAGAACCTCTTCTTAAGCCCCTGGAATCTGTTCAAGCTCTGTCTCTTTAGGTTTTCTTTAGCTGCTTGTTACGTGTTGATTTGTTTTGTCTTGGTTTATTGGTTTAATGAAAAGGTGAAGCTGGTGTATTTTATTTTATTATTGATTTAGGTATGTTGGGTCGCTCTGCTATTTTCTTTGTGATGGTGGAATCACTGTGTGAAATATGGATATGTGTTTCTGTTTGTCGTAAAGAGTGTTTAGAGTTTGAAGTGGGACGTTTTATGGTAATTGGCTGAATATGGTTTCTTCTATTGGATGAGTGAAATTATTGGTGGAGAAGGTGGGAGCAGAAGAAGGAAAGCTTGGTGTGGCTAGGGTCGGTTTCTAGAGCTATGCACAGGCTGCTATTGATGATGTAGTTATTTACAAGTCTGCGGCTCAATCTCAGGAAAGATTTCTGTTGTTAGGGAGTCACCACTTTCTGCCAGGATCAGGCACACTCAAAGATCCCCCTTCTGAAGCCTCTTGGCACCAAAAAGCCAATCCAAGGCAAATTCCCAGGACCGCACTCAGCCACAACTCCCTTTCTCTCCCCGCCCTGTCTGCCCACGGCACTGGCACAATCCCCCCAGACAGCTAATGGCTGGGAGTTTGTCTGTGATACCACTCACCTGCGGCACCAAAGATGCATGCGTTTTCAGCTGTGTTGGGGTTGGGAGAGTACCTACTAGTAAACTGTGATCCCGATATCAATGACAAAGATAAGCACAATATCTCCCAGGCTTATCCAAGCCCACTCAGTGACCTGATGAGGGGGGGAGTGAGCTCTCCACTTGAGTTTCAGTGGTGCTCCACACACTCATTTGAACTTAGGTGACCCAAGTTATCAATAAAATCAGGTGCTGTAGGCAAATCTTAGGGGCTGTTTGCTGGGATGCTGGTGTGGTCACTGGTATGCTGATATAGATGTCTTCTTTCTTGGCTCGTGGAGATCTCAGGTGGCCACCCTCACCTGCCAGTCAGTGACTGCCCCAGGGAAGTTTCCACTGGCCTCTCTCAGCAGCCCAGCCATCCTCCGCCAGGTAGATATTTCTTAAATAATCTCCTTGTGCCTTTCTTCTAATTCTGTTCTTCTGTGCTTGGTGCACTCTGATTCAGTGAGCTGTTCAGAGCACCAAAATCCCTAATTCAAACTTCAGTACCTAGTTTTTCAAGCACTAAGATGCTAGAGAGAAATAGCATGGTGCTTACTGATGAGACTCCATTTTGAATCAGGCCAGATTATTTTTGTGAAGTTTATTCCCCCTCTTATTATCTTTGTGAAGTTTATTCCTCCTCTTATTATCTTTCTGAAGTTTATTCCCCCTCTTTATTAATCCTTTATTTTATTAAAATTTTTATGATATTCTTCAGGGAGGCACAGATTTGGGTATGGCTTTAGTGTATAGTGTCTTGCCAGAACTTTCTTTGTCTCTTTCCCTACCCACACCTGGCTGCTCACCAACTCAAAACCAAACTCACTACCATTGACTCATCGTGACCCCCAATCAGTTTCCAAAGCTGTAAATCTTTGTTTTTTAGTTTATTCTGTGGAGCAGCTGGTGGGTTATGAACCACTGACCTTTTGGTTAGTAGCCAAATAAATGCCTTATCCCTATGCCACCAGAGGTAAACCCTACTGACTGAACTAAACTCCACTAATAGAGCTGATTGCTCTATTGTTTTCATCAGTGCCCTAGGGCAGACATTACTCTAGAGACTTATACATTAAATTCGAGTAGTGTTTTATCAGCAAATGAAGGTCAAGAAAGCTTTACTCCATTCACATCATAAGGTCAATTCTACTTTGGTGAGGCAGCTCTTCTTTAATTGTACTTTGAGTGCCTTCCAACCAGAGGTACTCCTCTTATGGCACTATATCAGACAACGTTGCACTGTTATTCATAAAATTGTCCAGTAATATATCCTAAGTTTTCAGAATATATGGTTCTTTATTTTCCATATACCTTTAGGCCATTTTCTTGAGGCTCTAGATGCCTTTTTAAAAATACTTTTAAAAAGTGTCATTGGGGAAGTTTTCCAGGGTGCTTCTCATGCAGAAATCAGTCTCCTTACCCATATAAGCTCTTAATTCTTCTGGTGTTGAGATGAACTTTTAACATGAAATGGAGTTCTTTCTGACCACAAATATTGTGTTGGTTAGTAAAAGCTCTTATTGAATTATTTTAATATAATTGAGTTCACAGTGTCCTCAGCTCAAAAGAAATAATATGTGACCTCCTCGAGACCTTTAGAGTTAGGCATTTATGACACTAGTATTGAGAATTAGTTCAATTCATGTCATGGAAATGAAGGAATATATTGCAATCAAATAAAACTTTGTTATTTTTTTTTCTTTGACATCATAAAATCCTCTTCACATCAGATCAATACCATCCTATTGATTCTATATGGCAGTTATGCAGCAGAGGAAAAGAAAAATATTAGACAAAGGAGGTGCTCCATTAGCAGCAAAAGAAAAAAAAATGGTGAACAATTCAAATCAGCCCCTATAGGTTCTGGATCAGTCAACTCATGACACATGACAAAATTCAGTTTAAGACAATTATTTGAATGACATCCAGAGGACATTTTAGGATCATTTTCAAAAATTTAAATGAAAATCTTGTCCAAAATTTTTCAGTAAAATGGAATATATAGCCAAGGTGAATTTGTAGGAATCAAAAATATTTGCTATATTGTAGGCATAGTGCCTAAGACATTTGATGCCTAACCAGTTCACTGAAGACCTTATGAATAGCAGTGAAACACTCTCTGATATATTACTGGACAATTTTATGAATAACAGTGAAACATTGTCTGATATAGTGCCATAAGAGGAGTACCTCTGGTTAGAAGGCACTCAAAGTACAATTAAAGAAGAGCTGCCTCACCAAAGTAGAATTGACCTTATGATGTGGATGGAGTAAAGCTTTCTAGACCTTCATTTGCTGATAAAACACTACTCAAAATGAGAAGAAACAGCCACAGACATGCATTAATAATCAGAACATGGAAAGTATGAAATATGAATCTAGGAAAATTGTAAGTTGTCAAAAATGAAATGACACATATAAAGATCAGTATCCTAGTCATTGTTGTTGTTGTTGTTATGTGCCATCGAGTCAAACCCGACTCATAGCGACCCCTCCTTGGGTTTCTGAGGCAGTATCACTACAGAAGTAGGATTGCCCAACCTTCCTTCCGAGTAGAAATGGACTGGTATTTAGGTCATTTTTAACCAGATAATCACAAGGTCTACTATACCAGGAATGACAAATTGAAGAGGAATGGCATTGCTTTCATTATCAAAAAGAACATTTCAAGATAAATTTTCAAGTACAATGGTGTCACTGATAGGATAATATTTACATGCCTATAAGGAAGACCGGTTACTACTACTATTATTCAAATTTATACACCAGCCATTAAAGCTAAAGACGAAGAAATTGAAGATTTCTACCAATTTCTGCAGTCTGAAATTGATCAAACATGCAATGAAGATGTATTGATTACTACTAGTAATTAGAATATGAAAGTTGAAAACAAAGTAGAAACTTTGGTAGTTGTAAAATATGGCCTTGGTGATAGAATTGACACTGAAGAGCATGTGATGGAATTTTGCAAGACCAAAGACTTATTCATTGCAAATACTTTTATTTTAACAACAGAAATGGTGGCTATACATGTGGATTTCACCAGATGGTATACACAGAAGTCAAGTAGACTGCATATACAGAAAGAGACAATGGAAAGTTCAATACTGTCAGACAAGCAAGGCTAGGAGTTGACTGTGGAGCAGACCATCAATTGATCATATGCAAGTTTATGTTGAACCTGAATAAAATTAAAGCAAGTCCATAAGAGCCAAAATGTGACTTTCTGGATATCCACTGAAATTCAGAGATCATCTGAAGAAGAGATTTGATGTATTGAACAATGATTGAAGATCAGAAGGGTTGTGGAGTGACATCCAGAAGATTACGCATGAAGAAAGCAAAAAAGGTCATTAAAAAGAAAAGGGAGAAAAGACCAAAATGAATGTCAGAGGAGACTCTGAATCTTGCTCTTAAAAAAAGAGTTGTTGTTATATGCCATCAAGTCAGTCCCGACTCATAGCGACCCCTCCTTGGGTTTCCTGGAATCTCTACAGAAGTAGATTGCCCAACCTTCCTTCTGAGAAGTGGCTGGTGAGTTTGAACCGCAAGCCTTTTGGTTAGAAGTCAAGTGCTTAGGCACTAGGGTACTGGAGCTCCAGTAGTTAAAGCAAATAACAAATGATAAAATAAAAGAGCTAAACAGAAGATTTCATAGAGTAGCTTGAGAATAAAAAATAGAGTATTATAATGGAATGTGTAAAGACCTGGAGTTAGAAAACCATAAGGGAAGAATATATTTGGTCTTTCTCAAGCTGAAAGAGCTGAAGAAAATATTCAAGCCTCAAGTTGCAATACTGAAGGATTCTCTGGGAAAAATATTTAATGATGCAGGAATCATCAAAAGAACAAGGAAGGAATACACAGAGTCACTGTACCAAAAATAATGGGTGAATGTTTAACCATTTCAAGAGGTAGCATATGATCAAGAACCAGTAATATTAAAGAAAGAAGTCTAAGCTGCATTGAAACAATTCATGAAAAAACAAGGTTCCAGGGATTGACAGAATACTCATTGAGATGTTTCAACAAATGGATGCAGCACTGGAAGTGCTTACTCATTTATACAAAGAAATCTAGGAGACAGCTACCTGGCCAACCAACTGAAGATATCCATATTTTTGCCCATTCTAAGGAAAGATGATGATGATCCAACAGTGTGGTAGTTAAGGTTATGTGTCATCTTGGCTGGGCCTGGTTTTGAGTGACTGGGCATCCTGCATGTTGTTGTTGTTGTTGTTATGTGCCATCCCATCAGATCTGACTCATAGTGACCCCTCCTTGGGTTTCCAAGGCAGTATCACTATAGAAGTGGATTGCTCAAACTTCCCTCTGAGGAGTGGCTTGTGGGTTTGAATCTCCAGCCTTCTGATTAGCAGTCAAGTGCCTTAGGCACTCTGCTACCAGAGCTCCTATCCTGCATGTAGTTATCCCCTATGATAAGCCTGGTAATCAACTCTATGGTAGAATCTCCTTTGAGCAGCTGAGTACATCCTTAAGGATATGGTCTGCTTCAAGTGTACAACAAGTTTAAGAAAGTTCTCTGAGCTTTTTGGCATGCCTGAATTTGATTCTGCATGTAGTTGTCTCCATTCAGTAGCCTCCCATATTGCCTGCTTAATCTTGGGACTGTTTTTGGACTTGAACAAGAGGTCTGCTGTGTTGTTTAACAATCTTGGGACTGGGCCATTGTATTTGTTGACCTTGGGTTTGTCAGCCCCAGCAGACAACAGCTTCCTGAGTTAAGAGAAGCTTTCAGCTTCAATGGGCCAGGAGCAAGTGGTAGGGCTGACACCCAATGTCAAGGAGCCTCACCCATCTCCAAGAGCTGGCACTCTGAACTCAGACTTCTAGCTTCCTAAACCATAAGAGAATAAATCCCTGTTTATTAGTCATTCAGTTGTGGTATTTTCTGTTAGAGCAGCACTAGACAATCAAAACAAACAGAATGTGGAAATTATCAAACAGTATCATTAATATCACACACAGGCAAAATTTTCCTGAAGATAATTAAAAAATGATTGCACCAGTTTATTGACAAGGAACTTCCTGAAATGCAAGCTGAATTCAGAAATGGATATGGAACAAGAGATACTACTGTTGATGTTAGTTGGATTGTGACTACAAGCCAAAATTACCAGAAAGATGTTTACCACTATTTTATTGATAGTTCAAATGCATTCAAGTGTGTGGATCATAACCCATTATGTGAAGAATGATAATTTCAGAACACTTAATTGTGCTTAAGAGGAACCTGTATATAGACCAAGAGGCTGTTTAAGCAGAACAAAGGAATATTACATGGTATAAATTGAGGAAGGATGTATGGCAATGTTACATTCTTTCACCATATTTATTCACTTTGTATGCTGAGCAAATAACCTGAGAAGCAGGATTATATGAAGAAGAATAAAACATCTGAATTGGAGGAAGAGTTATTAACAACCTGCAATATGCAGGTGACACAACCTTGCTTGGTGAAAATGAAGAAGTCTTGAAGTACTTACTGATGAAGATCAAAGACTATAGTCTTCTGTATAGATTACATATCAACAGAAAGAAAACTAAATTCCTCAACAACTGGACCAATAAGCAACATCACAATAAATGGAGACAAGATTGAAGTTGTCAGGTATTTTAATTTTACCTGGATCCACAATCAACACTCATGAAAGCAGCAGTCAAGAAACCAAACATCATATTGCCCTGGGCAAATCTGCTGCAAAAGACCTCTTTAAAGTGTTAAGGAGCAAAACTGTCACTTTGTAGAAAATGTCATTTGTGTGCACCTGACTGAAGCCATGTTCTTTTCATTTGCCACCTGTACACGTTAAAGCTGGACAATGAATAAGGAAGACCAAAGGAGAGTTGATGCCTTTAAATTGTGGGTTTCTCAAAGAAGAACAAACAAATCTGTCCTGGAAGAAGTACAGCCTTAATGATCTTTAGAACTGAGAATGGCCAAACTTTGTCTCTCCTACTTTGTTCATGTTTTCAGAAGGGACCAGTCCCTGGAGAACGATATCATGCTCAGTATAGTATGTTGTTGTTGTTGTTATTTGCCATCGAGTCGGCCCTGACTCCTAGCGACCCCTCCTTGGGTTTCTGAGGCAGTTATCACTACAGAAGTAGGATTGCCCAACCTTCCTTCCGAGGAGTGGCTGGTGGGTTTGAAC
>NW_006921818.1:1933252-1933835 GCF_000298275.1 Orycteropus afer afer | reverse complement strand
CAATTTTTAATAATTTGAAGATTTTTTTCCAACTTGCTTAAATTGACAAATTTATTTACACATATATTGACACATTTATTTATGGGCTATGTATGATGCATTATTCATGTGAATTGATTGCTAATATGCATAATATTAATTTTTAAAGTCTCTAGTTATTTCTATTTAAAATAACCTGTGGTAGTTAGATTTGTATGTCAACTTGGCTGGGCCTGGTTGAGTGGCTGGGCAGCTGGTGGTAGGTATTCCCTGTGATAAGAGTGGCAAACAACTCCATGGTGGGATCTACCACAAGCAGCTGAGTAGCTGCCTTTGGGAATGTGGTCTGCGTCCTGTATATAAACAGAAGCCTTGGGGGATGGTCTCCAGCTTATGGCATACTTGGACCCTGCATGTAGCTGTGTTCAGCAGCCTGCCATGCTCTGCTGACCTTCAGACCATACAATGGACTTAAATTAATGGCCTGCCATGTGGTTTGGTAACATCGGGACTGTGCCTTTTTACTTATCAACCTTGGGTTTGTTGGTCTCAGCAGCCAGCAGCTGTCTGAGTGAAGAAATGCTTCTAGCTTTAGTGGGCCGGG
>NW_006921818.1:1927985-1930212 GCF_000298275.1 Orycteropus afer afer | reverse complement strand
AAAAAAAAAAATGCAGTAAGTGAAGACATACGGTGGAAAATGTAATCTAAAATTTTATTGTGCAGAACTATATAAAATGGGCTGATGAAGATATATTTTGCCTTTTAATGTCTTTAAAAATGCCCTTATATTTTTTCTAATTAAATAAGTGTCTGTACATTAGACAATTTTTTTACTTTATTTTCTTCAGAAACATTTTGTAGTTATTTGTCTTGACAAATGTGTGCATGTTTGAGATCGTGTGTCTGTACATTCTTATTGCACGTATCATAAATATCTTTTATCCATTAACTTTAAGATAGATGAAATTAATTGAATAAACAATCATAAATTAAAAAAAAAAAATTTCAGATAGATATACAAAAATACCTCTTAAGTAGAAATGCATATAATTTCAGTCACATTATGGGGTGGAAATGAAATTGAGTGGAAGCATGAAGTAATTGCTGACACTCAAAACTGAGTTAGATGAAACATGATTTAACAGAGATATAGAGAATAATTGTTGTTGTTGTTGTTATGTGCTGTAGAGTCAGACCTGCTCATAGCGACCCCTCCTTGGGTTTCCGAGGCAATATCACTATGGAAGTAGATTGCCCTATCTTCCTTCCGAGGAGTGGCTGGTGGGTTTGAACCTCCAGCCTTCTGCCTTAGGCACTACGTTACCAGAGCTCCTAGAGAATAATTGTTGTTGTTGTTGTTATGTGCCATCGAGTTGGACCCCACTCATAGCGACCCCTCCTTGGGTTGCTGAGGCACTATCACTACAAAGATTGTCCAACCTTCCTTCTGAGGAGTGGCTGGTGGGTTTGAACTGCCAGCCTTCTGGTTAGCAGTCAAATGCCTTAGCCACTATGCTACCAGAGCTCCTAGAGAATAATTAGATAGCTGCAAATCCAGCTACCGAGATTAAGAAACCAATAAAAACAAGGTTATTGGTTAACTTTTGCCACATGAATTCCCATTCTTGTTGCAGTTCAGCCATATTTGGCCCTCATCTAGAATGCAATATTTATTTATTTTGTAAAAGAAGCTTCTATATCACTGTCATTGAGTGCTTACTATGTGCTAGGTATTATGGAAAGAATCCTATATACAATATTTATCATAATTGTTAGAAATACAATTTAAAATACTTGTTATTATACTTTTCTATGAGTGATAAAAATTTTGATTAGAAGAGATTAAGTGACTTGTTCAAGAGTACATGCTCCTATATAGTAGGAATGGTTTCATTCCAAGTATGGCTGAGTCTAAATTCTGACTTCTAAATAACTACAATCTTCTTTTTCTTTGTAACTAAATTGCACATAAATCTCTTCTCTGTGCATTTTTCTTCCACAGATTCTGAGATTCCAGAAAGTGACTAGAGTGAGATGTTGCTAAACAGAGGGCAGGGGAACATCTGAATTTATATTCATAGCATTTTTTGTTAGCTGCCATCAAGTTGGCCTCTGACTCAGGGTGGCCCTGTGCATAATGGAGGGACATGGTGCCTAGTCTTGGGCTGTCCCTATGATCAATTGAAAATTGGACTGTTATGATTTGTTGGATTTTCATTGGCTGATTTACAGAAGAATATTGCCAGGCCTTTCTTTCTAGCCCATCTGAAAGCTTTGCTGAAACCTAGTTAAGCATCATAGAAATATGCAAGCCTCCACTGACAGAGAGGTGATGTCTGCACATGGGGTGCTTTGGCTGGAAATCAAAGCAAGGTCTACTTCATTGAAGGAGAGAATTTGTCTACCAAAACACCATGACATCATGTTCATAGTAGTTGATTTCCTCTTGAATCAAATGGATATTGAACATGACTCTTCAAAAGACAGTTAGCCTGGTTTTCTCTCCCTCTGGGGTAGAGTGAATGATACTTGAAAGATTCATTGTCATCTATTGCTGGTGCCTCCTAATTCTTTCTCTTCACCTCAAACAGGATACAGAATGATCTTATTATATGCACTCATTTTCCTAAGAAGGGCTTTTGTCCTGCTTGTCCTGAATTTATGCATCTGATGTGACTTGATCAGTTGGACTAGTTAAGATAGATATATATATATATAAAACATCTATAAGTATGATTCATATTAACTAATCCTTTATAACTTTCTCTGCTCTGGTCTTATGATTTTTACCTCTTATAACACTGTAATTTGAAAGTTTGCCTCTTCAGTAAAATGTTTTGCCCCATCTTAATACCTTCAGTTGTACTCAGGAGAGTGAGAAAGAG
>NW_006921818.1:1909847-1927885 GCF_000298275.1 Orycteropus afer afer | reverse complement strand
CTTCTATAAACTTAGTGCACTGATAATAAAATCAAAATACAGAAAACAACTAACAAGGAGAAATAATTAAGTACACAATCATAGTGGTGTATTTTAATATACTTCTGTCAGAAACTAGTATGTCAGACCAAAAGTTTACAAAGCATATAGAAAATGTGGACTTCTTAATTTATGAGTATGGACTAGTGTGTGTTTGTGATAAAAAAAAATAAAATAATGCATTTTAAAACAAACCTCTGAGAAAATACTGATTGCTTTTGGCAGCAGATGCTCAACCAAAACATTGGAAATGAGAAATTAATGAAGTAATACCTACAGTGACTGGAGAAAACCAAGTGCTGTATTAATAAGCAATAAACCAATAACCTACAAACATAAATACATAAACCTAATAACCTACCAACCAAAAGCAGCAGAAGAATGGGGGACATGGTGGTAATAGGCATACAGGACAAAAATAGTTTGTAAAATGTGGCAGTTACTTAAGGCCAAAGTATTCTAAGTTCCTTTTATATCTTCAAGGTATTATCTTAACAACTTATAAGTCATATACACATGTGAACGTTTAAAGGAAATTCTAAATATTAATTGAATATAAGTATTTATTTAAATGGTGAAAATAAAAAGAAGAAAATAATCAAATGAATCAAAAGAAAACACACACACACACACACACACACACACACACATATATATATGTTTTTTTTTTCCCCAAAAAAGAAAGCTTGGAAAAGAGAAATAGAATAAAACACACATATTAACTTGAATGACGAGAAGGACAACACAAAATAAGGAGGCCAGCAAAAAATGATCTATGCAAAGAAGACACTGGGAGGAGCATAAGAGTTAATGACAACAAAGGCAAATACTAGTATAACACAATCCCACAATAACAGTAATAATAATCTACAAGGAGATACATAGGTAGACACTCAAGCTGAACAAGGGTAGGAAAGTGAATAAGACTACACCTACAAATATATATAGGTTAGACAAAGGAAATTTCTACATTTGTATGATATGTGCTGCATATCCATGAATATAGTAGAGCATACAGGAGGCAAAGTTATGAAAACTTGTTATTCATAACCAAACACCTTAAAGGAATGAGTTTCTGGGCATGAGGCCCAGCACCATAGTCTTGGGAGACATTAAGGTCATGACACAGTTCAAAAAGACAATGTTCTACATCCTACTTTGATGAGTAGCAACTAGAATCTTAAAACATTATGAGTGCCTACCTGAGGTGCAACTATTGCTCTCTCAATATCTGAAGCAAAGAAGAGTGAAGAAAACAAATGATGCAAGGAAACAATTAGTCCAAAGGACTAATGAACCATGCGAACCTCAGCCTCCATAACCCTGAAACCAGACTAATTTGATAGTGTCCAGCTACCACTGCTGACCACTCCGAAAGGGATCATGATAGGACACCTTGCATAGAGTGTGAGGAAAAAAAAAAAAAAAAAACTCAAAATTGAACCCCTTATACTATTACCCTTAGACACTCTTCAAGCTGGGAACTGAACTCACCTCCATGGCCCAACATTCACCCAAACAATATATTGGCCTATGAAATGAACATAACATTGGAAAGGGATGCATTCATTAGAAAAGTTAACCATATGATATCAAAAGTGTAGTATTTGCCCAAAGACAAAGCAAAAAAGCAAGAAGGGATAGGAAAGAAGGACAAAGGGAAAAGTTAAAAACAGGGAGGAAGATGAAAGAGTGCTATTACATTATGGGGATTACAATGAATGTAAGAAAACAAAATTTATGTGTATTATTGAATGGAAAACAAATACACTTTGTAAACTTTCACCTAAACCACACTTAAAAAAAAATAATAAAAGAAGAAACAATCAAATGAATGAAAAAATATACATTTTGTTCAAAAAGAAGGCTAAAAAAGAGAAATAAAAATGTTATGACAAATAGAAGTTATAAAATAACAATTGAAAGCAATCTAAATATATCCAGATTTAACGATGATTGAGTTCAATCTTGGTAGAACATATCTGTCAGACTATCGGCTTTTAGCATTGTTTTTTGGCAGAAAATTCTTCCTGAATTCTATTACATGGAATAAGATCTTGATTTGTGTATTACTAGTAGTGCTAACTTTACCACTCTATAAGTCTCTGTTACTGTTATTTTTATGACTAAGAAACACCTATTTCAAACCAGGTCTTTTCAATCACTTCATATGCATGTGAAAGCTGCACAGTGGAAAAGAAAGACAGAGGAATTGATATATTTTAATATATTTTAATTGTGGTTTTGATGAAGAATATTGAATAAACTATGGACTGCAGGAAGAATGAATAAATCAGTCTAAGAAAAAATTGAACTGAAATGCTCTTTAGAAGCAAGAATCACAAGACTTCTATTCACTTGTCATCACGAAAAATCAATTGATAGAAAAGGACATTACATTTAGTAAGGCAAAGGTCAGTGAAAATGAGAGAAATCCTCAATGAGATTGACTAATAATGCAAACCATCAACTCAAGTATACCATTAATCATGAAGATGGTGCAGGTCTGGATATATTTTATTCTGTTATGCATAAGGTCTCTGAGTCAGAGCTAACTCAAAGGCAACTAACAATAACAACAAGAGTTCCTAGGAGATGCAAATAGTTAACTTGCTCAGCTACTAACCAAAAGGTTGGTGACTCAAGTCCACCAGAGACACTTCAAATGAAAAGCCTGGGAATCAACTTCTGAAAAATCAGACACTGGAGACTGAATGGAGGATAGTTCTACTTTGACATACATGGGGTGGTCATGAGTTGAATCTGCCTGACTACACTTTTTTTTTTTTTTTATGATTTGTATTAATTTTAATGGTGTTACCAGGCTTCTCATTGTAAAGTTAAACTTTTCTTGTCAGTAAGCAATAGATATTTTGTGAAAAGTTATCTTGATATTACATAAATACTCTGTTCCTCATTAAATTTTAGGGGGCTGCTTTTGTTTGGGGGTGGCTCAATTTTAAGGCTGTTGCCCAAGGTAGGCAGACAGAGAGGAGTTAGGAACAACTAAGGGAGATGAACTTGTCAGTTTGTCATCCTGTGGTGGCTTGTATGTTGCTGTGAGGCTGGAGGCTATGCCACCGGTGTTGCAAAATGCCAGCAGGCGTACCCATGCACGAGTTTCAGCAGAGCTTCTGGTCTAAGACAGACTCTGAAAAAGGAAGAGGCCATCCACTTCTCAAAGAATTGAAAACCTTATGGATAGCAGCGAAACACTGTTTGATATATTACTGGGAAACTTTATGAATAACCCTGAAACATTGACTGATAAAGTGTCATAAGATGAGTCTGTCAGATAGGAAGACACTCAAGATTTGCCTGAGGAAGAGCTGACTCCTCAGAGTAGAGATGACCTTAACAATATAGATAGAGTAAAGCTTTTGGGACCTCTATTGGCTGGCATGGGATGAAATAAATTGAGTAGAAACAGACACATACATCCATTAATAATTGGAACATGGAATGTACAAAATATGAATTTAGGAAAATTGGAAGTGGTCAAAAATGAAATGGAACACATAAAGATCAATATCCTAGGCATTGTTGTTGTTGTTGTTATTTGCCATCTAGTCGGCCCCGACTCCTAGCGACCCCTCCTTGGGTTTCCGAGGCAGTTATCACTATGGAAGTAGGATTGCCCAACCTTCCTTCCGAGGAGTGACTGGTGGGTTTGAACCGCCAGCCTCCTGGTTAGCAGTCAAGTGCCTTAGGCACTATGCTACCAGGCATTAGTGAGCTGAAATGAACTGGTTTTGGCCATTTTGAATCAGACAACCTTTTGATCTCCTATGCTGAGAATGACAAATTGAAGAACGAATGGTGTGACATTCATTGTCACAAAGACTATTTCAAGGTCTGTCCTGATGTACGATGCTGCCGGTGATAGGCATAGTCCTACAAGGAAGACCAGTTAATACTACTATTCAAATCTATGCACTGACCTCCAAAGCCAAAGATGAGGTCATTGAAGATCTTTACCAATGTCTGCAGTCTGAAATTGACCAAACATGCCATCAAAATGTGTTGATTATAGCTGGTGACTGGAATGCAGAAGTTGGAAACAAAGAAGAGTTACGTGTAGTTGGAAAATACGGCCTTGGTGATAGAAATAATGCTGGAGATCACATGATAGAATTTTGCAAGTCCAAGGACTTTGTAAATATCTTTTTCAACAATGTAAATGATGGCTATACATGTAAACTTCACTAGATGGAATACACAGAAATCAGACTGACTACATCTGTGGCAAGAAGTGATGGAGAAGTTCAATATCTTCAGCCAAAATGACCAGGAGCTGATTGCAGAACAGACCAGCAACTGCTCATATGCACATTCAAGTTGAAGTTGAGGACAATTAAACCAAGTCCACGAGAGCCAAAATATGACCTTGATAATATCTCTCCTGAATTTAGAGACTATATGAAGAATAGATTTGATGCATTGAACACCAATGACCGAAAACTGGAGGAATTGTGGGATGACACCAATAATATCACCCCTGAAGAAAGCAAGAGGTCAGTAAAAAGACAAGAAAAGAATAAAAGACCAAAAAGAATGTCAGAAGAGACTCTGAAACTTGCCCTTGAGCAGAGGGTAACTAAAGCAAATGGAAGAAATGACAACATAAAAGAGCTGAACAGAAGATTTCAAAGAACACTTAGAGAAGACAAAGCCAATTACTATAATGAAACCTTTTGATCTCCTATGCTGGGTTTAGAAAACCAAAAGGAAAGAACACACTCAGCATTTCTCAAGCTAAGAGAACTGATGAATAAATTTGAGTCTCAATTTGCAATATTGAAAAATTTTATGGGCAAAATATTAAATGATTCAAGAAGCATCGAAAAAAAAAGTTGGAAGGAATACACAGAGTCACTGTACAAAAAAAGAATTGATTGATGTTCATCCATTTCAGGATGTGGCATATGATTAAGAAGCAATTCTACTGAAGGAAGAAGTCAAAGCTGTACTGAAAGAATTGGTAAAGAACAAGGCTCCAGGAATTGACAGAATACTCACTGAGATGTTTCAACAAACAGCTGCTGGACTGGAGGCACTCACTTGGCTATGCCAAAAGATTAGGAAGACAGTTACCAAGCCAATTGACTGCAAAAGATCCATATTTGTACCCATTCCAAAGAAAGGTGGTCCCACAGAATGTAGAAATTATTGAACATCATTAGTATCACATGCAAGTAAAATCTTGGTGAAGATAATCCAAAAATTGTTGTAACAGTATATTGACAGAGAGCTTCCACAAATGCAAGCTGGATTCAGAAGAGGATGTGGAATGAGGGTTTTCACTGCTGATGTCAGATGGATCTTAGCTGAAAGCAAGGAGTACCAGAAAAATGTTTACTTGTATCTTATTGACTATGTAAAAGCATTTGATTGTGTGGATCATAACAAATTATGGATAACATTGAGAAGAATCAGAATTCCAGAACATTTGATTGTGCTCATGAGGAACCTGTACATAGATTGGGAGGCTGTTGTTCAAACAGAACCAGGGGATACTGCACGGTTCATAATCAAGAAGGGAGTGCATCAAGGTTGTATCCTTTCAACATATTTATTCAACTTGCATGCTAAGCAAATAATCCAAACCAAAACCAAACCAAACTCATTGCTATTGAGTTGGTCCTGACTCCTATCGACCTTTCTTTGGGTTTCTGAGGCAGTATCTCTACAGAAGTAGATTTCCCAGTCCTCTTTCCAAAATAATCCAGGAAGCTGGATTATATGAAGAAAAATGTGGTATCAGGATTGGAGGAAGACTCATTAACAACCTGTGATATGCAGATGACACAACTTTGCTTGCTGAAAATGAGGATGACTTGAAGCACTTGCTATTGAAGGTTAAAAACTACAGTCTGCAGTATATATTACACCTCAATAGAAAGAAAACAAAAATCCTCACAACTGGCTAATAAACAGCTTCATGATAAGTGGAGAAAAGATGGAATTGTCAGAGACTCCATATTACTTGGTTCTACAATCAACACCAACGGAAGCAGCAATTAAGACATTAGACAATGTATTGCATTGGATAATCTGCTGCAAAAGACCTCTTCCAAGTACTGAAGAGCAAAGATGTCTCCTTGAAGACTAAGGTGCACCTCACCCAAGCCATGGTATTTTTAATTGCTTCTTATGCATGGGAAAGCTGGACAATGAAAGAGGAAGACCAAAGGAGATTTGATACTTTTGAGTTGTGGTGTTGGAGAAGAATACTAAAAGTACCTTGGTATCCTAAAAAGACTAACAAATCTATCCTAGAAGTAGTATAGCTGGAATGCTCTTTGGAAGTGAGAATGGCGAGACTTCCTCTCACCTACTTTGGTCATATTGTCAGAAGGAACCATTTCCTGGAGAAAGATATCATGCTTTGTAAAGTGGAGGGTCAATGAAGAAGGGGAAGGCCCTCGATGAGATAGATTGACACAGTGGCTGCAGTGATGGGTTCAGGTATAGCAAGGATTGTGAGGCTGCTACAGGACCAGGAAGTGGTTCTTTCTGCTGTGCATACAGTCGCTATGAGTTGGAGATGACTCTACAGCACCAAACAACAACATGAAAGTTTCACTCACTGATTTTAATACCCACTTTTTTCTTTTTAAGTTGTAATTTGGGTACAAATTTACAAACCAGATTCATTTTATTCTCAACAGTTGGTACACATTGGTTTCATGGCCCAATTTTTTTTTTTTTTTTTTTTTTTTTTTTTTGTGACCACCCCTTCCTGTGTCCTTCTTATCTGTGCATTCCTGTTTGTCCAGCTTTCCCTCTACACAAATGCTGCCATTCTGATGCTCCACAGATGATTGGTCTAAAGAGTGCATCTCCCTGGGATAGGTGACCTACTTGTAGGCTTTTCTACTTTTTGACTGACAGCTAATCCTTGGAAATGAGTCCAGTTCCAGTTTCAAAAGATAACCCATAGCCATATTCTCATAGTTCCACCAGACTGTATCTGACCAGTAATTCTGGTCATTTTTATGTTTTGAATTGTGGTCATATTTTCCTTCTCATTCTATCCAAAGTGAGAGGTCTCACACTACCTGATCTCAAAACCTACTATAAAATCAAGTTAGCTCCAACTCATGGCGACCCGATGTACAACAGAATAAAATATTGCCTGGTCCTGCACCATCCTCACAATTCTTGATATGCTTGACTCCATCATTATAGCCACTGTGTTAATTTGTATCATTGAAGTTCTTCCTCTTTTTCAATGACTCTCTACTTTACCAAGCATGATATCCCTCTCTATGGACTGGTCCTTTCTGACAATATGACCAAAGCAGGTGAGATGAAATCTGGCCATTCCATGCTTCTAAGGCGCATTCCTGCTGCACTTATTCCAGGACAGATTTGCGCATTCTTCTTGCAGTCCATGGTATTTTCAGTATTCTTTGCCAACACCACAACTCAAAGACATCAATTCTCCTTCAGTCTTCCTTATCCATTGTCCAGCTTTCAAGTCCCTTATGCAGATATGACTTTGGAGATAAGATGCATGGAACCCCAATGTGGGGACTGGCCAGTTTTGTCATTCCAACTGGCTTTAAATGAACCCTTCCAGAAGAGGGAGATCTCACTAATATGAAGACAGTGAAGAGCCCATAGTGGAAGCATGTCCATGGACCTGAGATCCCTATGCTGGGATGGTAGCAGAAGGATGGCAGAGAAACAGAAGAGAGATGGCAGAGAGATAGTGGTAGCAGAACTGAGAGACTGGCATGAGACAGAATGGCAGGCTTGGCAACCCATGGAGCAAGAAAACTGAGTACCTTTGGGCAGGAGGCTTGCTGGGACAGTGGAATGCAGCTATTGGAAGAGCTAAAAGAACTTTGTAATGCTTGCCTGAGCAGGGAAGAGGCCAGGCCAAGAGGCCAAGGGCCAAAGAGAAGTGTTCCTTTGGGCATGGCCATGGGAGAGGCTGTCTTGATGGAAGAATTGTATCCTGAGCATTCCTGAACTTGTACTGTAACCTGCTTACCTCCTTAATAGACCTCACAGTGAGTTAAAAAAAGAAAGAAAGAAAGAAAAAAACACTACTATACAGCCACAGTACTCAAAACAGTGTGGTACTGGTACAACAACAAACAAATAGAGCAGTGGAATAGACCTAAGAACCCAGAAATAGACTCATCCACCTATGGACAGCAGATCTTTGACAAAGTGTCAAAACCCATTAAATGGAGGAGAGGTAGCCTCTTTAATAAATGGTTCTGGAAAAACTGGATCTCCATTTGGAGAAAAATTAAACAAGTTACATAACTTAAGCCATACACAAAAATGAACTGAAGATGGATCAAACACCTAAATGTAAAACCCAAAACCATAAAGTTCATCAAAGATAAAAGAAGAATAAATCTATAGGTCCTAATTTATAGCATAAATAGACTATCAAGCATCACCCAAAATGTACAACCAGTGGAAGAGAAACTAGATGAATGATACTTTTTTAAAAAATTAAATTCTTATGTGCATTGAAAGACACCTGCAAAAGAGTAAGAAACACCTACAGATTGGGAAAAAAAAGTTGGCCATGACATATCTGACAAAGGACTTATCTCTAAAATTTATAGAAAAATTGAACACCTCAACGTCAAAAAGACAAACAATCCAAATTAAAAAATGGGCAAAAAACATGAACAGACACTTCACTAAAGAAGATATACAGGTAGCCAACAAACACATGAGGAAACACTCATGAATTTAGTCATTAGAGAGATGCAAATCAAAACAACAATGAGATATCATGTCACCCTAGTAATAGTAGCAAAGTTCAACAAGGCAGAAAATAACAAATGCTGGTGAGGGTGTGGAGAGATGAATGATACTCTCATACACTGCTGGTGGGACTGTAAAATGGTACAACCTCTATGGAAAACAGTATAGAGTTTCCTTAACATCCACTCTTAAGTGAATTAATCATTATCAGTCATTCTGTGGGAGAAAGATGAGGGAGTTTGCTTCAGTACAGATTTATATTCTTGGGAACACTATGGAGCAGTTCTACTCTGTCTTAAAGTATCTTTATGAGTCAAAATTGAGTCAATGGTGGTATGTGGAACTAAGGAAACTAAGACAAAGTTATGTAAACAAGGTTTATTAAGTGGCTAATGATTAAGCTGTCCCTGGCCCAAACATGGTTATTTCAATCACCTCATGTGCATGAGAAAGCTGGACAATGAAAACAGAGGACTGAAAGAGAATTGACTCATTTAAATTGTATTTGTGAATAATATTAAATATATCATGAACTGACAGAAGAACAAGAAAAATCATTTTGGAAAAACTAAAGGCAGAATACCCCTTAGAAATGATGGTGAGAGTTCATTTTGCTTATTTAGGACATACTATCAGGAGGGACCAATCCCTGGAGAAGGACATCATGCTTCATAAAGGAGAGGGTCAGCAAAAATAAAAGAATCTCTCCATGTGATGGATTGATGTACTGGTTGAAACAATGGTGTCAGATATAACGAGATTGTGAGGATGGTGCAGGACAAGGCACCTTTTTGTTCTGATGTACATAATAAGGTGGCCAGGAGTTAGAACTGACTCTAGTAATAAGAACAAATGTGCTAGCAGAGGAATACTGGGGCCAGAATAGGGGCATGCTCAGGCTTTGAAAATGAAGGGAGTATTTTAAACACAGTGATGGAAGTTCTAACAAAGGAGTTCTAAGTGATTGGTTGAGAAGTCTTACACCTAAGATGAATTTGGCACTGCTCTGAGCAAAATGTCCAAGTTTTCTGTCCAAAGTTTATGGCTTGAATTTGTAACAAATATTACAGTTGCAAAGTAGAGATTTTCTAATTCCATCATTTCTTCTATTTCATTAGTTAGCATTACACTTTTAAAAAAATGTTTTTCTCCTCTCTCTATTTACTTATTTATGTTTATTTATATCATATTAGACTTGTGAACTATTGCTTTAGTGAAAGATCATACTTCATTACCGTCATTTCAATTTTGGTGATCAAATCATCACACATTTGGTCAACAGGAACCCTTTGATCTGGCTCTTGTGCCCTTTTAACATTTTCCCATCATTCTTGAAGTATCTCCTTACTTTCCTTACTCTTGTTGTTCTAGGTTCATCTCAGACTTTCCCTGTCACAACTCATGATTCAGTAATATCTTCAAGAAGTCTTGCCTGCTCAGAGTGGAGAATAGTATTTACAAGACAAGACATGAGTATGAAGTATGCTCACTGCTATTGGGATGTTCTTACTCTTATATTCACTCAATAAATAGACAATATATGCATGTGTATGTATATGTTTAAGTATATGCATAGATGGAAAACCAGGAAATCAACACTAAGAACTTCATTTTCTATTTAATACCCCAGGAATGAGTCTAGATTATAACTTTTATTAATAACTCCTTTTTTTTTTTTTTTATTTCACAATGTTCGATCTTCCTATCCACAAGCATGGGGTGTTCTTCCATTTATGTAGATCTCTTATGGTTTCTTTTTTTTTTTTTTTTTAATAGTGAGAAACTTGTTTTCATTATATGGGTGAACCATTCTCTTTACCATATTTACTTATTTGTTCAAGTTTCACAATATATAACCAATCTCCTGCTGCTGTCACCTACACACTGTGTGGATACTCTCCTTACTCAACCTGAGCTTTGACAAGCTACTCTTGAGGGAGGAGTGTGTGTCCTTGACCATTATCACCAAGACCACCACCAACAACAACTCCACCTTGCATGGGCTGGTATGTGGACTATAAAGTTGCTCTCCTCACTCCTCACCCCATACTCAGCCACTGTCTTTACTCTCTCACCCCCAGAAATGTCTAGCTTTCTTGTTCCCACTTAATGTTTTCAGACTAAATTATTCAGGAAGGAAAGAAAAACAGGATGAAAGTAAAGAGGGAAAGGAAGATTATACAACTTTGAAAACAAAACTAACATGATATTACCAGAAAGAACACTTATAGATGAATATTATATATAATATGGATCTTAAATAAAATATGAGCTAACTGACCAGCAAAGTAGAAATAAAAACACATTAAATGAAGCCAGGCTTAACCTAAGACAGTAGAGATGTTTTCACATTCTAAACTATTAATTCATTTCAGTACACTAATGGATTAAAGAAGAAAGAAATATGATAATCTCAATGCATACAGAAAAAAGTGTTTGATAAAATTCAATACTCTCTTATGACAAAACTTAGAAAAACATTAGAAAGACACTCTTAACCAGAAGCAGCAGGACCACCAAAATTCTGTAACTAATATATTTAATCATCAAACATTACAAAAATTTCCTTAAAGATCAGGCATAAGGTATTAAATGCTAAATCATTGCTTCTGTTCATCAATTTACTGGCCATCCCAGAATGTGAAACAAAAAAGTAAAATAAGACAAAAGTTTGAGAATTGAAAAGTAAAAGGCAAGATGATATTCAAGATGATATTTTCATCTAAATACAATAGAGTAGAAAATCTTCAGTCAAATGATGAAAATATGAAAGTACAGCAAGTAAGCTAAATGTTGAAATTAATATATAAAAATTAGTGTGCTATTTTTATCAATAAAAAGTGTTAGAAATATAAAGTATAAAATGATTTAGAAAACAAGTTGCATTGGGACACATGTAAAGTACCTTTATGGTAAATTAATATTTTATTTAAAAAACATTAAACAAGTTCTAAGTAATTGGAAACATGTATTATATATCAAAAAGAAGAATATTTATTGTCAAGGTACCTATTCTCCTTTAATTGATCTATGAACTAAATATAATTTGCATCCAAGTTTCAACAGTATTTTACATAAAATATGAAAAGATAATTTTAAAGTTTTCTTGGAAGAATAAAAGACCAATATTATCTAAGATAATTTTAAGAACATAAAGATAAGATGGTGCTTGCCTTACCAGCTATACAAACTTAATAATACATTAAGTTATTTATCAGGCCAGGTACAAAGATTCATTAATATGTCAAAATATTTGAGAGTAATAAACAGATAATCTAGTGGAATATAATAGGAAAGCTCCAAAACAGATTCATTATAAATTTACTTGATATGTGACAAAGATAATATGCAGATCAGTGTGGACAGAGTCATTAGTGATAATGAGCTACTTGGTTTACTACATGGAGAAATCTGATTCATTCTCACACCATAATCAATCTATTCCAACTACAAAAACATTGGAAGAAAATATGTTGTTATTTGTTGCCGTAGAGTCAATTTCTGACTCATAGTGACCCAATGTGACAAAGTAGAATTATGTCATAGGGTTTTCTTAGCTGCAATCTTTATGAGAGCATATGGCCAGGAGTTTCTCCTAAAGGACCACTAAGTGGGTTTGAATCTCACAGAATGATAAAATTTCATAAGAAAAATGCATGACTTTGATTAGATTATAATTTATAATGTCTAGGTTTCAAAGTATCTTAACATGTTGCAAAGCACATATGGAAGAAAATAGTTACAATGCCTATAACCTGGTAGCATAGTGCCTAAGGCACTTGACTGCTAAACAGAAAGCTGGAGGTTCAAACCCACCAGCCACTCCTCAGAAGGAAGGTCGGGCAACCTACTTCTATAGTGATACTGCCTTGGAAACCCAAGGGGTCGCTATGAGTTGGAGATAACTCAACAGCACATAACCGATAATAGATTGTTTTTATTGTTGTTAGGTGCCACAAAGTCAGTTCTAACAACCCTATGTACACTGCAATAAAACACTGTCCAGTCCTATGACATTCTCACAAACATTGCTACATTTGAGCCCATTATACTAGCCAGTGTGTCAATCCATCTCACTGAGGGTTTTCCTCTTTTGCTGACCTTCTATTTTAACAAGAATGATGCTCTTCTCCAGCAACAGGTCCTTCCAGATAACATGTCCAAAATAAGCAAAATGAACACTCATCATCCTTGCTTCTAAGGTGAATTCTGGCTGTACTTCTTTTGAGACAGATTTGTTTTGTCTTCTGTCAGTCAGTGGTACATTCGATATTTTTTACTAATACCATAATTCAAAGGCATCAGTTCTTCTTCAGATTTCCTTATTTATTGCCCAGCTTTCATGTGCAAATGAGGCAATTGAAAAATACTATGATTTGGGACAGGAGCTCTGGTAGCATAGTGTCTAAGGCACACGACTGCTAACCAGAAGGCTGGAGGTTCAAACCCATCAGTCACTCCTCAGAAAGAAGATTGGGCAATCTACTTCCCTAGTGATACTGCTTCGGAAACCCAAGGAGGGGTAGCCATGAGTCAGGTCCAACTCCACGGCAGTGTCAGTGTTACCATTTTGAAGTTAGCATAAGTACATTTCTTCAAAAATATATTTTTCAGATATACTACTTTAACGAACTCCTTTTTTTTTCCTTGAAACACCTTGAATAAAATTTTTCCTTTTTAAAAACCTCTATACTTATTGGTTTCCTTGTGAAAAATCTAATGTTTCCCTTTTCAGGCCTGTACTCTACTTCACTGGTAGCTGGGAGAGAAGCACAACAGTTCTACAGGGCAACCCTGTTATTTCTTCTAACGTCTTGAGGAAAGATCAACTTCAGATCATTTATATATGATTTAGGCATCATTCTTCAATGTTTTATTCGTTATTCCAAAGGGCCAGATATGAGCCAAGCTCAATGAATGCTCTAACAACACCAGGTTACCAAAGTTTATAAAGAACAGTGTCTTGGTCTCATCATGAGAATTAGAGTAAGGAAAAATGATATCTAGACACATTTAGAGCCGTGCTAAGCAGATTCATGTGTTTCATCCCCTTCCATTTGACTTGTACTTTAAGAACCGATATCATTTTAGAATTTTCTGAGTTGGCATAGTGCATAAGGCATGTCACTGCTAACCAGAAGTTTGGTGGTTCAAACCTACCAGACACTCTGCAGAAGGAAGACTGGGCAATCTACTTCCATAAAGATTTACCACCTCGGAAATCCAAATGGGGTTGCTATCAGTCAAAATCAACTTGATGGCAATGAGTTTGGTTTGGTTTGGTAAGAAGGAAAAAAAAAATATTGGTTTGTTCTTTGCCACATTTTTTGCTTAAAATTATATTTCCATATTTCAGGGCATCTTCAAAAGCAGTTTTTTTTTTTTTTTTTTTCTTCAATAGTTGTTTAAAAGATGAGTTTACAATCAACATATTCTCAGCTAGTGTTCAGTGAATTTATATCCAACAGTCTAAGACAAGGGTCAACAAACTATGGTCCATAGGCCAAATTATTTATTCGTATTTTGTATGACCCAAATCTAAAAAAAGATTTTACATTCTTAAGAAAAATACTTTGTGACACATGAAATTTATATGAAATTCAAATTTGAGAGTTCAAAAAGTTTTATCTGAGCTTGACAATATTCACTTGCTTACATATCACCTTTGTTATTTTTACACTATAGCAGCAGAGTTGAAAAAGTATGACAGAGACCATGTGGCTGGCAAAACAAAAAATTTAGTATCTGTCTCTGTATAGAAAAATGTTTGCCAATGCTTGGCCTAATAGAAAGATTTATTTTTCAAGGAAATGGTTCACACAATTGTGGAGGCTGGTAATTACCAAATCCAAGGGTCAAGCATCAGGCTGGAAGTATCTTCTGACTCACACGATTGTAGGGATTTATAAGCCCCAAATCTGCATGTCAGAAAGCAGGCTGCTGGCTCATAGGGATTGCAGGAGCAGTGAATCCAAAATCTGAACTAAGAAGGCTGACTGAAGGCTTCTCCAAGAATTGGAAGTCAGACCATGAGATGAGTACAGGATTAGAGATAGCAAGAGAGTGAGATTTGTCAAACATCCATATATATTGGATGAAGGCCACACCCCCAAAAAAATTACCCTTCCAACTGATTGGCTGCTTACATCAGATCATGAAATGGGGGACAAAACACAGTATCTGCCAAACCATTGAGAATTATGGCCTACCCAAGTTGACACATCATATTAACCATTACATGTCTACTTTATTTTATTTAATCATTTTGGTAATGCTAAGAGATGAGTATTGGTATATAAATTCTATTGCTTAGAAATGGAGTGTAATGAACCTTAACATAGAACTTGGAGTCATACACTCTGAGTTGAATTCTCACTCTACCATCATTGCATAACCATGGCTAAGTTGTTTAACTTTAGTGTTTTAGTTTCCTCATTTGTAAAATAACACCTACCTCATAGGACTGATGTAAAATTAAATAAAGTGATATATGTAACTCACTTAAATCCCTGATTGGGTCAAATACGTGTTTAAATATTATTATTTCAAAGATAGAAAGGCATGCATACTAGGCAAAAACAAAGACTATTTGTTCTAGGTGATTAACATGGAAATTAATGTATCCATTAGAACATGTTATGCCAGTGCTCATAATCCTGACCCTATGATTTCTGTACTAATGATTTTTTTTTTAATTTGAGTTATTATTTTTTATTGCTTTATGAAAGATTGGGCAATCTACTTCCATAGTGATACTGCCTCGGAAACAGAAGGAGGGGTCGCTGTGAGTTGGGTCAAACTCGATGGCAAACAACAACAACATGGGTGATTAGTGATGCCTGCCTTGGAAATTTCTCAGTATTTTAGGTTAAATGGAATAGAGTTTTGGGAAACTAATCATTTTTCCTTTTGTTAGATATTTCTACAAATCCCCTTCTGAAGAATATTTGGCTCTGCCCAGAGTTACTCTCTTAGACACCTTGGGTTGTGAGATGACCATTCATTCAGTTATATGTCCTGGTAAGACTGCAACTTCATAACTCTACCAACTACACAAAGTTCCCTAGCTGGTACAAAAAATCTGCACTTGACTTCTAACCTAAAGTTTGGTGATTCAAACTCATTCAGCAGTACCATGGAAGGCCTGGATATCTGCTTCCATTAATATTATAGCAAACAAAAACCCTATGGAATAGTTGTACTCTGCAACTCATGGGGTTGCCATGAGTCAGAATCAATTCAATACCAATTAACAACAACAGCTGACCACACAGGTGATTCTGTTAATTTTCTTTAACAAATTGATAACATATAATATCTGCATTTCAGATTTTATCCAGTTAGTGTAAGCTCAAATCTCAAATCCCATTATCAAAAGCTTTTGTTAACAAAGGTTTTCTGAAAAATGCTCAGCCCACTCATTCCTATAGATGTTTAAAATATATTATTAAGTGAAGTCAGATCATCAGAGTGTTGTGCATCTGGTTTGCATTATGCACTCTCATAAATCTATTTAAAATATATTCCATTGTGGACTTATGGAAATTATTTTCATTGAAGCATGTTTAAGAAGTAATTTCTGTCCCATGTCTATTGTAATTATTTGATTAACTCCATAAATTAAGCTCTTGTGGTACAGAGTCATTGACTTTGTACATAACCATAGTAATCTGACATAACTACACTAATCTTATAACAGTTCCTCTCCCTATTCAGCCACTACTCACCTTATTTTGAAAAGCAACAAAACAGAAAGAAAAAAAAAATTCACTCTCATGGAGTCTTTTTCTGACTCATAGCCACCCCTCCTTGGGTTTCTGAGGTGGTATCGCTATGGGAGTAGATTGCCCAATCTGCCTTCTGGGAAGTGGCTAGTGGGTTTGAACCATCATCCTTCTGGTTAGCAGTCAAATGTCTTAGGCTGTGAGTTTGGTTTGGTTTTTACTCAATAATGGTTTCCTGAGGTCACTGGACCCAGAGACATTTGCCTAACTCCTCTTGCCCAAGTTCAAAGAATGAAAGTCCACATCTTCACCTGCTTTCTACTGATTTGAACTCCTGGTCCTTTCCCCCACACTCTTTGGGTACTGTACATATACTATTTTGAAATCTAAAAATTACTACCTACTTTTTTTTCCACCTTACAGACTGAGACAGACTAGGAAGAAGGAAGAGGCTGTCCACTTCTCAAAGAATTGGCCAGGGAAAACCTTATGAATGGCAAAGAAACACTGTTTCATACATTACCATGCAACTTTATGAATAGTCTGGTTAGGTTAGAAGGCTCTCAAAATAGGACTGGGAAAGAGCTGCATCATCTGAGTAAACCCAGCCTTAGTCCTATGGATAAGGTAAAGCTCTTGAGACCTCCATTTGCTGATGTGGCACCACTCAAATTGAAGAGAAAGAGCTGCAGACATCTATTAATCATCGGAACATGGACTCCTGATCCTTTCCCCCAAAACTCTTTGGGTACTGTACATATACTATTTTGAAATCTAAAAATTACTACCTACTTTTTTTCCAGCTTACAGACTGAGAGAGAGTAGGAAGAAGGAAGAGGCCATCCACTTCTCAAAGAATTGGCCAGGGAAAACCTTATGAATAGCAAAGAAACACTGTTTCATACATTACCATGCAACTTTATGAATAGTCTGGTTAGGTTAGAAGGCTCTCAAATAGGACTGGGAAAGAGCTGCATCATCTGAGTAAACCCAGACTTACTCCTATGGATAAGGTAAAGCTTTTGAGACTTCCATTTGCTGATGTGGCACCACTCAAATTGAAGAGAAAGAGCTGCAGACATCCATTAATCATCAGAACATGGAATGTATGAAGTATGAATCTAGGAAAACTGGAAGTTGTCAAAAATGAAATGCAATGCATAAAGATTAATATCCTTGGCATTAGTGAGCTGAAATGGACTAGGTTTGGCCATTTTGAATCAGACAACCATGTAATCTACTATGCCAGGAATGACAGTTTGAAGAGGAATGGTGTGGCACTCATCATCACAAAGGATGTTTCAAGATCTGTCCTGAAGTACAATGCTGTCAGTGATAAAATAATATCCGTATACCTACAAGGAAGACCCGTTAATACGACTATTATTCAAATTTATGCACCAATGACCAAAGCCAAAGATGAGGAAATTGAATTTTATCAACTTCTACAGTCTGAAATTGACCGAACATGCAATCAGGATGTGTTAATTATCACTGGTGACTGGAATGCAAAAGTTGGAAACAAAGAAGAATCAC
>NW_006921818.1:1892591-1907718 GCF_000298275.1 Orycteropus afer afer | reverse complement strand
AGGATGCCATGCTTGGTAGGGTGGAGGGTCAATGAAAGAGGGGGAGGCCTTCAAAGAGATGGATTGACACAGCTGCTGTGATGATGGGCTCAAATATTTCAGGGATCATGGACCTGGCGCGGGATTGGGCAGTGTTTCATTCTGCTGTGCATGGGTCACTGTGAGTTGGAAATGACTCAACGGCATCTAATAACAACAACAACAACACTTTTTTCCCCCTTGATTTCTTAGAAATGTTTATTTTTTCATATTCTATTTATACAATTCTAATGAGTCATTTCATATACCTAGTTAATTCCAATCCCTTTTCCATATTTGATTATTGTAAACACAAACATTTTCCAGACTGGATTCTCAGGTGCCACTTTGATTCGGAGCAAGGGAGAGGTCCACGATAGTGAATACTGAACATTCACTTGAATCATCCAAGGAGATACTGAGTTTCAAGGAAATAATATCTAGTTCTTGAGTCTGCCACTTTTCGATAGGTGGTGAGGGTCTGATTGGGATGGTTAAATCAATCAAATAGGCATGAAGAAGTCATATTTTAATTGAACACAAATGTAATACAAGTAAAATTTGTAGCTCAAGACAGCAGTATGGAAATTGATTATTCTGTGGTCTGACTCATGGGATGTAAATATTCTAAACCCTTGAAAGTGACATTACAGATGTCATCATTTCATTGAAAATAAAGGTGTAATTTAGCTGTATATACTTATTCCTTTTTCCCTTAGATAAATTTCAAATAACCATAAATACTCACTGAAAATAGAGGGAAGGAAAGAAATCAAGCAACTATCACAAAGTAAATTTTATCAAGTCCTCTTTTGATAGATGATTTTGAGTGTATGTAGAAGGTTATTTTGGAATTTAGTTTGAAGATTTTTTTTTTTTTTCTGAATTCTCATCTTTTTAAGATAGTGTGAGATTGAAGTCTTGGAATATGCTTTCTAAGGTCATAATTCATCTTTGAATGGCCATCTTTCATGAAGCCACGACTTTAAGGAACAAAATTGAAATCTACTTGTCTCAAGATGAATACAATATGCAGGTACTCTTTGGAGAATATGATTGGTGGTAATAGAAATCAGAAAGTAAAGCCTATGACATGACAATTGGCACTAATGACAGAACTCAGGTCTAAAGCAAGTTACATTTTAATTTTGGCTTCTCTGAAAAGGATTACAGAAATGTCATCTTTTGTTTGTAATTTTATAACACTTACGATATGCAGAAGTCAAAATCATTGACTGACTATTTAAAATTTGCCAGAAAATTATGTTCAAAAAAGTAGAAAATGGTCTTTGAAAATCATACCACCTATAAACTTGTTGCCATCCAGTTGATTCTGACTCACAGGGATCCATACATTTCAGAGTAGAACTGAACTCAGTAGGGGTTTCAATGGCTGTAAAGTTATGGAAGTAGAGCACTGAGACTTCCTTCCATGGTGCCTGCCACTGAGTAGCTGAGAGCAAACTGCCAGCTAAGGTCCTCATCCCATCTATAGTATTTCAATAATTAAATCTCTCATTCATGCTTTTATTTACACATCCATTAATGTTTTTCAGCTAGATCTATTGTTCCCTCAGTATATGTTAGGCATGGCACTAGGCCCAGTACTGACATACTAGCCACCTCATTCTAATCATTTTTACACAACAGTTTGGCTCTCTATAATCTTTTACGGCACATTTGAGTTAACCTCAATGATGCACAAAAATTATCTTCCCAACCATAAATAATCAAAAAATGAACTTCATCTTGTTTGCATTTAGTCTTAGAAAGGGCTGAAACAAAGGGGCAGAAAAACAAACAAGAAATGGAGGAACACAGACTCTCTAAATAGGGTGCCCTGCTTTATTTACTACAGTTACCAAATGTTCTGCTTCATTCATATTTTATTTCCAATTTATACCTTTGCTAATTCTTTGACATTGAGTAACTCCACAAAGAAGCTACTTTGACAATTTTCAGAAGGAAAATAGCACTATGATTAGTAACCACAGGTTTGCTTTGTTTACATGATCTTCCCAGGTTCTTTCTCCATTCCTGCCAAATTAAAGCACATGAGTGTGATTGAATTTCTCATATACATTGGGCTCTATGCATGTTTTTTTTTTTTTTTCCTCAAAATTAGAAGTGCCTAAATGCCACAGAGACTTTATGAGCAAGATTAACTGCTTTCATTTTAAAAACATTCAATTTTATACCAGTGGTGTGTTTTAGGACAAGGTGAGCTTTATTTTCTTGTTTTTGCTCAGCCATCTTAAAATACTTCTAATTTATCAAGCCCACATTCATTGCTCTTTTATTTCTGGTTGTATGCACCAAAACAGTGACATATGAGAATAAAATAATATATCAGTTAAGCCTAACACACAAAGAACTAATCCAGAAAGATTCTACCTACTATTATAAAATGTCTTATGTTATTAAAAGTAGAATTCTCTGTCTAATCCTCACCAAGTTATAATCCTTCCTAGATACAAATCTAAGTCCCTGAAGGCAACATAAACAAGAGATAACATATTGTTTCTTCAATGTTTAAAATTCGAGTTTATGAGAAGGGCAGAGAGGTTGAAAGCAATTCAGAAAATCATATAAAGCATGAAAATACAGAGGCAAACTCTCATTTCCATAAATAGATGGGAGATTTTAATGCCGGTCCATTATTAACAGTGGGTCCAGTTTTACTGGCAAAACAATTGATTTTTGAGGGTTAAATTTAACAGACTTTTGGAGCAACTACTAAATGGTAGGCATTATATTGTTGTTGTTGTTGTTATATGCCGTTGAGTTGGCCCCGACTCATAGCAACCCCTCCTTGGGTTTTTGAGGCATTATCACTACGGAAGTAGGTTGCCCAACCTTCCTTCCGAGGAGTGGCTGGTGGGTTTGAACTGCCAGCCTCCTGGTTAGCAGTCAAGTGCCTTAGGCACTATGCTACCAGAGCTCCTAAAGGCATTATGAGAAGATAAGAAAATTTGCTCCTTCACCCAGTGTTTTCATGCTGTCCTTGATCTGTCCACAAGTGCATTCCAGTCATTAGACATCACCAGCTAGGTATTCTGGGTCTGAGCCTTTCCTGTCTTCTTCACCTTGATGTTTCTGATAAAATACAGATGTCCATATACCATTTTCTCTTTTTTTTTTTGTTGTTATATGAAACTTTTTCATTTAAACATTCATGCTGGTACACATAATATTGGTATATGCTGCCTCTGTGGACTGTAGATGGGTGTCTATAGTCAAAAAAAGTGTCCAAGCAAGTAAAACTTTTCTCTTGATAATACAGACATCAACACAAAGAAAATATAAGTTACAAAACAACATCCTTGACAAGGGTAGTATTTTCATCTTAAGATATTTCTTAATTTGATGATTTATTAATTTAAAACCAAGAGTGAAGCTAATGGCTGGGATTTTAGGCAACCCTGTTGGCTGAATGTAGAATATTTATGAAAGAGAGCTTTTAGTGCTCAGCAAGTTACATGCTGTACAGTAAACATTCATTCCATCTATTTTAAAACTCCCTCAATTTTCACTTAGCATTTTCTAGGTTGGTGTATTGAGTCTACTCAGAGGTACCTTAGAAGAAAGGTCTAGTAATCTACTGAAAATTCAGTCACTGAATACTTTATGGAGCATAGTTCTACTCTGAACACACATAGGATCACCATTAGTCAGAACTGACTTTGATGGCAGTTGGTTTGAAGTTTTTGGTTTGACATTCTCTCAATAACTTTCTAGAAAAGGTCCACAACATTCAATCCAATACCCACTGTTAGAATTCAAAAGCTCCACACTCAATTCATTCATTATTTGCCTTCTTTTAAATTGTTTCCTTATAAGCAGGACAATAACCAAGAAACTTGGTTTTCTGTGTAAGCCACATGCATCACAGCACTTATGAATGCATGGCTACCAAATGTGCAGGGAGATGGCATCTTCTGACCTCCTCTAATTCCATAAAAGGAGGACAGAATCACCATCAGCATCCCAAGGTCTACTCCCGTATTGCTAGGCATGCTACTATTCCTCCAGCCCTCCTACTAACCTTGACACCAACCGTTCCTCATGCGGCACCCATCGTGTCTCTGCTGAGTTCCATAATTTGCTGCAGTGGCCACATAGAACTCACAGATGATGGGGTTTATCAGGGAAGCAACAGGCTACAATTCAAGTTCAGGAACACACTCAATCTCTCGTAGCCGGCCAGCTCATTCAAATGCCAGTTTCTCTGTCTCTCTCAGTAGCACATGTCTCTCTCAGCAGTGTATGTCTCTCACATCTGTCTCTCAGCAGCATGTCTCTCTCACATCTCTCAGCAGTACATTTCTCTCACCAGCACATCTTTCTTAGCCAACAGAGAGACTCCTTTTGCCTATAAGAGGGCTCCTTTTGAGCCTGGCAGAGTGGCCACAAACAACCAGTCCCCAAATAAGAATTCTACACACCTGAGAGAAAGTGAACTTCCCAGAAGATTGCTTCTTGCCATTCCAACAGAAATACACCAGGAGGTGGATAACTTTAACAATCAGAAGCTACTTAGTTGTTCATGGCAAATTCCACCATGGAATTTACAAAGACTAGGAGCTTTAGTGGTGTAGTGCCTAAGGAATTTGACTGCTAACCAGAAGGCTGCTGATTCAAACCCACCAGCCACTCCTTAGAAGGAAAGTTAGGCAATCTACTTCCATAGTGATACTGCCTCGGAAACCCAAGGAGGGGTCGCTATGAGTTGGATCCAACTCAATGGCAGTGGTTGTGTTGTGTTTGCCTATGGCTAGAAAAGCCATACAATATATTTTACTACACTACAATGGCCTTGGGTGATACTGTCTCTCTGTCATTTCTACTAGGAAGAGGAGTAGAATTTCTGGGGAAAACAGGCACCAGACTATGGCTTATGATGTATACTTCTGATACCAAGATGAAAATAGAGTAATGGAACCAATCCTCAGCCTTTCCATCTATCTCATTCAAAAACAGGCTATCCTGAGACATGCTTGGAGTACATCCAGCATGGCAGCTGTGACTCTCAAAGCTGTGGATTGATGCTGGCAATGAAATTCTTGACAAGATATTTTTTCTGCCATATGTTCTGGGAGTGCCCAGGGCATCAGGCTTCCAATGACAATGTAATTTAACAGCTTAAGAGTAGCTCAACCATATTTCTTTCCAGAATCTTCATCCTGGGATATAAGCAGTGTGTGAAATCTGCTTCTGGATGCTGGCCATTTACTTACTCAAACTATTAATTACCTAGCTCTTTCCTATAGACACTGTTCCTCTGGACTCTGATATTACTAAGTTACTTCATTTCCTTACACTCTATGGCTTTGAGTATTAAATGTCTTTGGGGAAAATTTATGACAGTGATGGTGAGCGAAAAGATTCTCTTTGGAAGTTTAATCTGCTTCCTTTCAAAATTAAGGCTACTTTATTTTTCCCTGTTTATCCTTCAGTGGAATAAAGCTATAATAACATAATTTATAATGTCTGGCTTCCCTTGATAGTGAACTGTTTTTTCCATTCTTTCACGTCAAGGTTTAAAGTAAGAGGGAGGGATGGGAAGCAGCCTAATGTCAGCCTAAATGTGTGTCACATAAGCTCTGTGTCCTTTATATTTTCTGTGTCTCCTATGTGCTTAGGTCACTTATAAAATCTTTGTAGCTCAAAAAATGATATTACCTCTATATCTGCATTATCTGAAACAGCAAATTAGACATCAAATTTTAGCAATTTTACCTGAAAAACAGTTATAAAATCTGACCTCTGTATAAACCCTAGGAGCTCTGGTGGCTCAGTGCCTAAGTCATTTGACTGTTAACCAGAAGGTTGGCAGTTCAAACTCCCCAACCACTCTGAGGAAGGAAGACTGAGCAATCTCCTTCTGTAAAGATTTATTGCGTCAAAAACCCAATGGGGGTCACTATTAGCTGGAAGCAACTAGATGGCAGTGGGTTTGATTTTGGTTTGTTTTATATAAACCCAGTCCCACAACCACTTGTTTAGCATGTCTACCCTGGTCACATTTGGTAACTTCTACATCAATACCCCTTTCTTTGAGATGCTTCCTGAGATATATTTTCCAAACTCTTAATGCCATTATTCTGTGAGCCAATAATGATCATATTACTTTCCTGTTTAAATAAATCTAATGCTTACCTTAAGGAGCCCTGGTAGCTAAGTGGTTAAGCACTGGGCTTGGAGGTTCAAATCTACCAGCTGCTCTGAGGGAGAAAAATGTGACAGTCTGTTTCTGTAAAGATTACAGCCTTGAAAGCCCTATGCTCCAGTTTGATTCTCTCCTATAGGGTTTCTATGAGTCAGAATCCACTTCCCGGCACAACAGCAATGATTACCTCTAATAATTGTAGAATCACAATGTAACCCCTTACCAGGGCATGCAAGGCACCATTCTGCTAAAAGATTTCTTTTGACATATTCATCTGTGCTCTAGCCACACTGAATTCATCATTTTCTGAATATACCATGTGTCTCCATATCTTTATGCATTTGAATATGTTATTTGCTTATTAGAATATTTTTGCTTCCTTTTCTGCTTGAGGAATTTTTTTCTTACAAATTTAAGGCCCAGCTCCAAAGTCACAATTTTTTGCCATTCACTCTCTTACATGTGTCTCTGCTGAAACCTGTCCAGTATATGTGACCCTGCTAGTGTTTGAAATATTGGTGACATAGTTTACAGCATCACATCAACACACAACCATCACAGTATGCAAACTGGGGTATGGGTGGTACATGAAAAATAAGGCAGGTCTTATGGCTCTCTACCAAATTTTATACCCAGATAATAGAGAATACAATTTCTGCAAAGAACATATGGAACACTCACAAAAATTTATCATATATTAGGTAAAGAATTAACATTGTTAACTTTTAATAAAAGAGAATTATAACAATATTCTACTTACAAGGTAACCAAACTAGAAGTATAAACAATGTTCTAATTGCAATGTAATAAAAGAAAGATATTGATAACAAAATAAAAATAAACTCAAGCACATTATTTATCTGCAAATTAAAAGAAAAAAATATCAAACAAGTTAGTATTTAAGGGTAATACAAACTGAATGTATACAATTTCAAAAAAACAATGTTTATCATTTAGGATTTTCTTAATTAAGTGTATGATCAGTTTTTTAGAATTTCACAATCTATAATGTCATACTTGGGAGATAATTACTGACTGCAAAATGCTGATTTTCTTTAATGTTGTAGTAATGTGACCCACATTTTATATGATTGAAGTTTTAGATCCAGATTGTCACACTATCTTGGGAGTTGCCTGTATTTCATTATATGATTATATTACAATTTATGTATTTTCGCACTGATGAAACTTTAGGGTGTTTATGACAAAGCTGCTATCAATATTCTTATCTAGGTCTTGTATTTATGCTAAAGTCTTGAATTGCAATTTTAGGGTATGTACATCTTCAACATTACTACATATTGCCAAATTTATTTCTGAATTGACTTTATACCAGTATTTCTTTAACAAGTAAAACATATGACTTACATTCCCTTACAATTTCACAACACTTGGTGATATCAACACAACTCTTCAGTGTTTGTCAAATTGTACAGTATGGAAAGTGATCTCATTAGGATGAGCAGTGAGGACTGTGATAGAGAAAAGTTATCCCACAGGTTGACTGCTTTGATTCCATGTCAGCTTTGTGTCTTACTCATTGTGTTAGCTGAACCACTAAACCCAATCCTCTGCCACTGAGTTGATAGGACAGAGTAGAACTGCACCACAGGGTTTCCAAAGTTGTTAATCTTTACAAAAGCAGATTGCCTCATCTTTCTCCCATGGAGTGGCTGTTGGGTTCAAATTGCCAGTCTTTTGGTTAGCAACCAAACGCTTTAACCATAACACCATGAGAGCATCCCCTGTGAAATGTGGATAATAATCATACCTGACCCACAAGGCATGAGAGTATTAAAAGAGTTTACATATATTAAGCATTTATACAGTGCCGATTCTATAGTAAGTACTTTGTTGTTGTTATGTGCCGTCAAGTCGGCCCCAACTCATAGCGACCCCTCCTTGGGTTTCCGAGGCAGTATCACTATGGAAGTAGGATTGCCCAACCTTCCTTCTGAGGAGTGGCTGGTGGGTTTGAACCGCCAGCCTTCTGGTTAGCAATCAAGTGCTTTAGCCACTATGCTACCAGAGCTCCTATAGTAAGTACTGGGCAAGGCTTATCTGTCGCAACTTGTACAGATAATGTTTGCATAGCATAAGAAAATTTCTGATTGGGTGCTGAATTTGGTTGTCATATTCCCTTGGTGTCTTTTAATCTGAAATATTCTTTAATATTTCCTCATCTTCATGGCATTGATGTCCTGAATTATATGTGCCTAATTAAAAAAAAAATAATAATAAACCTGCTACTATTCAGTCAATTCGGACTAATGACAACCTCATTTGTGTCAGAAAAGAACTGTGCTATATGGGGTTTCCAATGTCTAATGTTTTGGAAGTAGATCACTAGGGCTTTCTTCTGAGCTATCTCTGAGTGTACTTGAACCTCCAAACTTTCAGTTAGCAGCCGACTGCCTTAACTATAATGCAAACGCAATGCAACCATTGCCGTGGAGTCGGATCCAACCCATAGCGACCCCTCCTTGGGTTTCAGAGGCAGTATCACTACAGAAGTATATTGCCCAACCTTCCTTCCAGGGAGGGCCTGGTGAGTTTGAACTGCTAGCCTTCTGGTTAGCAATCAAGTTCCTTAGACACTATGCTACCAGAACTCCACGCCTTAACTATACAGACCAGTTATTCTGTAAATGTCCATATTTCCACATGTCTAGATTCAGGTTGTGCATGTTACGCTATTCTCAAAAAGATCTCATATAAACTTGCATAAAAACCCCTGGTAGTGCAGTGGTTAAGCACTTGACTGCTAATCTAAAGACTGATGGTTTGAACTGACTAAGGGCTTTGCAAAAGAAAGATGTGGTAGATCCTTAAATATCACAGCCTTGGAAACCCTATGGGGCAGTTCTACTCTGTCCTATAGGGTTGCTACGAATTGCAATCCACTTGATTGCAATGGGTTTATAAACTTTCACAAGAAGTCTGAAGCTGGAATTGCCTTTCAAAGCTTCCTGGGTTTGGTTGAGTGACTTGTGTCTTTATAGCCCCCACTGAGCAGGTGGCCCTGGGAAAGAATGTGACCTTGAGGAAGGTGGCTTTCTCCTTAGCAGAGGGAAATTTTTAAGGAACTATAACATCTGAGGATTATAGTTCCCACTACTTTCAGTCACTGAGGCAGAAAGAACATCCTTAAGTCCTCAATGAGGAACTGGGTGGTACATCACCTCTTTATTATATGAGTAATGCAAGTTGAAGGATAACATGAACTGTATCATGCATTTTGTTGCTAACCAGGAGGCTGGTGGATCAAGCCCACCAGCCACTCCTCAGAAGGAAGACTGGGCAACCTACTTCCATAGTGATACTGCCTCATAAACTCAAGGAGGGGTCACTTTGAGTTGGATCTGACTTGACGGCAGAGAGTTTGAGTTTAGTATATATGCCCTAATAGTATGGGAATGACAGGCATTAAATTCAGATTATTGGTTATTTCTAGGGGATGGTTAATGCTATGAAGAAGAGGTACTAAAAATCTTTGCTTAGATTAACAGGGATTACTCTAAATTTTTTTTAAAAAAAGAGTAGGAAGTAGGATGACAATGCCCTTTTCTAATATTGATGTTTCTATTTCATAATGAAAATGTAACTTGCATCATAAAAATCATTTTCCCATTTCCTTACTACAACAAATGATTCTTGAGGATTTTTAAATAAGTTTATTTTCCTTAGGAAAATATGACAAATTATGGATAACATTGAGAAGAATGGGAATTCCTGAACACTTGATTGTACTCATGGGGAACTTGTACCTTGACCAGGAGGCTGTCGTTCGAATGGAACAAGGGGCCACTACATGGTTTAAAATCAAGAAGGGAGTGCATCAGGGTTGCATCCTTTCCCCATACTTATTCAATCTATATATTGAGCAAATAATCTGAGAAGCTGGACTATATGGAAAAAAAAATAAAACGTGACATCAGGATTGGAGGAAGAATCATTAACCTGAGATATGCAGACGATACAACTTTGCTTGTTGAAAGTGAGGATGACTTAAGGCACCTACTGATGAAGGCTGAAGAATACAGTCTGCAGTATGGATTACGTCTCAATATAAACAAAACAAAAATCCTCACAACTGGACCAATGAGCAGCATCACAATAAATGGAGAGAAGATTGAGGTTATCAAAGAATTCACATTGCTTGGTTCTATAATCGATGCCAATGGAAGCAGTAGTCAGGGCATTAGATGACATGTAGCACTGGGAAGGTCAACCACAAAGGAACTGTTTCAAGTGCTGAGGAGCAAGGATATCTCCTTGAGGACTAAGGTGCACCTGACATAAGCCATGATATTTCCAATCACCTCGTATGCATGTGAGAGCTGGACAATGAACAAGGAAGACCGAAGAAGAGTTGATGCTTTTGAGTTGTGGTGCTGGCAAGGAATGCTGAAAGTACCATGGACTGCTAAAAGAACTAACAGATCTGTCCTGAAGGAAGTACACCCGAAATGCTCCTTGGAAGCAAGAATGGCCAGACTTTGTCTCACCTATTTTGGTCACATGGTCAGAAGGGACCATTCCCTGGAGAAGGATGTCATGCTTGGTAGGGTGAAGGGTCAACGAAAGAGGGGGAGGCCCTCAACGAGATGGATTGACATGGTGGCTGCGATGATGGGCTCAAGTATAGCAGGGATCATGGAGGTGGCACGGGATCAGGCAGTGTTTCGTTCTGCTGTGCATGGGGTGGCTATGATTCAGAAACGACTCGACGGCACCTAACAACAACAACAACAACTGTGGGGAATATAACCAGCATCACAAAATAGTCTATATGAACTGTTAAATGTAAAACAAATCTGCTTTATAAAATTTCATCCAAATCACAATAAAAAGTTTAAAAAATTATGCTAGGAAGCACTCACAAAAGTGAGAGGGTCACTGAAAGCAATTACTTAATGACGCACATCAAAAGCAGCATTCTCCCATTTGTGATACTGAACTGTTTCATATAGTGAGTAATCATGATATACCACTATTCTTAGATAAATAAACTTAGGCCCTAGTGAAATAAAATAAATTTGAATTATATTGTAATAAATAAATAAATCTTGAATATTTTTCTTTATAAATATTTGTATACCTAATTCATTTTTTTTCTAATGTCTACATAATATTTAATTGAATGGATATACCAGTTTTAAAACTATTTTCCAATTTCTTTATAAGCTGTTCACATATTTTTTATTTTATATTTTGTTATTATACCCAGTAACATGCTAATTTATATATTACCCCATCTCAGTTAAAGGGTGACCATTCCTTACCAGCCAAACTAGATGACAGGAGAAGAAGAGGACCACAATTCTTAGTACCTTTATTATGTCTTAAGGTTGTCTTTTCCTCTTCAAAGATAATAAGTTTTTCTTGTATTCTTTAATTTCGTATTGACACAATATTTCTCAGTTTGTAGAGAACACATTCATGTCTACCAAGAATCCAAGACTGGCTTCTTTGTAAGCTTCTACAAGAGAGATCTGTTCAAGCTCTGGTGAATTCCAGAGAGATGGGGGTGGGATAGGAGAGAAAAAACTCATTCTCATCAATAGTCCAAGTTTGTCACCTCAAGTTTCTGAGACACTTCACTCTGAGAAGCATTTCACAGAGAAATCTGCATATTTTTAGATCCCAAGGGTCTAGTCTCACCTATCTATTGCAGTTAATTTGTTTCCTACTCATAGTGACCCTATAGAACAGAGTACAACTGCCCCACAGGGTTTCCAAGGTTATAAATCTTTGTAAACAGATTGCACAACTTTCTCCCACAGAGCAGCCAGTGGAATTGAACCACTGACCTTTTGGTTAGCAGACCAACACTTTAACCACTGTGCCACCAGGGCTCCTTAAGGGTCTAGTTAGAGTTCTATGTATTTCCAGAAATTCAGGCTTCCATTTGGTATAGAATAAAATGTCTTCCATCATATTTTTCTATTTTTGAGGTCACTCACTCAATCCCTTTCAGTCAAGCTCAGTGATATATTTACAGAAAATGTTTTTGTCCCTAGTAATGGTGATCTGTATGTCAGAGACTTGTAGAGTAGGTATCAAAAAGTTAAAAATGAATATTAATTAGATATAATTAAGAAAGTTTTCTTCATTGCTATCTTTGGTTATGTTCTCTAGAGAAGCAAAACCAGTCAAGCTTACATATATATGTGTGTGTGTGTGTGTGTGTGTGTGTGTGTGCATATATATGTGTATATATGTATGTATATGTATGTGTATATATATATATATATATATATATATATATATATATAGGTATATGTATATATAGAGAAAGAGAGAGTGAGAAATTTATCTCAGGGAAATGGCTCACACAGTTATAGAGACTGACAAGTCCCTATAACTATAAGTTGGGTCAAACATCAAGCTGGAGGTTTGTCCTGATTTATGCAGCTACAGAGGCTGTGGAACCCAAGATTGGCAGGCAACATAGCAAGCTACTGACTTCAGTGGATGATGAATCCAAGATCAGCAGGTAAAATGGCAGATTATTGGCTCACAGGCTATGAAAGCTACAATGCCAAGATCAGCAGACAATATGGCAGGCCAAAAGCTACTTGATAATAAGCTAGATGCAGGAAGCAGATTCTAGGGTTTTCCCAGGATGTCCATATACATATATTGGAAGCATGCCACACCCCTGAGTTTTGAAGCTCCTTTTCACCTGATTGATTGGCTGCTTGTAGCACATCTCATCATGAAAGAGATTACCTTACACTGATCACAGGAATGACTACATCAACACTGCTTTAACCACTTGGAATCATAGTCCAGCCACATTGACACAGAACTTTAACTACCACAATAGATTAATTGGCTCAGTCCTAAACTTCACAAACCCAAATTGATGCTTGGGATGATCAAGCCTTCAAAATGACTCATTCATTCATGTTCAGCCTGAATTTGCATTTTCACCATTGTTATATTGAATCTGAATCTACATTTCAACAAGATCCCCAGGTGATTATTATAAGATCTTATAATATATAGATTCTAATTCAGTATATCTGGGGTGGAAATACAAATTCTTATCAGGGGATCAGACTGAAATGAACAGGTTTGAAGCCCTGGGAATGGTTAATGAAAGTCCTTATAGAATATCAGAGTGAGAAGTACACTACAGACCCCTTAACTTCTTAGTGCTCACTAACCGATAGAATAAAAACAGTGGTTGTTCCCTTGGAAGTACTTTTATCTAGTCTGATTATTTCATTTTACAGAAGAAACCCAGAATGGCTGAGCAAATTGCCAAATGTTTCACAGATATTTAATAGCAGAGCCAGAATTCAAATGGAGATCAGCGGTCTCCCAAGTCAGTGCCCCCTAGTCTAGTTTATTTGTGTGTTTTTGATGTCAGTAAGTTAGAAAATAAATGAAGTAGTTATAGCCTAAGCTGACATTATCATTAAAATGGATAAAGCAATTTATTAATCACTTTCTTATTATTTTGGTCATTTTAGACACAGGCACAGACTGTCGAGATATATGATTAATCTCTTGCAAGGAAGATCATGCAGCAATTTGGGGAAGTAAATTTTGAGAATAATAAACCCACTTAACCAACTTCTGTTGAGTAATTTTCAAACTGTTACACTGAATCTTAATGATAGTGTGAAGAGGCATATACTAGTTCCAGTTTTAAGAAAAGGGCTAGAGTGTGATCTATCAATTGCAGTTTGATTGAAATATTTGTGCTGTGTATTTTAGTGGGAAATCACTGAGGTCAATAGCATCAAATAAATCTACCCTAGTAATAGAAAAACCCATAATAGTATAGAATTGAAAATCCAGATGTACTGCCTTCTTGAGAATGAAACATATAGATTGAAAGTGAAGGATAGATCCAACTCTAACACCTGAATCACACTGAATTATAGGTTTGGTTCACAAATTGCTCCTTGGGATTGCATTTACACAATAACAAGTAATGGACTCTGTGGAAGCCAAGAATTCATTTACTCTCCCTGAACCTTGAAAAGGCCATTATGCCTCAAGATTTAATGGTATCAACTGGAAATCATGCAGTAGTCTATTTAAGCAGCTTTGTACTAAGCCAGATTGAGGGCCTTGGACTTCTAATTCAGGAGCCAAAGCTTGTTTCCATGATGCTGTCCTGACTCTTTTGTGTCAACCCCTGATACACTTGACACTTGGATTGTTTCCTGTAGCTCTTTGAGAAAGAACCTCTACTTCTTTGCTGATTGGTACTGTGAACTGTCTGCATGGACTATGAATTTCTATTGCAAATTATAATTGTCCCTCAGTTTTATTGGGATTGAGCTTCCTTTTAAGTACCTCTTATTCCAGTTATGAGACTCTTAGTTACTGCAGTGCCAATAGGCTACCTTGTCAAGTAGTTGATCTTGGGCTGAGTCTCTGTGTGTGAGAAGTATGGGAATATGTATCCTGCCTGTATACTTTGAGGCATTATTGTGGTTTTGTAAACATCTGGCTAGAGCCACGTCTTCAGACCTAGATTTTGGCAATAGGAAGGCTGGTAATGTTGCACTTGAGAGGATTTCTGGAGATTTCCTTCATCCATCTAATTCTTTTCCCTTCTAACACATAAGGAGATTTCAGAAATTCTCTCCAAAATATGAAGGCTATTTCCAATCTTGGGAATTGACTAGCTTAACTTTTCTCCACTCTCTCCAAAATAATGAAAGTCAATGTGACTGCATAGAAAAAAAGTCTTGGCCAAAGAAAGCAAAAGCAATAGTGTGAACTACTGGTTCCCTGACTGAAATGGTAATTCTCTGGCCGTATCTGGCTGTTTGCAGCAGTATATTGACAGAGAACTTCCAGAGGTTCAAGCCTGATTCAGAAGAGGACGTGGAACAAGGGATATCATAGCTGTTGTCAGATGGATCTTGGCTCAAGGCAAAGAATACCAGAAAGAGGTTTACTTGTGTTTTA
>NW_006921818.1:1889903-1891658 GCF_000298275.1 Orycteropus afer afer | reverse complement strand
TTGGTAGGGTGGAGGGTCGACGAAAGAGGGGGAGGCCTTCAACGAGATGGATTGGCACAGTGGCTGCGATGATGGGCTCAAGTATTGCAGGGATTGTGGGGCTGGTGTGGAATAGGGCAGTGTTTCGTTCTGCTGTGCATGGGGTCGCTATGAGTCGGAAACGACTTGACGGCACTTAACAACAACAACATCTGCTCACTCTATCCATTCTGCAGAACCAGACAGCCTCATATTTCTCCCAAGGAATTCTGGGACATGACAGGGGATTGTGGCTCTGCACACTGAGAATCAGTCCTGATTAACCTGAGAGACTGCTGTTTTCTCTTTGTCACCACGTGGGGAGATTTGCTATAATTGCACCATTAAAAAATGAAAACACTGTACTCTGTGCTCCTAACTTTACAATAGGCTCCTGCTTAGACATATTGATATTACTTCTATACTTATGTTTCCTTTTTCTTGGTCCAAACTCCTAATAAGGTAAAGGACACTGCATACCAAAGTGCCTGTTGACAAATATGGGGCACTTGAGGTGGTATCAACACTGTCACTATGACTTAGCTCTAAGGCACAGGAACAGCAATAATGTTATTATGGTCAACATATTGTTGTGGTTGGCTTTTACTAGGTTGGAGGTTGGGGAGAGAAGACATTTAGACTAGTCAGTTCCCAATATTATCACCAGCACTGAAGTTGATGTCTGGTACTCTCAGGCTTTTTTTTTTTTTTAATTTATTGAACATTTCTTTTGCTTACTCATTTCTTGAGAGCCTATTTGAAGCATTCCAGTGGTTCCTGTGAAGGTTAATAACTTGACAAATCAGCTTATGATACTCAGTCGTTTGACAGACACTGGACTGGCTGCTCTTCCCTAGTGTAATAAAATGTAATTGCTTCCGTGATGTGATCAGTTGAAAAACAAGTTTCCTTGGGGGTGTGGCCTGCCTCCAGAATATAAATGAATGTTCTGGCAAAACTTAGTGGCCTAGTGCCTATGGCATTTGACTGCTAACCAGAAGGCTTGCGGTTCAAACCCACCAGTCACTCCTGGAAAGGAAGGCTGGGCAATCTACTTCAGTAGTGATATCGCCTCAGAAACCCAAGGATGGGTAGCTGTGAGTCAGATCCGACTCGATGGCAGTGAGTTTTCTTTCTTTTTTTTTTTTTTGCATAACTGGCTGTCTCTCAACCTGGCACTTTTCTGGCTATCAGACCTCTGGATCTTGGTTTTAAGTCTAGAGATTTCTCTGTCCTGCTGCCCGACCTGTAGATTTTGGATTCACCAGCCTCTGCAACCCCATGAAACAACAAATGTCTCCCAACTGCCACCTGATCCACAGATTTGAGACTTGTCAATTCCCACAACTGCAAAGGCCATTTTCTTGAAGTACCTTTCTCTCTCAATCTCTCTCTCTATATGTGTCTCACCAATTTTACTCCTCTACAGAACCCAGACTAATACGGTCTCCCATTACTCTTCAGATCAGAATCACTAACAGCACCTGTAAAAGAGGGCCTTTTCAGCTTTGCTCTCAGTGCTTCCCCAGTATACAGCAAAAGATCTTCCACATAGTTAGTGATCAGTACTTGACATTTGAATTTTTAATTAAAGCATCTTCCTCTAGGACTTAATATCTCCAGAGCTTGTTCCACTCTTGTAGATCAACTCTCTATTTAAAATCACTCTCTCTTCAGAGGCTGATACAGTGTTTTCAGTTCAGACTTCAGGAATGAGCACTTTTTTTTTTTTTTTTT
>NW_006921818.1:1871564-1882603 GCF_000298275.1 Orycteropus afer afer | reverse complement strand
CATCTTGTCCCGCCTCCAGGAATGAGCACTTTTTAAAGCAGCAGATGGAGGAGCAGTGTGTCCCTGATTTTCTCCAGATGTGCCTGGATCTTAGTTTGGAAGGAGCTCAGGCTTAAACTGTAACCTGTGATATGATATTGATTTATATTCTGCTTCACTCACAAAATTCTTACCTCCTTGATGTTTGAAATGTTCTTTTCTTCTTGTGCCCCTGAGGCCTGGCATAAATGGCTAACAAAATGAAGTGTGTGTGTAAGTGACTGTGTGTGTGAGCATGTGTTTGAGGTCTGTTCTCTATGTTAGGTTGTATCCTTGAAGCTTTCTTTTTGGATATTGAATAGAGTGGGGAAATAAGACATAATATTTGCGGCTCTACTACTCATTTCTATTTTACATGCTATTTTTACATGTTTTAAAATTGTCATTCTATTATTTGATTTAGCAACCCAGATTCCATCTTTTCTTTTTTTTTTTTTAAGCTTTCTGGAGGAGTGTGTGTGTGTGTGTGCATGTATATGTGTGCTTGTGTGCATACATTACTTGAAATATCCAAACTCAATGTCCATTTTGTAGTAGTATATATCTCCATGAGTTTCCACTTACCAAGAGAGAGTGTGAAGGAGGCAGATAACCTCCCAGAACTTAGAAGAACCAAATCCACTTACTGAGCCACATCATCTGTCAGATTTCCTTTCAGTATCAGTGGAGTCCTACTGTTAGAGTTTCAGGCAAGGTGATTCTGAGTTGGCAGTAGGACTGTGGGTTAGGGACCTCAAACTCCCTAGCAGTTTGTGGAATACCTGAGACTGAAAATTTTATCTTAACCTGACCTTTAAATTTAACCAAATCAAAGATTTGTTTCAATTATTTTCTCTGGCTTTTACTACTCTTTCCATTTACTCCTACTTTTTCAGCAACAGTTTACAAATGCAAAACATCAACTCTTTTAAAGCCTGATATTACAAAGAAAACAAAATCCACTCCTGGCGAGTCAATCAGACGCAAGGGGACCCTATGGACAGTGTAGAACTGTCTCAGAGGGTTTCTAAAGCTTTAATCTTTAAAGAAGCAGACTGCCATATCTTTCTCCTGTGAAGTAGCTAGTGGGTTTGAAACTCTGCCTAGTAACAGCAGAGTGCTTAACCACTATGCTGTGCCACTAGGGCTCAAAAAAGCCTGATATTAGATATTTTTAATAAAGAAATGAATAAGAATTGGCCCTTAACATCAAATAAATTGCAGTAAGTATGTGTGTGTTTCTGTGGCATGCAACAAGAAAGAGGATGGAGCCATCAATAAGGCACAATATTTTGATACAAACTTGCATATGTCATTGGCAAGTGATTAGAGAATTATGGATTAGATTATGATTAGAGAATTACTGAGCTGCAGGAAGGTCTGTGGCTTAGATTCTACACATATAAAATGAGAGACAACAAATTAAAACCTGGATTACTGAAGTGACACATTTATTGGTCTCCCTGTCTCCTTTTTGTCCCTATTCAGGCTCTCTTCTCTGTTTTCAGAATGTTATTTCTAAAATGGATGTTTGATTTGGACTCTTGCCTAATTGGGGAGTTTCAAGACAAAATCCTCAGCTCAACATAATAACCTTGTCTCCAATTCTCTCTCTACCTGCTGTCTTCAAATGTGACTGTAGCCTCTAACTCCAGTTAGAAGTCATGGGTGGTACAAACAGTAAAAGCACTTGGCTGTTAACTAGAAGCTTGGAGGATAGAATCTAATCAGAGGCACCTCAGAAGAAAGGCTTGGCTATCTATGTCCAAGAAATCAGCCATTGAAAACCCATGGAGCACAGTTCTACTCTGACCACAGGAGGTGTCATGAGTCATAATTAACTCAGTGGCAACTGGCTGAAATCCAGCTTAGTGCTTTCACAGTTTAGCATTTATATATGCTATTCCCCTGCTTGAAATAAGCCTCTTCCTTTCCTCCCTGGTTAATTACTTAAGCATTTTTTAAGACTCCAGTTTGACATCCCCTCAAAATACATTTTGCTTATTCTTTTCCACTTAAAGACTGGGTTATCTACCTTTACTTATTTATTTGTGATCTGGGTGAAAGTTTACAGAGCAAATTCATTTTTTACACAACTGTTCATACACATTTTGTTTCGTGACATTGATTGCAATCCCCATAGTGTAACAACTCTCTTGCCACTTCTTCTCCCTGTGGCTACTCTTTCACTGTGTCCTTCTTTCCTATGAATTCTTGCCCTCTGAGCTATCTCCCTGTGCAAATACTGTCCTTGTGGTCTCCCACGGTAGATTGTTCTAAAGTGTGCACCTAACCAGTATAAATGTTTACCTAATAAGCCTGTCTATTGTTTGGCTGGAAGCCACGAGAGTGACTTCAATTCTAGGCCCAAATGATCACTAGGGCCATAGTCTCAGGGGTTTCACCAGTCTCCATCAGGCTAGTAACCTTGGTCTTTTTTTTTCATAATTTTGAGTTCCGTTGCACATTTCTCTCCCACTCTATAAAGGATCTCCTATTTTGCTCCTTTTTTCAAGTGGTTGACAGTGGTAGCCAGGCACCATATAGTTCTTCTCGTCTCAGGGTCATATAGGTTGAAGTTTGCATGGTCTACAAGTCCCTTGGACTAATTGTTTCCATGTAGCTTTGGTTTTCTTCATTCTTTTTCATTCTGGATGAGGAGAGACCAACTGTTGCATCTTGGATGGTTCTTGTAAGCTTTTATGACCCTTAGCTACCATTTTTGTGGGTTCCTATGACACAAGATTTTTATCTGCATCACTTCATTGTTTATCAAGGACATGTAATTGGTTGAACCTATGAAATAAATGACATTATACAAATTTTTACTTAAAATATGTCAAATATTGTTGTTGTTAATGTGCTGTCGAGTTGGACCTGACTCATAGGGACCCCTCCTTGGGTTTCTGAGGCAGCATCACTACGGAAGTAGATTGCCCAACCTTCCTTCTGAGGAGTGGCTGGTGGGTTTGAATCACCAGCCTTCTGGTTAGCAGTCAAATACTTTAAGCACTATGCTACCAGAGCTCCCAATGTCTCAAAGAGCTATTTCATATTTTTCAAAAAACTTACTTTAAGTATTTTTATAGTTTCATTTGTTAATGATACTTGCTATTGTTGTTAGGTGCCATTGAGTCATCTCTGACTCATAGTAACCCCATGGACAGCAGAACAAAATACTGCCTGATCCCGTGCCAGCCTCATAATCCTTGCTATCCTTGAGCCCATTATTGCAGCCACTGTGTCTATCCATGTTATTGAGAGCCTTCCCCTTCTTCACTGACCCTCCACTTTACCAAGCATGACATCCTTCTTAAGGCAATGGTTCCTCCTGACAACATGACCAAAGAGGCCAGATGAAGTCTGGTCATTCTAGCTTCCAAGGAACATTCCAGATGCACCTCTCTCAGGACAGATCTGTTAGTCCTTTTAGTAGTACATGATACTCTTAGCATTCTTCTCCAACACCACAACTCAAAAGCATCAATTCTTCTTTGGTCTTCCTTATTCATTGTGCAGCTCTCACTTACATATGAGGCAATTGAAAATACCATGGCTTGGGTTAGGCTCACCTTAGTCTTCAAGGAGATATCTTTGCTCATCATCACTTGAAAGTGGTTTTTGAGGCAGATTTTCCCAATAAAATACATCATCTGATGCCTTGACTTCTGCTTATGTTGGTGTTGATTGTAGACAAGTAATATAAAGTCCTTGACAACTTTAATCTTTTCTCCATCCATAATGAAGCTGTTTATTGGACAAGTTATGAGGATTTTTGTTTTCTTTAATTGAGGTGCAACCCATACTGCAGACTCTAGTCTTTAATCTCCATCAGTAAGTGTTACAAGTCATCTTCACATTCAGCAAGCAAGTTGTGTCATCTGCGTATCACATGTTGTAATGAGTCTCCCTCCAATTCTGATGCCATGTTCTTCTTCATATAATCCAGCTTCTCAGATTATTTGCTTAGCATACAGATTGAATAAACATGGTGAAAGGATAGAACCATGACATACTCCCTTCCTGATTTTAAATCACGCAGTATCCCCTTGTTCTGTTCAAATAACAGCCTTCTGATCTATGTACAGGTTCCTCATGAGGACAATCAAGTGTTCTGGAATTCCCATTCTTCTCAATGTTATCCATAATTTGTTATGATCCTCAAAATTGAATGCTTTTGCATAGTCAATAAAACACAAATAAACATCTTTCTGGTATTCTTTACTTTCAGCTAAGATCCATCTGACATCAGCAATGATAACCCTCATTCCACATCTTCTTCTGAATCCAGCTTGTAGTTCTGGAAGATCTTTGTCAATACATTAATGCCATTTTTGAATTATTTTAAGTAAGATTTTATTTGTGTGTGATATTAACGATATAGTTAGATAATTTCCACATTGTGTGGGATCATTTTTCTTTGGAATGGGTACAAATACGGATCTCTTCTAGTCAGTTGGCCAGGTAGCTGTCTTCCAAATCTCTTGGCATAGCTAAGTGAGTTCCCCCAGCATGGCATCCATTTGCTGAAACATCTCGATGGGTATTCCATCAATTCCTGAAGCCTTGTTCTTTGCCAATTCTTTCAGTGCAGCCTTGACTTCTTCCTTCAATACCATTGATTCATGATCATATGCCACCTCCTGAAATGGATGAACATTGACCAGTTTTTTTTTTTTTTTTTGGTACAGAGACTCTGTGTATTCCTTCCATCTTCTTTTGATGTTTCCTGCATCATTCAATATTTTGCCTATGGAATCATTCAATATTACAACTTGAGGCTTGAATTTTTTCCTTAGTTCTTTCAGTTTGAGAAATGCCAAGTGTGTTCTTCCCTTTTGATTTTTTAACTTCAGGTTTTTGCATGTTTTATTATAATAATTGATGTTGTCTTCTCGAGCTGCTCTTTGACATCTTCCCTTCAGGTCATTTATCTTGTCATTTCTTCCATTCGCTTTAGCTACTCTTTGCTCAAGGGGAAGTTCCAGAGTCTCTTCTGAAATCAATTTTGGCATTTTCTTCCTTTCCTGTCTTTTTAATGACCTTTTTCTTTCTTCATGGATGATGTTCTTGATGTCATCCGACAATTCCTCTGGTTTTCAGTCATTGGTGCTCAATACATCTAATCTATTCTTCAGATGATTTCTACATTCAGAAGGGATATATTCAAGTTCTTATTATGACATTCCTGGTGTTGTTTTATTTGTCTTCAGCTTCAACTTGAGCTTGCATATGAGCAGTTAATGGTCTGTTCCACAATCAACTCCTGACCTTGTTTTGGCTGAAGATATGGAACTTCTCCATCACCTCTTGCCACAGATGTAGTCAATCTGATTCCTCTGTATTCCATAAGGAAAAGACAATGTGTATAGTCATTATGTTGTTGAAAAAAAGTATTTGCAATGAATAAGTCTTTGGTCTTGCAAAATTCTATCACACAATGTCCAGCATTATTTCTGTCACCAAGGCCATATTTTCCAACTACTGGTGACTTTTCTTTGTTTCCAACTTCTGCATTCTAGTCACCAGTGATAATCAACACATCTTGCTTGAATGTTTATTCAATTTCACACTGCAGAAGTTGGTATAAATCTTCAATTTCTTCCTCTTTGGCTTTTGTCATTGGTGCATAGATTTGAATAATAGTGGTATTAACTGGTTTTCCTTGTAGATGTGTGGATATTATCATATCACTGACAGCATTGTACTTCAAGACAGATCTTCAAACATTCTTTGTGATGATGAATGCCACACCATTGGTCTTCAAATTTCCATTCCCAGAATAGTAGATCGTACGGTTGTCTCATTCAAAATAGCAAAAATCAGTCCATTTCAGCTCACTAATGCCTAGGATATTGATCTTTATGTGTTCCATTTCATTTTTTACAACTTCTAGTTTTCCTAGATTCATACTTCATACATTGCATGTTCTGATTATTAATGGATGTTTACAGCTGTTTCTACTCATTTTGAGTCATGCTACATCAGAAAATGGATGTCCTGAAAACTTTATTCCATCCATATCATTAATGTCATCTCTACTCTGAGGAATCATTTCTTCCTCAGTCATATTGTGAGCGTCTTCCGACCTGATGGGCTCATCTTCTGGGACTATATCGGACAATGTTTCAGGTCTATTCATAAAGTTTTCCAGTAATATATCAGACCTTGTTTCACTGCTACTCATAAGGTTTTCCCTGGCCAATTCTTCGAGAAGTGTATGGCCTCTTACTTCTTTGGAGTCTATCTTAGTCTGCAAGCTCCTCTGAAACTTGTCCACCATGGGTGACCTCGCTGGAATTTTGCAACAACAATGGCATAGCCTACAGCCTCACAGCAATATACAAGCCACCACAGGACCACAAATTGACAGACAAGTTCAATTTCCTTAGTTGTTCTAACCACTCTGCTCACTTTTCCACCTGTCCTTACCTCACTGGGGCCAGGCCTTAAATAAAGCTACCCTAGAAGGCATGAGCCGCAGAGTGCCCGCTTACCTTCCTGGGGGCCAGGCTTTAAAATAAAGTCACCCCAGAAGGACCCGAGCCTCGGGATGCCTGCCTACCTGCTACCTGACACTAGCAAGCATTCACTGAGCTCCTTTTATAAATAGGTAAGAAAAGAAATACTGAGTCTCCGCTGTGATGTATGATTACAAGGGCTGAGAATTTCACATGTGCATTTTGAAGAGCTTTTATCAAGTTCTGTTTGTTTGTTATTAAGCTTGATTTAACCTTAGTCACTCTCTATAATTGGCAAGAGGATCCTATTTCATTTAAAGATCTAAAAACGGCAGTAATAAAAACAGTAATATATAATACTAACACTTATTGGTTAATATGTTAGGTCTGTTACAAATGTTAATTATTTTATCATTTTTATGATATGGGTCTTCTTATCCAGTCCACCTCTCTGACATTCCAAAATCCTTTACTTTCTCCATAACAGTACATGCTTTCCTATAGGCTCACAGCTGAATATCCAAATGTTACCTGTGGCATGTGGGTTGTATGGATATAGTCATGGAAACGTGACTGGAGAGTACATTGAGATTCCATACTTGAGTTTTTTTTTTTTTTTAAAGCTATGTAACAGTGTCTTCCAGGCCTCCTCACTTCCATCAAATTGATTTCAGCTCATAGTGACCCTCATTGTGTTTCAAAGACAGTAAATCTTTACAGAAGCAGATGGCCCTATTTTTCTTTCATGGAGCATCTAGTGGGTTAGAACCACTGACCTTTTGGTTAGCAGCCAAATACCTTAACCACTATGCCACCAGTGCTCCTTTGCTTTGTCCATATAATTCTTTATTGTTCTCTAGTTACTAGGCCTAGAGTTTCCTTCCCAGAGCATCAGTAAAGAGAAAAGAGGAATTTATTTGTTTATTTATCAATTGATTGATTGCCTTGTTCAAAGACTGTGAGGAAGTAAATTCAGGTCAAAGGTCAACAAACAGAAAAGCACAGGCAATTATATTTGTTCATTACAATTTCTTTACAGCTCTAGATTATGTTGAATTGGACAGTGAGAGAAAAAACACTGAAATGTTCATAGACTGACTATGTTTATAATAATGAATCTTAATTTTGGTTAATCACTGCTCAAAACAGTAGCCTAAATTATGTTGATTTAAGAGGGAAACAAAATGCAAACCAAGTTGGTGATATGGAAAGAAAAAAGGAAAAGACATTTGTATCTTTCTCTGTCCATCTTGCTCTGTCCAAGCATAGCCTTGTTATCCACATGGGTAGCACTGCATTAAGTACTATTTAACACAGAATTCTTAATATGATATTAAAACTCTCACTGGCTATTGGTATAAATGAAGCAGAAGAGGTAACTGGGAGGAAACAAATGTGAAACAAACACAGCAGGAGTGCAAGTAAAGACTTCAGATTTTCAAAATCCATTAACTAGGATTCCCTCTGAAGTAGCCCATGTCAGTTGCTTGCTGGAGATGAGGCTGCACAAACACCCTCTGTATGGTCGAAAGAGAAGGATAACACAGACGCACACTGGTCCCCATGCCCAGAGTGCACCACATAGGTATCATCTGATAAATGATGCGTACACATGCACTTGGCACAGAACACTCTGCACAATCCTTATTTGTTACTCAATGAAAAAGTAAACCTATTTTTCATTTGCATCCTGTGCTTTTTGTACTCATTGAAAAGGGCCAGAACAAATCTATAACTGGTGGTGTTAACTGCTGTCCAGTGGGCCCCCAATTCACGACAGCCCTACAGTGAAATGAAACACTACCTGATCCTGCATCATCTCCATGATTCAGATAGGATGATCTATCAGGTTTTCCTTGGTTGATTTTTTGGAAGTAGATCATTAGCCATTCTTCCTAGCCATTTTTTGGAAGTAGATCATTAGCCATTCTTCCTAGTCTGTCCTAGTCTAAAAGCTTTTCCGAACCCTGGTCAGCATAATAGCAACAGGCAAGCCTCCACTGCCAGATGGGTGGAGGCTGTACATGAGATTCATTGGCCTGAAACTGAACCAGGTCTCCCTCAGGGTAAGTAAGAATTCTATTATTGACACCTCAATCTTTCCTTAATTACAGTAATGATCATCGTCATAGTCTCGTTAATAGCATTATTTTAGGAAGTAAAAAATAACTTTTAACCTCAATTTCCTCATGGTAAACCTAATTTTCTTTCATGATTAGATAAGACAATGTAAGTGAAGTTTTAGCAGGATCCTGATCTATATAGAATACCCACAAAGTGTAAGCACATCCTCCCTTTCTCATTTTTCTCCATGCTCCCTCCCTAAGTTCACAAATATCTCTAAAATTTCCTAATGTTGTTTTAAAATAAAATACAAATTCACTTACCTATTTTGAAATTTAAATTTAGAATAAACTTTTTGACAGTTCTTGTTGCAATATATGTCTTACGGAAGAAGGAATGTGCCTGGATGGGGAATTGTTGCATCTGATAATGAAGAGAAGAGGACATATCATATATATATATATATATATATATACACACACACACACACACACACACACACACACACATATATATATATATATATATATATATTAAAAAGTCCTGTGAGCATGAGAAATTAAACAAGAAAGGGACTTTCAGGAACCAAGACACCAACAACAGTACAGTGGAAAGACCTTGTGAGCACTGAAATCTGTAAACTGGCAGAAAGACCAATAATAGCAGGCATCCACTGATTAAGCTAAAAGAAAGCCTTATTTTATAAATAAATAACCTGGATCAACATTAGGTTGGCCAGTTAGTACTCTGAACACACAGATACAGATCAAAAATTAGAAAATATTAGATGATTAGATGAGACAACTGAAGGTGACAGGGACTGGAAAGTGTCAAATGGTTAATTTATTAAACAGATGACTTATATGCACTACAAGAAAATCCATAGCTCAATAAGTTGGAGTAAATTTGATTTCTTGGCTTTTGTTTTCATATATATATGTATATATATATATATATATATATATATATATATAGTCTCTAATCGGAAGGAGAAGATTATTTTTGGCTCTACAGTTCTCACTGCCAACCTGTGGAGAAGGGATTTTGAAAGAATTACTGCCCACTGGGAAATTTCATGTTTGTGAAATATCTAGTGATCGTATCAGAAGAAAGATGTAATTCCAATATGAAATTAATTCTAAGCTTGAATTACTTCTGATCTTAAGTTCCTCCCCATATGTAATTAGGCACATCAGGAAGTGTGAGTTCTATCTTTCTGAAATGCCAATTTCTCTGTCAAGTCCTGATCAAATACCTACCATTAGTCACTACTACAGCAAATTATACCAACTTGTCTGGCTTTGAAACCCTCTGTAAAATGACATGCTTGTTCTCATGATGCTGTTTCCTGATATTCCTTGTCTTCACTCTGTTCCATTCAGAGATGCTATTTTATCGATAGTACTAGAACTTATGCACTCCAAGTATTGATTCCAGGGTCAATTATTGGACTAACTGGGAGGCTGAAGCTTGCTCTAATCTTGTCTGCATGGGGACAGTAAAGGGGAGAAAGAACTTTGTACCTGATGAGAAAAGGCTCCATATGGTATGAAACCAAAACCAACCAAACTTACTGCCATCAAGTTGATTTCAACTCAGTGACACTTTATGACAGAGTGGAACTGCCCTATGTGGTTTCCAATGCTATAAATCTTTATGGTTGTTGACTCCCTCATCTTTCCCTGAAGAGGGGCTGGTGGTTTCCAACCACCAACAGAATGCTTTGACCACTGTGCTCCCAGAGCCCCCTGGACATGAAACTGTGCTGCAGAAAATATGCTCTGCCTATAAATGGTTTAAAGTCATAATATTCCTAGAGTAATCTTAGAGATGCATCATTAGGACTAAGAGTTCTCTCTTTCAGGCCAGCTTTAATATGGATATCTAGGCAGCATGTAATTTTTGGGAGTCAGATAGGAAATCTGTCCCCAGATGATGACTTCAAGTAAAGAGTTATGGCAGGACTTCACCCTTTTCCTTTGGTTTAATGTAGAACCTTGGTCTTCAAGAGAGTATAGAAATCTAAGCAACATATCCAATCAAAAATGCGGTCTTACAGCCTTGACTAGCACAGAAAGTGGACCAGAATTCTAATTAGTCCACAAACAATCTGACTCTCCAGAGTTCAAACCAGTACCCAGAAGTTTCAGTGATGGAAATTCATGCAAGCCTCAGAGAGTTCTATATCTCTGGCCAGGCCCAGGACAACTATAGGGGCCTGAAGGAATAGTACAAATGAAGGCTTAGTACTATATGTCTATATATGTATGCTAAGAGCAATTTAAATATTTGTTAAAATAAATCATGTTCCATAGTTTTATCTAGATATATATGCATTTGTAATGTGAAGACTTTTAAAAATGTATAAAGCATTAAATTTTTTAATGCATTTTATTGAAATATAATTTATGTATAGTGAAGTACACAAAACTAAAGCGAAATGAGTTGACACATTTTTTTTTTTTACTTCTGCTATTTGCACTTTGGCTTATGCTT